>NC_057809.1:506628717-506986502 GCF_018294505.1 Triticum aestivum | reverse complement strand
GGCAACATCGATCGGCTTCAGTTAGCAGCAGTAGCGAAGGAATCGCTCGATCGGGTTCAGTTAACAGCCATCGATCGATCGCTCGGGTTCAGTAACGCGTAGCCTGCAGTGCACTCGCTCGGATTCAGTTAGAGCCCAATGCCTCGCTCGGGTTCAATTAGAGCCAACGCTTCACACACATGCGTGTACGTGTACGAGAGAAACGCGCATCGCTCGGCCCCCGACCTCCAACCGTAACCGGGAACTCCCCGGATTTTTCCTCCCCCTCGCTTCTACCACGGTTTTTTCCATCATGGACGGCCCAAAGAATGTCATGCAGCTGCTTCTCCGGCCCGCCCAGGACGAAAAGCCCATTTTCTGTCATGATTTTTTGTCATAGAAGTAAGAGCCCACCACAGCTATGATGATAAGGGTTTTGTCACAATTATCATCATAGAAGTGTCATATGTATGACAGAAAAAAAAATTCGTTCAGCCCAAAATGTCACGGATGTGTCTTTTTTTGTAGTGTGAGAACCCCGTTGCAGATAACTTATCTAGGTTAGAGAATGTTCTTGATGACCCACTACCTATTGATGATAGCTTTCCTGATGAACAATTAAATGTCATAAGTACTTCTCATAGTACTCCTTGGTATGCTGATTATGCTAATTACATTGTTGCTAAATTCATACCACCTAGCTTCACATACCAACGAAAGAAAAAGTTCTCCTATGATTTGAGACATTACTTTTGGGATGACCCACATCTTTATAAAGAAGGAGTAGATGGTGTTAATAGACGTTGTGTACCTGAGCATGAACAGGAACATATCCTATGCAAGTGCCACTCCAAAACTTATTGAGGACACCACGCGGGAGATAGAACTGCACATAAGGTATTGCAATCCAGTTTTTATTGGCCTACTCTCTTCAAGGATGCCCGCAAGTTTGTCCTATCTTGTGATGAATGTCAAAGAATTGGTAATATTAGTAGACGTCAAGAAATGCCTATGAATTATTCACTTGTTATTGAACCATTTGATGTTTGGGGCTTTGATTATATGGGACCCTTTCCTGCCTCTAATGGATATACACATATTTTAGTTGTTGTTGATTACGTTACTAAGTGGGTAGAAGCTATTCCAACTAGTAGTGCTAATCATAACACTTTATTAAAATGCTTAAAGAAGTTATTTTTCCGAGGTTTGGAGTCCCTAGATATTTAATGACTGATGGTGGTTCACATTTTATTCATGGCGCTTTCCGTAAAATGCTTGCTAAATATGACGTCAATCATAGAATTGCATCTCCGTATCACCCACAGTCTAGTGGTCAAGTAGAATTGAGTAATAGAGAACTCAAATTAATTTTGCAAAAGAATGTCAATAGGTCTAGAAAGAATTGGTCCAAGAAACTTGATGATGCATTATGGGCCTATAGAACTGCATATAAAAATCCTATGGGTATGTCTCCGTATGAAATGGTATATGGAAAAGCATGTCACTTACCTCTCGAACTAGAACATAAGGCATATTGGGCTATTAAAGAGCTCAATTATGCTTTCAAACTTGCCGGTGAAAAGTGGTTATTTGATAATAGCTCTCTTGATAAATGGAGAACCCAAGCTTATGAAAATGCCAAGTTGTTTAAAGAAAAGGTTAAAAGATGGCATGACAAAAGGATACAAAAGCGTGAGTTCAATGTAGGTGATTACGTATTGCTATACAACTCTCGTTTAAGATTTTTTGCAGGGAAACTTCTCTCTAAATGGGAAGGCCCCTATGTTATCGAGGAGGTCTATCGTTCCGGTGCCATAAAAATCAACAACTTCGAAGGCACAAATCCGAAGGTGGTCAACGGTCAAAGAATCAAACATTATGTCTCAGGTAATCCCATAAACGTTGAAACCAATATTATTGAAACCGTAACCCCGGAGGAATACATAAGGGACACTTTCCAGAATGTTTCAGACTCCGAAAGGGAATAGGTATGTGGTATGATAAGTAAACCGACTCCAAAACAATTTTTAAGGCAATATTTCTCCGTTTTGGAATATTTAGAAAAATAGAAAAATAAGTAGCAGTCCGGGAAGGACACGAGGGCCCCACGAGGGTGGAGGGCGCGCCCCCCTACCTCGTGAGCACCTCGTGTGCTTTCCGGACTCCGTTTTCTTGCATGATACGTATTTTGGTCGGTAAAAATTCACTATATATTCTCCCGAAGGTTTTGACTCCCATATCACACAAATATCCTCTGTTCTAGTTTTGGGTTATTCTCTGTCAGGGTTGTCAAGGCCAGGCATCATGTCGTCCCCCTCCTCCAACAACGGTGACAAAGATGCCTGGCTAATGAAGATAGAGCTGAAGAGGGAAGAACCTATGGAGATCAACAAGTATGAAGGGATCAAGAAGGCCACGGAGAACCAAGCTCTGGCAACAGAAGACATCCTTCAACTTGATCACAACCTTCTTACCCCAACTGAGATCGAAGCTTTCTAGATGATTGAGTTAACTCGTATTCAAAACAAGTATCTCACAAGTGAAAATATTTTGTTGAAGGAGCATATATTTGCACTCAAGGGCAGTATTCGCAAGATAGAGGACCTCTTACGCTCGATGTGCGACTATCCATCACCTCCTTCTTCACCAACCGAGGAGATATAATCACATGCGTATGGGCACTCTCCTTGGCAACCACCAAGCTTGGGGGAGGTGCCCCGGTATCGTATCACCATCACTTTTATTTATATCATTTTTCTTAGTTCGATCCTTTTGATAATATCTTGATCTAGTAGAATAAAAGTTCTTAGTATGATCTAGATGTGAGTTTTGCTTTATTATCCATCTATGTAATCGAGTCCGTGAGATATATAATAAATATTAGTGTTGAGTCAAGGGCTTGATTTTGTTGCTATGATCTTTGGTGAATAAAAGAAAAGAGAAAAAGAATAAAAAGAAACGAAAGTTCATATTAATCTTATTGAGAGCAATGGATTCACATAGAAAGAGTGTGATGATTAAAAGTTGTTGGGCTTTGGTCATCATTGCAATTAATAGGAAGTAATAAGGAAAGAGAGGTCTTCACATATAAATATATTATCGTTGACATATTTTATGATTGTGAGCACTCATTAAAATATGACATGCTAAAGAGTTGATATTGGACAAGGAAGACAACGTGAGGAGTTATGTTTTCTTATATCTGAGATAAAGTATGTTGTCATGGATCCTCGAACATGTTGAGCTTGCCTTTCCCCCACATGCTAGCCAAATTCATTGCACCAAGTAGAGATACTACTTGTGCTTCCAAATACCTTTAAACCAGTTTTGCCATGAGAGTCCACCATACCTACCTATGGACTGAGTAAGATCCATCAAGTAAGTTGTCATCGGTGCAAGCAATAAAAATTGCTCTCTAAATGTGTATGATTGATTGGTGTGGAAGAAATATGCTTTATACGATCGTGTGATATGGAAGTAATAAAAGCGACATACTGCATAATAAAGGTCCATATCACAAGTGGAAATATAAAGTGGCATTCTTTCGCATTGAGATTTTGTGCATCCAACTATAAAAGTGCATGACAACCTCTACTTCCCTCTGCGAAGGGCCTATATTTTACTTTTACCTCCTATACTACAAAAGAGTCAAGGTGATCTTCACCCTTCCTTTTTACATTTTATCCTTTGGCAAGCACAGTATGTTGGAAAGATCCTGATAGATATATCTAATTGGATGTAGGGGGCATGAGTTATTATTGTTGACATTACCCTCGAGGTAAAAGGTTGTGGGGCGAAACTATAAGCCCCTATCTTTCTTTGTGTCCGATTAAAACTTCGTAACCACAAGTATTGCGTGAGTGTTAGCAATTATGAAGGACTAGATGATAGTTGAGTATGTGGACTTGCTTTTTAGCTCTGACATAGACTCTTTCTGATGTTATAATAAATTGCAATTGTTTCAATGACTGAGGTTATAGTTTGTTGGTTCTCAATAAGGCTTCTGATTCATACTTTTGCATTGTAAATAGATCACCACTTGAACATAAGTAATCATATGACAATATCTATATATGTTGTTGTTATGAGATTAATCATGACGCCTTCATGTCCGTATTTTATTTTTATCGATGCCTCTACCTCTAAACATGGGGACATATTTATAGTTATCGGCTTTCGCTTGAGGACAAGCGAGGTCTAAGCTTGGGGGAGTTAATACGTCCATTTTGCATCATGCTTTTGTATCAATATTTATTGCATTATGGGTTGTTATTTCACATTATGTCACAATAATTATGGCTATTCTCTCTTATTTTACAAGGTTTACATAATGAGGGAGAATGCCGGCAGCTGGAATTCCGGGCTAGAAAAGGAGCAAATATTAGAGACTTATTCTGCACAACTCCAAAAGTCCTGAAACTCCACGGAACACCTTATAATAAATAATGAAAAATCCTCGCCAAAGATGAAGACCAGGGGGCCACGCCCTGTCCACAAGGGTGGGGGCCCCCCTAGGGCGCGCCCCCTACCTCATGGGCCTCCTGGTGGCTCTCCGATGACCATCTTCTACTATATGAAGTCTTTCGTCTAGAAAAAAATAAGAAGCAACCTTTCGGGACGAAACTCCGCCGCCACGGGGCGGAACCTTGGCGGATCCAATATAGAGCTCCGGCAGAGCTGTTCTGCCGGGGAAACTTCCCTCCCGGAGGGGGAAATCATCGCCATCGTCATCATCAACGCTCCTCTCATCGGGAGAGGGCAATCTCCATCAACATCTTCATCAGCACCATCTCATCTCAAAACCCTAGTTCATCTCTTGTGTCCAATTCTTGTCTCCAAGTCCGGGATTGGTGCTAGTAGGTTGCTAGTAGTGTTAATTACTCCTTGTAGTTGATGCTAGTTGGTTTAATTGGTGGAAGATCATATGTTCAGATCCTATATACATATTAATACCCCTCTGATTATGAACATGTTTATGATTTGTGAGTAGTTACGTTTGTTCCTGAGGACAAGGGAGAAGTCTTGCTATTAGTAGTCATGTGAATTTGGTATTCGTTTGATATTTTGATGAGATGTATGTTGTCTAGCCTCTAGTGGTGTTATGTGAACGTCGACTACATAACACTTCACCATTATTTGGGCCTAGAGGAAGGCATTGGGAAGTAATAAGTAGATGATGGGTTGCTAGAGTGACAGAAGCTTAAACCCTAGTTTATGCGTTGCTTCGTAAGGGGCTGATTTGGATCCATATGTTTCATGCTATGGTTAGGTTACCTTAATACTTTTGTTGTAGTTGCGTATGCTTGCAATAGAGGTTAATCATAAGTGGGATGTTTGTTCAAGTAAGAACAGCACACAAGCACCGGTCCATCCACATATCAAATTATCAAAGTACCAAATGCAAATCATATGAACGTGATGAAAACTAGCTTGACGATATTCCCATGTGTCCTCGGGAGCGCTTTTCCTTATATAAGAGTTTGTCCAGGCTTGTCCTTTGCTACAAAATGGATTGGGCCACCTTGCTGCACTTTATTTACTTTTGTTACTTGTTGCTCGTTACAAATTATCTTATCACAAAACTATCTGTTACCACTTATTTCAGTACTTCAGAGAATACCTTGCTGAAAACTTCTTATCATTTCCTTCTGCTCCTCGTTGGGTTCGACACTCTTACTTATCGAAAGGACTACGATAGATCCCCTATACTTGAGGGTCATCATGACCCTATTCTTGAGCTTTGATGTCAAATATATGTGGTCAATAGTAGTTTTGATGCATGATATTGCCTCTAGGCACTTGTAGGAGTAGTTGCTATCAATATTGTTGAGTTTGGTTCACTTTTGTTTTGAAGTTACTAAAAATTTCAGAAATTTTTTAGAGAAAGAAATATGTTTAGGAAAATGTACCAAGGTGGTTCTTCAAGGAAGCAAGGACCCTGATGACCCACAAGTATAGGGGACCTATCGTAGTCCTTTCGATAAGTAAGAGTGTCGAACCCAATGAGGAGCAGGAGGAAATGATAAGCGGTTTTTAGCAAGGTATTCTCTGCAAGCACTGAAATTATAGGTAACAGATAGTTTTGTGATAAGATAATTTGTAACGAGCAACAAGTAACAAAAGTCAATAAAATGCAACAAGGTGGCCCAATCCTTTTTGTAGCAAAGGACAAGCCTGGACAAATTCTTATATAGAGAAAAGCGCTCCCGAGGACACATGGGAATTATCGTCAAGCTAGTTTTCATCACATTTATATGATTCGCGTTCGGTACTTTGATAATCTGATATGTGGGTAGACCAGTGCTTGGGTGTTGTCCTTACTTGAAAAAGCATCCCACTTATGATTAATCCATATTGCAAGCATCCACAACTACAACAGAAGTATTAAGGTAAACCTAACCATAGCATGAAACATATGGATCCAAATCAGCCCCTTACAAAGCAACACATGAACTGGGGTTTAAGCTTCTATCACTCTAGCAACCCATCATCTACTTATTACTTCCCAATGCCTTCCTCTAGGCCCAAATAATGGTGAAGTGTCATGTAGTCGACGTTCACATAACACCACTAGAGGAGAGACAACATACATCTCATCAAAATATCGAACGAATACCAAATTCACATGACTACTAATAGCAAGACTTCTCCCATGTCCTCAGGAACAAACGTAACTACTCACAAAGCATATTCATGTTCATAATCAGAGGGGTATTACTATGCATATAGGATCTGAACATATGATCTTCCACCAAATAAACCAATTAGCATCAACTACGAGGAGTAATTAACACTATTAGCAACCCACAGGTACCAATCCCGGACTTAGAGACAAGAATTGGATACAACAGATGAACTAGGGTTTGAGAGGAGATGGTGCTGGTGAAGATGTTGATGGAGATTGACCCCCTCCCGATGAGAGGATCGTTGGTGATGACGATGGAGATGATTTACCCCTCCCGGAGGGAAGTTTCCCCGGCAGAACAGCTCCGTCGGGGCCCTAGAATGGTTCCGCCAAGGTTCCGCCTCGTGGCGGCGGGGTCTCGTCCCGAAAGCTGGCTTATGATTTTCTCCTCAACGAAAGACTCCATATAGCAGAAGATGGGCATCGGAGGGCCACCATGGGGGCCACGAGGCAGGGAGTGCGCCCCCCACCCTCGTGGGCAGGGTGTGGCCCCCCTCTGGAACTTCTTGCGCTCAGTATTTTTTATATATTCTGAAAATGACTTCCGTGAAGTTTCAGGACTTTTGGAGCTGTGCAGAAAAGGTCTCTAATATTTGCTCCTTTTCCATCCCAGAATCCCAGCTGCCGGCATTCTCCCTCTTTATGTAAACCTTGTAAAATAAGAGAGAATAGGCATAAGTATTGTGACATAGTGTGTAATAACAGCCCATAATGCAATAAATATCGATATAAAAGCATGATGCAAAATGGACGTATCAACTCCCCCAAGCTTAGACCTCGCTTGTCCTCAAGCGAAAGCCAAAATCGAAAAATACGTCCACATGTTTAGAGATAGAGGTGTCGA
The DNA here is from genome assembly GCF_018294505.1 of Triticum aestivum. Lineage (NCBI taxonomy): Eukaryota > Viridiplantae > Streptophyta > Magnoliopsida > Poales > Poaceae > Triticum > Triticum aestivum. The sequence continues at coordinate 506,978,994 of NC_057809.1, read as the reverse complement.
TAAAAATAAAAATACAGACATGAGGGCATCATGATCATTCTTAGAACAACAACTTATATAATTCTTGTCATATGATCTCTTATGCAAGAGTAACAATTCAATCACAATTTCAAGTATGAATCATAAACTTCATTGAAAACTAACAAACTATAATCTCAGTCATTGGAGCAATTGCAATTTATCATAACATAGGAAAGAGTCAATATAAGAGCTTTTCACCAAGTCCACATACTCAACTATCATATAGTCTTTCACAATTGCTAACACTCACGCAATACTTATGGGTATGGAGTTTTAATCGGACACAGAGAAAGATAGGGGCTTATAGTTTTGCCTCCCAACGTTTTACCTCAAGGGTAATGTCAACAATAATAGTTCATGAAAACTCACATCCAATTAGCCATATATACCAGGATCTTTCCAACATGTTGTGCTTGCCAAAAGATAAAATTTAAAAAGGAAGGGTGAAGATCACCATGACTCTTATGCAAGGTAGGAGATAAAAGTAAAAGATAGGCCCATCACAGAGGGAAGAAGAGGTTGTCATGTGCTTTTGTGGTTGGATGCACAAAATCTTAATGCGAAAGAACGTCACTTTATATTGCCACTTGTGATATGGACCTTTATTATGCAGTCTGTCGCTTTTATTTCTTCCATATCACACGGTCGTATAAAGCTTATTTTCTCCCACACTAATAAGTCATACATATTTAGAGGGCAATATTTATTGCTTGCACCGATGACAACTTACTTGAGGGATCTTACTCAATCCATAGGTAGGTATGGTGGACTCTCATGGAAAAACTGGTTTAAGGGTGTTTGGAAGCACAAGTAGTATCTCTACTTGGTGCAAAGAATTTGGCTAGCATGAGGGGGAAAGGAAAGCTCAATCATGTTGGATGATCCATGACAATATAATTTATCTCATATGTAAGAAAACATAACCCATTACATTGTCTTCCTTGTCCAACATCAACCCTTTAGCATGTCATATTTTAATGAGTGCTCACAATCATAAAAGATGTCCAAGATAGTGTATTTATATGTGAAGACATCTCTTTCTTTATTACTTCCTATGAATTGCAACGATGACCAAAACTATGTTTGTCAACTCTCAACAACTTTTATTCATCATACTCTTTCTATGTGAGCTCATTACTCTCCATAAGATCCATATGATCTCTTTTATTTCTTTTTATTCTTTTCTCTTTTCTTTTATTCACTCAAGATTATGGCAAAATAATCAAGCCCTTGACTCAACACTAATCTTTATTATATATAGCTCACGGACTCGATTACATAGAAGGATCATAAAGCAAAACTCACAACTATATCATACTAAGAACTTTTATTCTACTAGATCAAAATATTATCAAAAGGATCGAACTAAGAAAAGCGGTAAAGAAAGTGTGATGGTGATACGATATCGAGGCACTCCCCCAAGCTTGGCAGTTGCCAAGGGGAGTGCCCATACCCATGTGATCATATCTCTCTTTTCGGGGATGGTGATGTGATATTCTTGGCGATGATGCCCCTCAGGATACGATTTTCCTCCTCGAGCTTATTGACTTGCTGCTTGAGGTCCATTATTTCCTTTCGAAGCTTTCCTGTAACAGCCAAACCTCCCTGCACCCAAGGGTGTTGCATAGCTGCGGGAGAACCAGTGACACTCTTTTTCATATTCTCATAAGAAATAAATCTAACATTGGAAGGGATAACCGAGTTTGGAATAGCCGAGATCTGCAGTTCCCCCATTGTGAATCCAGATTGGAAGCGGGAAGTGACTTCTTGATCCTCCTCCATAGCATCTATCCTCTTCAAATCAGCCTCCATCTCTTCCTCCGTTGCTGGCCCAAAGTGGTCAACATTGTTGTTTGTCATTGATCTCGGTGCCGGATGAGACACCCGGCTCTCCCAACTGACTCTTGCGAAGACATCTTGCTCTAATCTGCAGCAGCAATAGCTCGAAACACAAACAGATGATAATTGCGTGATACGGGAGTCAAAACCCTCGGGGGATTATATAATGAATTTTTACCGACCAAAATACGTAATGTGCAAGAAAACGGAGTCCGAAGAGCACACGAGGTGCCCACGAGGTAGGGGGCGCCCTCCACCCTCATGGAGCCCTCGTGTCCTTCCCAGACTGCTTCTTATTTTCTATTTTTCTAAATATTCCAAAACGGAGAAAAATTGCCATTAGAACTGTTTTGGAGTCGGTTTACTTGCCGTACCACGTACCTATTCCTTTTCGGAGTCTGAAACGTTCCGGAAAGTGTCCCTTATGTATTCCTCTAGGGGTACGGTTTCAAGAACATTGGATTCAACATTTATAGGATTACCTGAGATATAATGTTTAATTCTTTGACCGTTCACCACGTTCGGATTTGTGCCTTCGAAGTTGTTGATTTTTATGGCACCGAACGATAGACCTCCTCGATAACGTAAGGACCTTCCCATTTAGATAGAAGTTTTCCTGTAAAAAATCTTAAATGAGGGTTTTATAGCAATACATAATCACCTACATTAAACTCACGCTTTTGTATTCTTTTGTCATGCCATCTTTTAACTTTTTCTTTAAATAATTTGGCATTCTCATAGGCTTGGGTTCTCAATTCATCGAGTGAGCTAATGTCAAATAACCTCTTCTCACCGCCAAGTTTGAAATCATAATTGAGCTCTTTAATAGCCCAATATGCCTTATGTTCTAGTTCGAGAGGTAAGTGACATGCTTTACCATAAACCATTTTATACAGAGAGATACCCATAGGATTTTATATGCAATTCTATAGGCCCATAATGCACCATCAAGTTTCTTGGACCAATTCTTTCTAGATCTATTAACAGTCTTTTGTAAAATTAATTTGAGTTCTCTATTGCTCAATTCTACTTGACCACTAGACTGTGGGTGATAAGGAGATGCAATTCTATGATTAACATCATATTTAGCAAGCATTTTACGGAAAGAACCATGAATAAAATGTGAACCACCATCAGTCATTAAATATCTAGGGACTCCAAACCTTGTAAAAATAACTTCTTTAAGCATCTTAATAGAGGTGTTATGATCAGCACTACTAGTTGGAATAGTTTCTACCCACTTAGTAACGTAATCGACGGCAACTAAAATATGTCTGTATCCATTGGAGGCAGGAGAAGGTCCCATATAATCAAAGCCCCAAACATCAAACGGTTCAATAACAAGTGAATAATTCATAGGCATTTCTTGATGTCTACTAATATTACCAATTCATTGGAATTCATCACAAAATACAACAAACTTACGGGCATCCTTGAAGAGAGTAGGCCAATAAAAACCGGATTGCAATACCTTATGTGCAGTTCTATCTCCAGCGTGGTGTCCTCCATAAGCTTCGGAGTGACACTTGCTTAGGATCTGTTCCTATTCATGCTCAGGTACACAACGTCTAATAACACCATCTACTCCTTCTTTATAAAGATGTGGGTCATCCCAAAAGTAATGTCTCAAATCATAGAAAAACTTTTTCTTTTGCTGGTATGTGAAACTAGGTGGTATAAATTTAGCAACAATATAATTAGCATAATCAGCATACCATGGAGCAGTACGAGAAGCATTTATGACATTTAATTGTTCATCAGGAAAGCTACCATCAATAGGTCGTGGGTCATCAAGAACATTCTCTAGCCTAGACAAGTTGTCTGCAACGGGGTTCTTAGCTCCCTTTCTATCAATAATATGCAAATCAAATTCTTGTAGCAAGAGAACCCATCTAATAAGTCTAGGTTTAGCATCTTTCTTTTCCATAAGATATTTAATAGCAGCATGATCCGTGTGAATAGTTACTTTAGAATCAACAATATAAGCTCTGAACTTATCACATGCAAATACAACTGCGAAGAATTCTTTTTCAATAGTAGCATAATTTCTGTGAGCATTATCTAGAGTTTTACTAGCATATTGAATAACATTTAATTTCTTATCAACTCTTTGCCCTAGAACAGCACCTGCAGCATAATCACTAGCATCACACATAATTTCAAAGGTAAATTCCAATCAGGTGGCTAAACAATAGGTGCAGAGATCAATGCTTTCTTAAGTATTTCAAATGCTTCTACGCAATCATTATAAATAACAAATGGTATATCTTTTTGTAATAAATTAGTCGGAGGCCGAGAAATTTTTGAGAAGTTCTTAATGAACCTCCTATAAAAACCAGCGTGACCAAGGAAACTTCTTATACCTTTGATGTCCTTGGGACATGGCATCTTTTCAATAGCATCAACCTTAGCTTTATCAACTTCAATACCTCTTTCAAAAACTTTATGCCCCAAGACAATACCTTCATTAACCATAAAGTGGCACTTCTCCCAATTCAAGACAAGGTTAGTTTCTTCACATCTCTGCAAAACTCGATCAAGGTTGCTTAAGCAATCATCAAAAGAGGATCCATAGACGGAGAAATCGTCCATGAAAACCTAACAAATCTTTTCACAAAAGTCAGAGAATATAGCCATCATGCATATTTGGAAGGTAGCAGGTGCATTACATAAACCAAAAGGCACACGTCTATAAGCAAAAGTACCGAACGGGCAAGTAAAAGTGGTCTTAGATTGATCATCAGCTAACACAGGTATTTGAGAGAAACCAGAATAACCATCTAGAAAGCAAAAATGTGTATGTTTGGATAATCTTTCTAGCATTTGATCAATAAAAGGTAAGGGGTAATGATCTTTTTAGTAGCCTTATTTAATTTGCGGAAATCAATTACCATCCTATAACTTGTAATAATTATTTGCGGAATCAATTCATCTTTATCATTAGGAACGACAATAATACCTCCCTTACGCACTGACTATCAGCAATGGGATAAATTATACCTGCCTCAAGGAGCTTTAGTATTTCCTTTCTTACCACTTCTTTCATCTTAGGATTCAGCCGTTGTTGGTGATCATGAACTGGTTTGGCATCTTTCTCCAAATTTATTTTGTGTTGACATAGTGTGAGACTAATGCCCTTAAGATCATCGAGAGTATATCAAATAGCAGCACGGTGCTTCTTCAGAGTTTTCAATAATCTCTCTTCTTTATGCTCTGGAAGGTTAGTACTAATAATAACAGGATATATCTTTTTCTCATCAAGATAAGCATATTTAAGAGTATCAGGCAACAGTTTGAGCTCAAAAACGGGTTCACCCTTGGGTGGAGGAGGATCCCCTAGGATTTCGACAGGCAAATTGTGTTTTAGGATGGGTTCCTGTTTAAAGAATAATTCATCTATTTCCCTTCTTTCATTCATAAACATATCATTTTCATGGTCTAGCAAATACTGTTCTAAAGGATCACTAGGAGGCACGGCAATAGAAGCAAGACCAATAATTTCATCTTTACTAGGCAATTCCTCTTCACGGTGTTGTCTATGAAATTTAGAGAAATTAAATTCATGAGACATATCACCTAAACCAATAGTAACAACATCCTTTTCGCAATCTATCTTAGCATTAATTGTGTTCAAGAAGGGTCTACCAAATATAATGGGACAAAAGCTATCTTGTGGGGAACCAAGAACAAGAAAATCAGCAAGATATTTAGTTTTCCCACACAAGACTTCAACATCTCTAACAATCCCAATTGGTGAAATAGTATCTCTATTGGCAAGTTTAATTGTGACATCAATATCTTCTAACTCAGCAGGTGCAATATCATGCATAATTCCTTTGTATAAGTCAATAGGTATTGCACTAGCACCCATATCACACAAGCCATGATAACAATGATCTCCTATTATAACAGAAATAACAGGCATGCCTACCACAGGTCTATGTTTATCTTTAGCACGAGGTTTAGCAATTCTAGCAGTTTCATCACAAAATAAATAACATGCCCATCAATATTATCAGCCAAGAGATCCTTAACAATAGCAATATTAGGTTCAACTTTAACTTGCTCAGGAGGTGTATAGGTTCTAATATTGCTTTTACGAACCACAGTTGAAGCTTTAGCATGATCTTTTATCCTAACAGGAAAAGGTGGTTTCTCAACATAAGCAGTAGGAAATATAGGATCATTATAGGTGACTGTCTTTTCTTCGACTTTAATAGGTGCAGCTACTTTTACTTCTATGGGAGGATGATATTTAAACCACTTCTCCCTAGGGAGATCAACATGAGTAGCAAAAGATTCACAGAAAGAAGCTACTATTTCAGAGACAAGTCCATATTCAGTCCTAAATTTACGGAAAACATTGGTATCCATAAAAGATTTAACACAACCAAACTTAGGTGTCATACCTGACTCCTTACCTTCGTCGAGGTCCCAATCTTCAGTGCTGCGTTTAATTCTTTCCAATAAATCTCATTTGAATTCAATAGTCTTCATCATAAAAGAGCCAGCACAAGAAGTATCGAGCATGGTGCGGTTGTTATCAGAAAGCCGAGCATATAAATTTTGAATAATTATTTCTCTTGGAAGCTCATGATTGGGGCATGAATATAACATTGATTTAAGCCTCCCACAAGCTTGAGCAATGCTTTCTCCTTCGCAAGGCCAAAAATTATATATATAACTGTGATCACGACAAACAAGATGCATAGGATAAAACTTCTGATGAAATTCCAATTTCAATCGTTTATAGTTCCATGATCCCATATCATCACATAGCCTATACCATGTCAATGCATCTCCCTTCAAAGATAAAGGGAAGACCTTCTTCTTAATAACATCATCGGGCACACCTGCATATATTAGGTGCTCATCAGGATGCATTGTTCCGTCTCCTGCAAAAGGATTAGCTAGCAGTTTTTCTATCATGCCCGACGGAATCTCAAAGTAGACATTTTCATTTTCAGTAGGTTCAAAAGGTTGAGGAGCAACTCTTTCTCTACTGGTCGGGGTGAAGATACCCCGAACAAGCCCCTCAGAGGATTACTTTCCATAGTAACAAGTGATAGTAAATTTCAGCACACTATATAAATTTTTCCTTACCAAATTCCACCTACCAAAGGCGCTTCACTCCCAGGCAACGGCGCCAGAAAAGAATCTTGATGACCCACAAGTATAGGGGATCTATCGTACTCCTTTCGATAAGTAAGAGTGTCGAACCCAACGAGGAGCAGAAGGAAATGATAAGCGGTTTTCAACAAGGTATTCTCTGCAAGCACTGAAATTATAGGTAACAGATAGTTTTGTGATAAGATAATTTGTAACGAGCAACAAGTAACAAAAGTAAATAAAATGAAGCAAGGTGGCCCAATCCTTTTTGTAGCAAAGGACAAGCCTGGACAAATTCTTATATAGAGAAAAGCGCTCCCGAGGACACATGGGAATTATCGTCAAGCTAGTTTTCATCACGTTCATATGATTCGCGTTCGATACTTTGATAATTTGGTATGTGGGTGGACCGGTGCTTGGGTGTTGTCCTTACTTGGACAAGCATCCCACTTATGATTAACCTCTATTGCAAGCATCCGCAACTACAACAAAAGTATTAAGGTAAACCTAACCATAGCATGAAACATATGGATCCAAACCAGCCCCTTACAAAGCAACGCATAAACTAGGGTTTAAGCTTCTGTCACTCTAGCAACCCATCATCTACTTATTACTTCCCAATGCCTTCCTCTAGGCCCAAATAATGGTGAAGTGTCATGTAGTCGATGTTCACATAGCACCACTAGAGGAGAGACAACATACATCTCATCAAAATATCGAACGAATACCAAATTCACATGACTACTAATAGCAAGACTTCTCCCATGTCCTCAGGAACAAACGTAACTACTCACAAAGCATATTCATGTTCATAATCAGAGGGGTATTAATATGCATATAGGATCTGAACATATGATCTTCCACCAAATAAACCAACTAGCATCAACTACCAGGAGTAATTAACACTACTAGCAACCCACAGGTACCAATCCCGGACTTAGAGACAAGAATTGGATACAACATATGAACTAGGGTTTGAGAGGAGATGGTGCTGGTGAAGATGTTGATGGAGATTGAACCCCTCACGATGAGAGGGTCGTTGGTGATGACGATGGCGATGATTTACCCCTCCCGGAGGGAAGTTTCCCTGGCAGAACAGCTCCACCGGAGACCTAGATTGGTTTCGCCAAGGTTCCGCCTCGTGGCGGCGTGGTCTCGTCCTGAAAGCTAGCTTATGATTTTCTCCTCAACGAAAGACTCCATATAGAAGAAGATGGGCATCGGAGGGCCCATGAGGCAGGTGGCGCGCCCCACCCTCATAGGCAGGGTGTGGCCCCCCTCTGGAACTTCTTGAGCTCAATATTTTTTATATATTCTGAAAATGACTTCCATGAAGTTTCAGGACTTTTGGAGTTGTGCAGAATAGGTCTCTAATATTTGCTCTTTTTCCAGCCCAGTATCCCAGATGCCGGCATTCTCCCTCTTTATGTAAACCTTGTAAAATAAGAGAGAATAGGCATAAGTATTGTGACATAGTGTGTAATAACAGCCCATAATGCAATAAATATCAATATAAAAGCATGATGCAAAATGGGTGTATCAGACCCAGGCCCACAATACGCGATGCGGATGAGGAGCCACCAAGAGACGCTCAAGTACGGCCTTGTGAATGGTCGTCAGAGGACTTCATGATCCAAGCAGGAATTAAAGAGGAATTTGATGCATATGTGTGTAATGCTGATCTGGAGAGCTTCGAGGCAGATAAGTGTCGTCAATACCTCTATTTAACTGATTCATTTGTGAGAAGGTTTAAATGCTCATCTTCACGCAATTCTCAAACTATCCTGTTTGACCTTTATGATAAATCTTATACCATGGACTTAGAAGATTTTAACACTACTTGTAAACTCCCACAGTGGGGTGATGTTAGTGAACCTCGCAAGTCTGAATTTAGAGATTTTCTTGCTAGTATAACAATGGGGGAATATAGGGATGTGACGCAAGCTACCATAGGGAGCACTCATTTTCCTCCTATACATTATTTTGCTCTCTTCATGGGTAGATGCATTAATGGTAAAGATGAAGCATGTCACATGTGTGTGCCTGATCTTAGCGTTCTCAGAAGCGCTGTTTTAGGAGATAAACAATACAACTTGGGGGCTATCGTTGCACGTAGGTTGCATAATAATCATATTCATGGAGATTTCTTTGGTGGAATTTATGCAACCCGTATAGCTAACTTTCTTGAGATACCCATACATGGACATGATATTGAGTTGCCTCCTTTTTATCAAGATTATGACGCTATGGTTCGTCATCAGTTTGTTGAGAGGAACGATCAGTTCCTCCAGTACCGACTAATCTTTGACAGACGACGCACCTATCATGTCGCTCTCCCTGCTCCTACTTTCTTTGACTTTCAGGCAAAAGGGAGATATGTTATAACCAGGAAGGAGGCGACCGAGTACGAGAGGAGGGCGGAGACATCTCGCCTCCAAGCTGCAGCTCATCAGGCAATTGCCACTGCATCTCAGTACGACCCCGGCTACAACTTTGGATATCCGCCAGGCCTGCCGTGGCCATAGACCAACTTAGGCCAAAAGCCTAAGCTTGGGGGAGTACGTATTTCTCATCGACATTACATTTATGTTCACACACTCATGCTAGTTGTCCGTGCTCATACATTTTCATTGGATCATCCATGCTAGTTTATTTTCCCTTTTTATGCTTTCTTCTTGTGTGTTTGTTAAACCTTAGAAAACCAAAAAAAATTGTTGTAGCTTTTAGTTAGTTTATCTTTCTTGTTGTAGTAGAAGTAATTAAAAAGAAAACCCAAAAAGATTTCTGTTCTTCTTTTTCCTTGTTGGGAGCTTTCCCGTGTAAATAGTTTTATTTCTTTTTGTTCTTTGGGGGTCGAGAGGAGAAGACCATAATGAAAATATTGAGTGGCTCTCATATGCATTATTGTTGATCTAACAAATAGCCCATATTACCTTGTCTTCTCTCTTGAATTGAATGCCTGCAGATTCCAGCTTAGTCCAATGCACGTGCACTATTATTATTATCCACACTATTCGGTCGTGCAAGTGAAAGGCAATAATGATGATTATATGATAAACTTATTGAGATGAGAAAAGTTGGTATGAACTCGACCTCTCTTGTTTTTGTAAATATGATTAGTTCATTGTTCCTGATTCAGCCTATTATGAATGAACATGTTTGCAGTGACAATTAGAGATTATAGTTGCTTATGCCATGCTTAATTAGCTAGGAGCTTATAATGGTTTACCTTGCGTGCCAACATGCTATTATAATAGTTGTGATGTGGTATGATAGGGTGGTATCCACTTTTGAATGATTTGAGTGGCTTGAGTTGGCACATGTTCACACATGTAGTTGAAACAAAATCAACATAGCCTCTACGATATTTATGTTCATGGTTCATTATATCCTACTCATGCTTGTATTCGTTGTTGATTAATTTTAATGCATGTTCATGACTATTGTCGCTCTCTAGCTGGTCACTTCCCAGTCTTTTTCTAGCATTCACCTGTACTAAGCGGGAATACTGCTTGTGCATCACACTCCTTAAACCCTAAAGTTATTCCATATGAGTCCACCATACCCACCTATACACGATATTTACCTGCCGTTCCAAGTTAATTTGTATGTGCCAAACTCTAAACCTTAAAATAAACATTCTGTTTTGTATGCTCGAATAGCTCATGTATCAACTAGGGTTGTCTGTATCTTCCATGCTAGGCGGGTTATTCTCGAGAGGAGTGGACTCCGCTCATCATTCACGAGAAAAGGGCTGGTCACCGGGATGCCCAGTCCCATGCTTTATGCAAATCAACTCAAAATAACTGCAAACAAAACTCCCCCGGGACTCTTGTTAGTTGGAGGCACTCGTTATTTCGAGCAAGCCATGGATTGATGCTTGTTGGTGGAGGGGGAGTATAAACTTTACCATCCTGTTGGGAACCGCCTATAATGTGTGTAGCATGGAAGATATCGAGATCTCTCGGTTGTTATTTTGACAATGAAAGTATACGGCTCAAAATATTATTCATATCTATTTCAAAACCGAGCTCTGGCACCTCTACAAATCCCTGCTCCCCTCTGCGAAGGGCCTATCCATTTACTTTTATGTTGAGTCATCATCCTCTTATTAAAAAGCACTAGTTGGAGAGCACCGCTATCATTTGCATCCATTACTGTTAGTTTACATTAAGTACGACTTGACTGGATCTCTTTAACATGAATTACAATGCCTAGTTGATGACCCACAAGTATAGGGGATCTATCATAGTCCTTTCGATAAGTAAGAGTGTCGAACCCAACGAGGAGCAGAAGGAAATGATAAGCGGTTTTCAGCAAGGTATTCTCTGCATTACTGAAATAAGTGGTAACAGATAGTTTTGTGATAAGATAATTTGTAATAAGAAACAAGTAACAAAAGTAAATAAAGCGCAGCAAGGTGGCCCAATCCTTTTTGTAGCAAAGGACAAGCCTGGACAAACAATTATATAAGGAAAAGCGCTCCCGAGGACACATGGGAATATCGTCAAGCTAGTTTTCATCATGTTCATATGATTCGCGTTCTGTACTTTGATAATTTGATATGTGGGTGGACCGGTGCTTGGGTGCTGTTCTTACTTGAACAAACGTCCCACTTATGATGAACCTCTATTGCAAGCATCCGCAACTACAACAAAAGTATTAAGGTAAACCTAACCATAGCATGAAACATATGGATCCAAATCAGCCCCTTACGAAGCAACGCATAAACTAGGGTTTAAGCTTCTGTCACTCTAGCAACCCATCATCTCTCATTACTTCCCAATGCCTTCCTCTAGGCCCAAATAATGGTGAAGTGTTATGTAGTTGACGTTCACATAACACCACTAGAGGCTAGACAACATACATCTCATCAAAATATCGAACGAATACCAAATTCACATGACTACTAATAGCAAGACTTCTCCCTTGTCCTCAGGAACAAACGTAACTACTCACAAAGCATAAACATGTTCATAATCAGAGGGGTATTAATATGTAGATAGGATCTGAACATATGATCTTCCACCAATTAAACCAACTAGCATCAACTACAAGGAGTAATTAACACTACTAGCAACCTACTAGCACCAATCCCGAACTTGGAGACAAGAATTGGATACAAGAGATGAACTAGGGTTTTGAGATGAGATGGTGCTGATGAAGATGTTGATGGAGATTGCCCTCTCCCGATGAGAGGAGCGTTGGTGATGACGATGGCGATGATTTCCCCCTCCGGGAGGGAAGTTTCCCTGGCAGAATAGCTCTGCCGGAGCTCTAGATTGGATCTGCCAAGGTTCCGCCTCGTGGCGGTGGAGTTTCATCCCAAAAGGTTGCTTCTGATTTTTTTTTCTCGATGAAAGACTTCATACAGCAGAAGATGGTCATCGGAGAGCCACCAGGGGGCCCACGAGGTAGGGGGGCGCACCCCCCACCCTCGTGGACAGGGTGTGGGCCCCCTGGTGTTCATCTTTGGCGAGGATTTTTTATTATTTATTATAAGGTATTTCGTGGAGTTTCAGGACTTTTGGAGTTGTGCAGAATAGGTCTCTAATATTTTCTCCTTTTCCATCCCAGAATTCCAGCTGCCGGCATTCTCCCTCCTTATGTAAACCTTGTAAAATAAGAGAGAATAGCCATAAGTATTGTGACATAATGTGAAATAACAGCCCATAATGCAATAAATATCAATATAAAAGCATGATGCAAAATGGACGTATCAACTCCCCTAAGCTTAGACCTCGCTTGTCCTCAAGCGAAAGCCAATAACAATAAATATGTCCCCATGTTTAGAGGTAGAGGCGTCGATAAAAATAAAATACGGACATGAAGGCATCATGATTATTCTCATAACAGCAACATATATAGATATTGTCATATGATTACTTATGTTCAAGTGATGATCTATTCACAATGCAAAAGTATGAATCAGAAACCTTATTGAGAACCAACAAACTATAACCTCAGTCATTGAAGCAATTGCAATTTATCATAACATCAGAAAGAGTCTATGTCAGAGCTAAAAAGCAAGTCCACATACTCAACTATCATCTAGTCCTTCATAGTTGCTAACACTCACACAATACTTGTGGTTACGGAGTTTTAATCGGACACAGAGAAAGATAGGGGTTTATAGTTTCACCCCGCAACCTTTTACCTCGAGGGTAATGTCAACAATAAGAACTCATGCCCCCCTACATCCAATTAGATATATCTATATATATATATATATATATATATATATATATATATATATATATATATATATATATATATATATATCAGGTTCTTTCCAACATGCTGGGCTTGCCAAAGGATAAAATGAAAAAGGGAGAGGTGAAGATCACCATGACACTTGCATAAGGTAGAAGATAATAATAAAAGATAGGCCCTTCGCAGAGGGAAGCAGAGGTTGCCATGAGCTTTTATGGTTGGATGCACAAAATCTTAATGCGAAAGATCGTCACTTTATATTTCCCTGGTGATATGAACATTTATTATGCAGTCCATCGCTTTTATTACTTCCACATCACAAGATCGTATAAATCTTATTTCTCCCACACTAATCATACATATTTAGAGCAGTTTTTATTGCTTTGCACCGATGACAACTTACTTGAAGGATCTTACTCAATCCATAGGTAGATATGGTGGACTCTCATGGCAAAACTGGTTTAAGGGTATTTGGAAGCACAAGTAGTATCTCTACTTGGTGCTGAGAATTTGGCTAGCATGAGGGGGAAAGGCAAGCTCAACATGTTGGATGATCCATGACAACATACTTTATCTCAGATACAAGAAAACATAACCCATTATGTTGTCTTCCTTGTCCAACATCAACTCTTTAGCATGTCATATTTTGATGAGTGCTCCCAATCATAAAAGATTTCAATAATAGTATATTTATATGTGAAAACTCTCTTTCCTTATTACTTCCTATTAATTGCAATGATGACCAAAGCTATGTCTGCCAACTCCCAACAACTTTTAATCATCACACTCTTTCTATGTGAAGTCATTACTATCAATAAGATCAATATGAACTTTTGTTTCTTCTTATTCTTTTTCTCTTTTCTTTTATTCACCCAAGATCATAGCAAGAAAATCAAGCCCTTGACTCAACACTAATCTTTATTATATAGCTCACGGACTCGATTACATAGAGAGATCATAAGGCAAAACTCAAAACTAGATCATGCCATAAACTTTATTCTACTAGAACAAAATACTACTAATAGGATCGAACTAAGGAAAATGGTAAAGATAGGAGTTGTGATTGTGATACGATACCGGGGCACCTCCCCCAAGCTTGGCAGTTGGCAAGGGGAGTGCCTATACCCATGTGATTATATCTCCTTGGTTGGTGAATAAGGAGGTGATGGATAGTCTCACATCGAGCGTAAGAGGTCCTCTAGCTTGAGTTTCAATAATATTGGTTTCAACATTTATGGGATTACCTGAGATATAATGTTTGATTCTTTGACCGTTTACCACCTTCGGATTTGTGCCTTCGAAGTTGTTGATTTTTATGGCACCGGAACGATAGACCTCCTCGATAACATAGGGGCATTCCCATTTAGAGAGAAGTTTTCCTGCAAAAAATCTTAAACGAGAGTTGCATAGCAATACATAATCACCTACATTAAACTCATGCTTTTGTATCCTTTTGTCATGCCATCTTTTAAACTTTTCTTTAAACAACTTGGCATTTTCATAAGCTTGGGTTCTCCATTCATCAAGTGAGCTAATATCAAATAACCTCTTTTCACCGGCAAGTTTGAAATCATAGTTGAGCTCTTTAATAGCCCAATATGCCTTATGTTCTAGTTCGAGAGGTAAGTGACATGCTTTTCCATATACCATTTTATACGGAGACATACCCATAGGATTTTTATATGCAGTTCTATAGGCCCATAATGCATCATCAAGTTTCTTGGACCAATTCTTTCTAGACCTATTGACAGTCTTTTGCAAAATTAATTTGAGTTCTCTATTACTCAATTCTACTTGACCACTAGACTATGGGTGATACGGAGATGCAATTCTATGATTGACATCATATTTAGCAAGCATTTTACGGAAAGCACCATGAATAAAATGTGAACCACCATCAGTCATTAAATATCTAGGGACTCCAAACCTCGTAAAAATAACTTCTTTAAGCATTTTAATAGAAGTGTTATGATCAGCACTACTAGTTGGAATAGCTTCTACCCACTTAGTAACGTAATCAGCAGCAACTAAAATATGTGTATATCCATTAGAGGTAGGAAAAGGTCCCATATAATCAAAACCCCAAACATCAAACGGTTCAATAACAAGTGAATAATTCATAGCCATTTCTTGACGTCTACTAATATTACCAATTCTTTGACATTCATCACAAGATAGGAAACTTACGGGCATCCTTGAAGAGAGTAGGCCAATAAAAACCGGATTGCAATACCTTATGTGCAGTTCTATCTCCCGCGTGGTGTCCTCCATAAGTTTCGGAGTGGCACTTGCGTAGGATCTGTTCCTGTTCATGATCAGGTACACAACGTCTAATAACACCATCTATTCCTTCTTTATAAAGATGTGGGTCATCCCAAAAGTAATATCTCAAATCATAGAAGAACTTTTTCTTTTGTTGGTATGTGAAGCTAGGTGGTATAAATTTAGCAACTATGTAATTAGCATAAGCAGCATACCAAGGGGTACTACGAGAGGTACTTATGACATTTAATTGTTCATCAGGAAAGCTATCATCAATAGGTTGTGGGTCATCAAGAACATTCTCTAACCTAGATAAGTTGTCTGCAACGGGGTTCTCAGCTCCTTTTCTATCAACAATATGCAAATCAAATTCTTGTAGCAAGAGAACCCATCTAATAAGTCTAGGTTTAGCATCTTTCTTCTCCATAATATATTTAATAACAGCATGATCAGTGTGGATAGTTACTTTAGAATCAACAATATAAGGTCTGAACTTATCACAAGCAAATACAACTGCTAAAAGTTCTTTTTCAGTAGTAGCATAATTTCTTTGAGCATTGTCTAGAGTCGTACCAGCATAATGGATAACATTTAATTTCTTATCAACTCTTTGCCCTAGAACAGCACATACAACATAATCACTAGCATCACACATAATTTCGAAGGGTAAATTCCAATCAGGTGGCTGAACAATAGGTGCAGAGACTAATGCTTTCTTAAGTATTTCAGGTGCTTCTACACAATCCTCATCAAAGACAAATGGTATATCTTTTTGTAATAAATTAGTCAGAGGCCGAGAAATTTTTGAGAAGTCCTTAATGAACCTCCTATAAAATCCGGCGTGACCAAGGAAACTTCTTATACCTTTGATGTCCTTGGGACATGGCATCTTTTCAATAGCATCAACCTTGGCTTTATCAACTTCAATACCTCTTTCAGAAACTTTATGCCCCAAGACAATACCTTCATTAACCATAAAGTGGCACTTTTCCCAATTGAAGACTAGATTAGTTTCTTCACATCACTGTAAAACTCGATCAAGATTGCTCAAGCAATCATCGAAAGAAGATCCATAGACGGAAAAGTCGTCCATGAAAACCTCACATATCTTTTCACAAAAGTCAGAGAATATAGCCATCATGCATCTTTGAAAGGTACTCCCTCCATTCCGAATTACTTGTCTTCGATTTGTCTAGATACAGATGTATCTAGACTCATTTTAGTGCTAGATACCTCCATATCTAGACAAATCTAAGACAAGTAATTCGGAACAGAGGGAGTAGCAGGTGCATTACATAAACCAAAAGGCATACGTCTATAAGCAAAAGTACCAAAAGGGCATGTAAAAGTAGTCTTTGATTGATCTTTAGCCGACACAGGTATTTGAGAGAAACCAGAATAACCATCTAGAAAGCAGTAATGTGTATGCTTGGATAATCTTTCTAGCATTTGATCGATAAAAGGTAAGGGGTAATGATCTTTCTTAGTAGCCTTATTTAATTTGCGAAAATCAATTACCATCCTATAACCTATAATAATTCTTTGTGGAATCAATTCATCTTTATCATTAGGAACAACAGTAATACCTCCTTTCTTAGAGACACAATGAACATGACTTACCCACTGACTATCAGCAACGGGATAAATTATACCTTCCTCCAGAAGCTTTAGTATTTCTTTTCTTACCACTTCTTCATTTTAGGATTCAGACGTCCTTGAGGATCACAAACTGGTTTGGCATCTGCTTCTAAATTTATTTTATGTTGACATAGAGTGGGACTAATGCCCTTAAGATCATCAAGATTATATCCTATAGCAGCACGGTGCTTCTTCAGAGTTTTCAATAATCTTTCTTCTTCATGCTCTGAAAGTTTAGCACTAATAATAACATGATATATCTTCTTTTCATCAAGATAAGCATATTTAAGATTATCAGGCAACGGTTTAAGCTCAAACACGGGATCACCCTTAGGTGGAGGGGGATCCCATAGGATTTCAACAGGTAAATTGTGTTTTAGAATGGGTTCCTGTTTAAAGAATACTTCATTTATTTCCCTTATTTCATTCGTAAACATATCATTCTCATGCTCTAGCAAATATTGTTCTAAAGGATCACTAGGAGGTACGGCAATAGAAGCAAGACCAATAATTCCATCCTTACTAGGCAATTCTTCTTCACGGTGTCGTTTACTAAATTTAGAGAAATTAAATTCATGAGTCATATCATCTAAACCGACAGTAACAACATCCCTTGTGCAATCTATGGTAGCATTAACAGTATTTAAGAAGGGTCTACCAAATATAATGGGACAAAAGCTATCTTGTGGGGAACCAAGAACAAGAAAATCAGCAAGATATTTAGTTTTCCCACACAAGACTTCAACATATCTAACAATTCCCATTGGTGAAATAGTATCTCTATTAGCAAGTTTAATAGTAACATCAATTTCTTCTAACTCAGCAGGTGCAATGTCATGCATAATTTCTTTGTATAAGTCAATAGGTATTGCACTAGCACCCATATCACATAAGCCATGATAACAATGATCTCCTATTTTAACAGAAATAACAAGCATGCCTACCACAGGTCTAGGTTTATCTGTATAACGGGGTTTAGCAATTCTAGCAGTTTCATTACAGAAGTAAATAACATGCCCATCTATATTATCAGACAAGAGATCTTTAACAATAGCAATATTAGGTTCAACTTTAACTTGCTCAGGAGGTGTATATGTTTTAATATTGCTTTTACGAACCACAGTTGAAGCTTTAGCATGATCCTTTATCCTAACATGGAAAGGTGGTTTCTCAACATAACAAGTAGGAACAATAGGATCATTATAAGTGACAGTCTTTTCTTCAACTTTAATAGGTGCAGCTACTTTTACTTCTATGGGAGGATGATATTTAAACCACTTCTCCTTAGGGAGATCAACATAAGTAGCAAAAGATTCATAGAAAGAAGCTACTATCTCAGACTCAAGTCCATATTTAGTGCTAAACTTACGGAAAATATCAGTATCCATAAAAGATTTAACACAATCAAAATTAGGTGTCATACCTGACTCCTTACCTTCGTCGAGATCCCAATCTTCAGAGTTGCGTTTAATTCTATCCAATAAATCCCATCTAAATCCAATAGTCTTCATCATAAAAGAGCCAGCACAAGAAGTATCGAGCATGGTGCGATTATTTTCATAAAGCCGAGCATAAATTTTTTGAAGAATTGTTTCTCTTGGGAGCTCATGATTGGGGCATGAATATAACATTGATTTAAGCCTCCCCAAGCTTGAGTGATGTTTTCTCCTTTGCGAGGCCAAAAATTATATATATATATATATATAATTGCGATCACGATGAACAAGATGCATAGAGTAATACTTTTGATGAAATTCCAATTTCAATCTTCTATAGTTCCATGATCTCGTATCATCACATAGCCTATACCATGTCAACGTGTCTCCCTTCAAAGATAAAGGGAAGACCTTCTTCTTAGCAACATCATCGGGTACACCTGCAAGCTTAAATAATCCACAAACTCCATCCACATATATTAGATGTTCATCAGGATGCTTTGTTCCATCTCGTGTAAAAGGATTAGCTAGAAGTTTTTCTATCAAACCTGAAGGATACTCATAAGGAATTTCATTTTCAATAGGTTCAGTAGGTTGAGGAGCAACTCTTTGCTCTACTGGTTGGGGTGAAGATACCCCGAACAAGCCCCTCAGAGGATTACTTTCCATAGTAACAAGTGACAGTAAATTTCAGCACACTATATAAATTTTCCTTACCAAATTCCACCTACCAAAGGCGCTTCACTCCCCGGCAATGGCGCCAGAAAAGATTCTTGATGACCCACAAGTATAGGGGATCTATCATAGTCCTTTCGATAAGTAAGAGTGTCGAACCCAACGAGGAGCAGAAGGAAATGATAAGCAGTTTTCAGCAAGGTATTCTCTGCAAGTACTGAAATAAGTGGTAACAGATAGTTTTGTGATAAGATAATTTGTAATCAGCAACAAGTAACAAAAGTAAATGAAGTGCAGCAAGGTGGCCCAATCCTTTTTTTAGCAAAGGACAAGCCTGGACAAACTCTTATATAAGGAAAAGCGCTCCCGAGGACACATCGGAATATCGTCAAGCTAGTTTTCATCACGTTCATATGATTCACGTTCGGTACTTTGATAATTTGATATGTGGGTGGACCGGTGCTTGGGTGTTGTTCTTACTTGAACAAACATCCCACTTATGATTAACCTCTATTGCAAGCATCCGCAACTACAACAAAAGTATTAAGGTAAACCTAACCATAGCATGAATCATATGGATCCAAATCAGCCCCTTACGAAGCAACGCATAAACTAGGGTTTAAGCTTCTGTCACTCTAGCAACCCATCATCTACTTATTACTTCCCAATGCCTTCCTCTAGGCCCAAATAATGGTGAAGTGTTATGTAGTCGACGTTCACAGAACACCACTAGAGGCTAGATAACATACATCTCATCAAAATATCAAACGAATACCAAATTCACATGACTACTAATAGCAAGACTTCTCCCTTGTCCTCAGGAACAAACGTAACTACTCACAAATCATAAACATGTTCATAATCAGAGGGGTATTAATATGTATATAGGATCTGAACATATGATCTTCCACCAATTAAACCAACTAGCATCAACTACAAGGAGTAATTAACACTACTAGCAACCTACTAGCACCAATCCCGGACTTGGAGACAAGAATTGGATACAAGAGATGAACTAGGGTTTTGAGATGAGATGGTGCTGATGAAGATGTTGATGGAGATTGCCCTCTCCCGATGAGAGGAGCGTTGGTGATAACGATGGCGATGATTTCCCCCTCCGGGAGGGAAGTTTCCCCGACAGAACAGCTCTGCCGGAGCTCTAGATTGGATCCGCCAAGGTTCCGCCTCGTGGAGGAGGAGTTTCGTCCCGAAAGGTTGCTTCTGGTTTTTTTTCTCGACGAAAGACTTCATATAGCAGAAGATGGTCATCGGAGAGCCACCAGGGGGCCCATGAGGTAGGGGGCGCGCCCTAGGGGGGCGCCCCCCACCCTCGTGGACAGGGTGTGGGCCCCTGGTCTTCATCTTTGGTTAGGATTTTTCATTATTTATTATAAGGTATTCCGTGGAGTTTCAGGACTTTTGGAGTTGCGCAGAATAGGTCTCTAATATTTGCTCCTTTTCCAGCCCAGAATTCCAGCTGCCGGCATTCTCCCTCCTTATGTAAACCTTGTAAAATAAGAGAGAATAGCCATAAGTATTGTGACATAATGTGAAATAACAGCCCATAATGCAATAAATATCGATATAAAAGCATGATGCAAAATGGACGTATCACTATTCAGTCCTTGATCTTTAAAGGTGCTCTGCATTTATGTTTTGCGGTCTCAGAAAGGGCTAGCGAGATACCATCCTGTTATATCATATCATGATTGTTTTGAGAAAGTGTTGTCATCCGAGATTTATTATTATTGCTCGCTAGTTGATTATGCCATTGATATGTGTAAACATGAGACCTAAATGTTATTGTGAATATGGTTAGTTCATAATCTTTGCTGAAAACTTGAATGTTGGCTGTACATACTTACAACAACGAGAGTAAACAGAGTTTGTAAAAGTTTTTCTTTATCACTTTCAGTTTATCAACTGAATTGCGTGAGGACAATCAAAGGTTTAAGCTTGGGGGAGTTGATACGTCTCCGTCGTATCTACTTTTCCAAACACTTTCACCCTTGTTTTGGACTCTAACTTGCATGATTTGAATGGAACTAACCCGAACTGACGCTGTTTTCAGCAGAATTGCCATGGTGTTATTTTTGTGCAAAAATAAAAGTTCTCGGAATGACCTGAAAATCAACAGAGAATTATTTTGGAATATGTAAAAAATACTAGAAGAAGAATCCATGTCAGAGGGGCCTCCACCTGTCCACGAGGGTGGGGGGCGCGCCCTACCCCCTGGGCGCGCCCCCTACCTCGTGGCCCCCTAACACTCCACCGACCTCAACCTTGACTCCATATATTCACTTTCGGGGAGAAAAAAAAATCAGAGTGAAGGATTCTTCGTGTTTTACGATACGGAGCCGCCGCTAAGCCCTAAACTCTCTCGGGAGGACTGATCTAGAGTCCGTTCGGGGCTCCGGAGAGGGGAATCCGTCGCCATCGTCATCATCAACCTAACTCCATCACCAATTTCATGATGCTCACCGCCGTGCGTGAGTAATTCCATCGTAGGCTTGCTGGACGGTGATGGGTTGGATGAGATTTATCGTGTAATCGAGTTAGTTTTGTTAGGGTTTGATCCCTACTGTCCACTATGTTCTGAGATTGATGTTGCTATGACTTTGCTATGCTTAATGCTTGTCACTAGGGCCCGAGTGCCGTGATTCCAGATCTGAACCTATTATGTTTTCATCAATATATGAGAGTTCTTGATCCTATCTTGCAAGTCTATAGTCACCTACTATGTGTTATGATCCGGCAACCCCGAAGTGACAATAATCGGGACCACTCCCAGTGATGACCGTAGTTTGAGGAGTTTGTGACGCCCCCGATTCAATCGTACACTAATCATACATGCAAACGTGTACGATCAAGATCAGGGACTCACAGGAAGATATCACAACACAACTCTACAAATAAAATAAGTCATACAAGCATCATATTAGAAGCCAGGGGCCTCGAGGGCTCGAATACAAGAGCTCGATCATAGACGAGTCAGCAGAAGCAACAATATCTGAGTATAGACATAAGTTAAACAAGTTGGCCTTATGAAGGCTAGCACAAACTGGGATACAAATCGAAAGAGGCGCAGGCCTCCTGCCTGGGATCCTCCTAAACTACTCTTGGTCGTCGTCAGCGGCCTGCACGTAGTAGTAGGCACCTCCCGAGTAGTAGCAGTCTTCATCGACAGTGGCGTCTGGCTCCTGGACTCCAACGTCTGGTCTCAGCAATCGGGTATAGGAAGGGGGGAAAGGGGGAGCAAAGCAACCGTGAGTACTCATCCAAAGTACTCGCAAGCAAGGAACTACACTACATATGTATGCATTGGTATCAAATGAAAAAGGGGTAACATATGTGGACTGAACTGCAGAATGCCGAAATAAGAGGGGGATAGCTAGTCCTATCGAAGACAACGCTTCTGGTAACCTCCATCTTGCAGCAGAAGAAGAGAGTAGATGGTAAGTTCACCAAGTATCATCGCATAGCATAATCCTACCTGGCGATCCTCCCCTCGTCGCCCTGTTAGAGAGCGATCACCGGGTTGTATCTAGCACTTGGAAGGGTGTGTTTTATTAAGTAACCGTTTCTAGTTGTCATAAGGTCAAGGTACAACTCCAAGTCGTCCTGTTACCGAAGATCACGGCTATTCGAATAGATTAACTTCCCTGCAGGGGTGCACCACATTTCCCAACACGCTCGATCCCCTTTGTCCGCACACACTTTCCTAGGTCATGCCCGGCCTCGGAAGATCAACACGTCACAGCCCTACCTAGGCACAACAGAGAGGTCAGCATGCCGGTCTAAATCCTATGGCGCAGGGGTCTAGGCCCATCGCCCATTGCACACCTGCACGTTGCGAGGGCGGCCGGAGAACAGACCTAGCTACCTCCGTTACAAAGGAAGTTGCGTTACGCGGTCCAACCCGGCGCGCGCTCAGTCGCTGACTTCACGAAGGCTTCGGCTGATACCACGACGTCGAGTGCCCATAACTGTTCCCGCGTAGTTGATTAGTGCGTATAGGCTAGTAGCCAGACTCAGATCAAATACCCAAATCTCATTAAGCGTGTTATTTTGAAGTAACCGCGAACGCCGACCAGGGCCAGGCCCACCTCTCACCTAGGTGGTCTCGCCTGCCCTGTCGCTCTGCCTCAAAGTAACAGTCGGGGCCGTCGGGAACCTAGGACCACCACTACCTGGGTGGAACCACCTGCCCCTCTAGCCCCCAACATCAGGATCACTTGCGGGTACTCAACGAGCCGACCCGACTTTAGTCACAACATGTATAGTATGTATGTATAGTATAAACCCGTGATCAACACCCGACATAATCACGGCCCGATAGTATAGCATGCTAGACTGACAATAATGTAGGGCCACTGATGATAATATAGCATCCTATACTAAACATTTAGGATTGCAGGTAAGGTATCAACAGTTGTAGCAACAATGTCAGGTTATGCATCAGAATACGATTAATAGAAAGCAGTAACATGCTACACTACTCTAATGCAAGCAGTAGAGAGAAGAGTAGGCGATATCTGGTGATCAAGGGGGGGGGGCTTGCCGGGTTGCTCTGGCAAGAGAGAGGGTCGTCAACATTGTAGTCGTACTGGGTAGCAACTAGCGAGAGAATAGGGGGAAGAAACAATAAATATTAAGCAAACAAATGCATAGCGATGCATGGCATGACAAGTAGCGGTGCTAGGGGTGCCCTAACGCGGTATGAGGTGGTATCGGTGAAGGGGGAAAACATCCGGGAAAATATCCCTGGTGTTTCGCATTTTCGGACAGATGAATCGGAGGGGAAAGTTGCATGTTCGCTATGCTAGGGATGCGTGGTGGATGAATGGGCTGCATATCCGGATTCGCCTCGTCGTTCTGAGCAACTTTCATGTACAAAGTTTTTTCATCCGAGTTACGAATTATTTTATATGATTTTTCAAAGTTTTAAACATTTTCTGGAATTATTATTTACTTGAAATTAAAAGGTTAAATTGCTACGGGTACACAGAAGTGTACCCAGCAAAGTGCACAGAGGCTGACGGTGGGTCCCAATTGACTGCCCAGTCAGCAGTCAACTGGAGACTTTAAATGGTCAAAGGGCTAGTGTGACCCACATGTCATTGATACATAGTTTACTAAATAACACTTGATTAACTAATCTGGTTGATTAGGTTATTAAGCATGTTATTTAAGTTAACTAATTAATTAATTAATTAACAATTATTTTAATTAACTCTTTTTTTGTTTTATTTTTGGGCGTGGGCCCCATCTGTCATAGGTACAGGGGGCCTATTGGGAGGGAGGGCGCGGCCCCGGGTGGGGACGGCGGCCACGGCGCGCGGTGGCCGTGCCGGCAGGCAGTGGCGCATGCGGGCGAACGCGAGGGGCGGCTGTGGTGCGCGGCGCGGAGTGGCGACCGGCGCTCGAGCAGAAGCGGGTGCAACAAGGGAGGCCAGCGGGGTAGTCTGCGGCAGCAGCCAGCGGAGGGAGCCGAGGGGCCGTCGACGACGAGCGACACAGGCGCGGGTGTCTGTGCGTGTGGTCCGGCGTGCGACGAGCGTGGCGCGGACGCGAGCAGCAGGCGGTGGAGCTGCAAGGCCGGGCGAAGGCAGGGCCGGGAGCGACCAGCGCAGGGTGATGCGGGCGAGCGTACGGGAGTGGACGAGGGGCGCGGCGTCCGCTTCGACGGCGACCAACGTGGTGCGGTACACGGGACAGGGAGGAGGGGAGTGGAGGCCGGGGGCCTCACCGGCGGCTGCAGGGGATTGGCAGTGGGCTCAAGCTCGAGGGGGAGGCCGGAGGCGACGTGCGGCGGGGCGACAAGGTCCGGCGATGGGGCAGCGAGGTCCAGGGCGACGGGGCAACTCCGGGCGAGGTGGCGGGCGGCACCGGAGACGACGAGCGGCGTCGGCGCGTCGGGGTCGGGGGCAGCGAGGTCCGGCCCCTGGGCGCGGGCAAGCATCCAGATCGAGCGGGGGGCGAGAGAGAGTAGAGAGTGGGTGGGGATCGTGCGGGGGAAGTGGGGGGTACCGGTTAGGGTTCGATGGAGTGGAGGGGGTAGTGTAGGCGGTTGGGCCGGCCTAGGCGGTGCCCTGGTGGGTCGAGGCCCATGGGAGAGGGGGTGGCCTGCTGGGCCGGAGCCCAAGGGGTGCTTTCTTTTTGTCTTTTTAGTTAGTTTTGATTTTTTTTTCTTTTTTATTTATTTTTCTTTTCTGTTTTATTTTATTACTAGTAGATTTTAGTTTTATAAAAATATGAGACCAACACTTAAATTAGTGTTTTAGAATTACCCCTGTGCCATAAAAAGTTTCACACTTTAATAAATTAGGTTTATATTTGTTTGCTATTTAAACGCATGTAATAAATATTTTTAGCCCCTGTTTTAATTAGTTAATGGCATTAAACCACTTTGCAAAGATGTTGGTTCACAACCATAATTAACAAATGAATATTTTCCACATGATGAACATTTTAGTTTTAATGTTTGAAAACTTTTATCGCTTGACTTTAATTAAATTTTGAATTTGAATCGGTTTCGAACTAATGCGAGATTAACAATAGTAACCGAGGTGACGTGGCATCATTAGCATGGAATTACTGTAGCTTAATTTTACGGGCGTCACAATTCTCCTCTACTACAAGAAATCTCGTCCCGAGATTTAAGAGGTGGAGTAAGGGGGAAAGTCCTGGTTACGAAATCCTACCGTGTCTTCTCGGTCTTGGTTGCTCTTCTCGAAAAATTTGATCCATTGCATTGACATCTTCATTTCTCTGCATCATTTCCTCATGATGAAGTTGTCGTCCTTTCTTCGGGATCTCCATCGAACTTACGGAAAAGATAAGGGGGGAAAGACTCGGGAAGGACAGAGCTCCACACACGTTAGGTACTTGGGGGCTATGTTAGTGAACATCTCTCGAGTTGAAATTCAAGGAAGTCATCGAGAGCAAGGTAAAAAGGCGCAATTAGAAATTTCAAGCGGATAGGCAATCGTTTGTTGCCTCAAACAAAGTGTGAAAGGGTTTTTGAGCAATGGGAATAATTATTATGCCTGATACCAAAATTGATGATCTCTTGGAAGGGGGCTCGTGAATTACATACGAAGCCAACGTGAGGAATAACTTTTAGAAACAAGGGCGTACATGAGAGTCAGGTTTCGATCCTGTGAAACTGTGGGTTATGGGCCCACCATGTGGGTTAAAAGTAGGAAGGGCGGTGGCGTCTTGCATAGTCATGTAAGCATGGCATGTCAGAGGATAGCCTGTCAGTTATGTCGGCAACAACATCGGTACCAAGGGCGAGGGACGAAGAGAACCATTTTCCTGCTCGTTGAATGAGGCGGACCAATAGGCAAAGTTCTCGTCCATCGGTGGTTACCGGAAGGTCATCAACAAAAGGAACACGGTCTTACTAACAGAATTGTACACCGAGGTGTTTACATAAGCAGTGAATTATTACTGCTTAGATCATATAGACCTCAAGAAAGGTCGAACCAAACAATGGAAAGGATAATATGATTATGAAATTAAACAGAATAATGAAAGGAAAATGTGTTTAAACACATATTTCAGGGGTATATCCTGCCCAAGGGCAAACAGAGCATGATATCCATGACAGGATATAACATAGAAAACCATTTAGGTTAGGGGAGAGGAAGTTCATCACATTACCCAAACAACGATGTTTGAATAATTGATAAGGAAATTTAGCATGGTGCTTCAAATGTTCTTATCGATGATTAGAGTACCACAGACATGCTTGGAGATAGCATTGACATGGTCATCAAGTAAGGGTCAGAATTTGGATGCACAAAGGATTCATCAGGAACAACTTACAGAATAAGTCTTACGATTTCCTCATGGAAGAATCGCTAAGCTTGCTAAAAAGGGAACTATAACAATAGGTCCTCCGGCCAGGGGTGATAGGCATGACATCACCTTATCGATATATAATGACCAATGTTATAACTCTTGGAAATAAGTCCCAACCATCATATCTGACCGAGGTTCAGTTCTCATTGGTGTCAGGATACCTCAGACTCATGATGCCTGAGAAGGAAAGGTGCAACACAAATTGACGAGATGACAATGTAAGATTTTCGGGAAATGAACTACGGAAACGAGATCCAAAACAAGAGTTCATCATTAAACCAAGGAGAAGATGAGGAGGTGGCTGATGGACTCAGTGTCATTTCATCGAGATTAACAAAAGATGGATTTCCACAATTATCTGAACAAGGAGGTAACACTTGTCAGACCAAATGATATAATGATGTATGCTTGAGGAAAACATACACAATTAAACATTGATTGGAAAGTGCACCTGAAATAGGGGCTTAGGTAGCATGCTCAATGCTAGAATGGTGATTCGATAACCAATGGTCTAAGAATGAAATATCGACCATTAACTTGAAAGCAATAGGGTTGCTAGAAGCTTTGAATTCCCGCATCATAGCTCAATTGTCGGTATTCCGGTTAGAAAAAAAACACGGGTACCAAGAAAAGAATGGTTATGGTGAAGTATCACTTATATCAAGAATTCTCCAGAGGTGGAGCAATTCTCACAACATTCTTGACATCAAATATGGTAATACTCCATGGTAGAACATAACATAAGTTGGATAGCAAGGAACTCAAGGTACAACACAAAACACGAACAAGTTTGTGTTGGAGGGAAGTCAATAAAGTGGTCGATGATAATACAGATCATCGAGGGCAAGGATGGTATTTCTCATCATGAACTCAATTGACATCCTGGAAGAGCTCAGAATGCCGATGATGATCACGACACAATTGTTGAGAGATTTCATGAAGATGTAATCGGTCGGCGATGACATCAAGCCAAAGGAATGATGAAGCGAAAGGTTACTGAAACCAAGGGTATGACACAAACTCGAAACCAAGCTCGTTGTTTAAGGCGAAATGGTATGATGAGGAAGATCAACATAAGCTTAGCTCATCGTCAAAGTTGTGCTCCGGGAATAAGGACCAGGAAGCATAGTTAAAATCATCACAATAATGATATAGCCAAATAGGGTAGGAAGGACATGATCGGGTACAAACTCGTAAGTAATGAAGGTTACCAAGATTTGTTTAATCGCGGTGCGGACTTGAGTCAGTTATCGGTGTCTTTAAGTGTTTAATAACTCAGAGCCCATGAAAAATTGGAATCAGTGAGAATGTAGCACTTGATGAAGAACTCATAATAAGTATGTAGTTCCATGATAATCTCGAGATACCAGGGGGGTAATACTCGACGACAGATCAAAGTAGAGGTTCGACTAGGGTAATGCGCTGCAGAAGACAAGTGCTCAAACTTGCACGAGAAATGGAATCAAGGAGAAACATGGTCGGAACCACGTCCACAGATACAATATGAACTTATAACAAGGGGATAATTATTTTAAGAGAAGCTTCCATGATAAGGTATACATCGTTTCCATGGGCATGAACACAGGGTTCAAGGTCGACTCCCACTTGTTCAACGCATAACCTTTCATTCACCTCTTGTATTTTGAAAATGACATTAGTTGTTGAAAGTTTTACCTGGTGCAATACCAGATAAGTATGACCCGTGAAATCTTCCGGGTTTGCACAGATTAGGGAAGGCGTAGGTTCAACCCATCAGGGCATCTTAGGAACATATACCACAAACTTCAGAGTAAATAATACAAGTGCGAAAGTAGAGCATGGTTCACAAAGCAGAGGATACAATTTACCAAAGGCATTATGTATTCGAGGAAAGGCTCACAAGCTTATAGAATATGAAGGATGTTGTCGGATAAAATCCAACAAAGGATCTGGTGGTCCACAAGGGATCTGATGTGAGCATCGGTACTCAACCAGAGGAAGAAAGAATGCAAGGAGGTCATATTATAGAAACGACTGACTAACTCAAAGCTCAAATGCAAAGGAATTATGATTTCCAAATCAAGGGATCGGAAGCAACACTCTAATTAGGGATGGATAAGTTGAATAGCCTTAGGGGTAAAATCGACGGCAATTTGATTGGTCGAGAACCAGCTCCTGTTCACGATGATGTCTGAGCCAGAAGGATGAATTCTCGACTGAGTATTGCAAGCATTCGTACTTATTGAATCAATGGGCTAAAAATGATAGTGGCAAAGGATGCCAATAAGATTACTATACTTATGGGATTAACCATAATGCAAGCAAGCAAGAATTTCAAGAGCAATAAGCTGCTGAGGATTTTTGGAAGATCAAATAGTATTTCGAAGACTTTGGTAAAACACATGAACAACTCGGGAGAAACAAATCCTCGGTGTGTGTGCGTGTGTGTGTGTGTGTGTGTGTGAGGATTAATTTGTAGGTGTATTCAGGTGACAAGGAACTACAAGGCAGTAGGAACAAAGTATTCTTGAAACCATAGAGAAAACTTCGGAATCTTCTGATGCAGCAGACGATCATCTGTAATTAGGGGCTCTCCGGAAGGAAGTAATTACGAGAACCTAGAGTTAGAGTTAGCAAAATCTTTTAACCCGAATAGTGGAGATATCAGAATCCTAGAGTAAGGATCGAGGAGTAAAAGATCCTAATACCACCCAAATGGCGACGTGGGCCCGTAAGGCACACAACCATATTAGTAAAAAGTTTTGTAATGTCTAGACTTGACTTCGGCCAAGGAGTGTGGAAGGGGGATTCCTATAGGCAGTCGGCTCTGATACCAACTTATGACGCCCCTGATTCAATCGTACACTAATCATACACGCAAATGTGTACGATCAAGATCAGGGACTCACGGGAAGATATCACAACACAACTCTACAAATAAAATAAGTCGTACAAGCATCATATTACAAGCCACGGGCCTCGAGGGCTTGAATACAAGAGCTCGATCATAGACGAGTCAGCGGAAGCAACAATATATGAGTACAGACATAAGTTAAACAAGTTTGCCTTAAGAAGGCTAGCACAAACTGGGAAACAAATCGAAAGAGGCGCAGGCCTCCTGCTTGGGATCCTCCTAAACTACTCCTGGTCGTCGTCAGCGGCTTGCACGTAGTAGTAGGCACCTCCCGAGTAGTAGCAATCGTCATCGACAGTGGCATCTCCCTCCTGGACTCCAACGTCTTGTCGCAGCAATCGGGTATAGGAAGGGGGAAAAGGGGGAGCAAAGCAACCATGAGTACTCATCCAAAGTACTCGCAAGCAAGGAACCACATTTCATATGTATGCATTGGTATCAAATGAGAAAGGGGTAACATATGTGGAATGAACTGCAGAATTCCGGAATAAGAGGGGGGATAGCTAGTCCTAACAAATACTACGCTTCTGGTAACCTCCATCTTGCAGCAGAAGAAGAGAGTAGATGGTAAGTTCACCAAGTATGATCGCATAGTGTCGGGGATATACCCCGCGGTGTAAACCGGCCGGATTTGGCGGTTTATCTGAAGACCCCGCTGACACTTGGTGAGTTACTGGCGACCCGCCCTGACCTGGCGGTTCACAAGCAACCCACCTGGTCATTATGACTCACTGGTGATCCGGCGTGCGGGATCAACAGATGACAAGGCCCAAAGCCCAGAAGGCCGGTTCATGTTTAACGGTGGGCCGGTTTAAGAGGAAAGGCATGAGGAACATTATCTTACAAGGAGCTAAGACTTGGACTTGTATTCGGTTTGTATTAGAGACAGACTAATCCTAATCCTAATAGGACTCTACATGTAACCCGCCCCTCCAACATATATAAGGAGGGGCAGGGCTCCCCACAAGGGGGAGAAGATTCACAAGTTCCACAAGTTGGACAAGTTAGGTTTAGACAATAGCTCTCAAGATGAGCACTCTTGTAACCATGATCATCATCATCATCAATATCAATGAAGCAGGACGTAGGCTTTTACCTCCACCGTGAGGGGCCGAACCTGGGTAAAACCTCGCGTCTCTCGTCCCGCTCAACCCCTCTCAAGCTACCACATAGATGTGTTGGCCTCGCGACTAAGTCCTGACACTAAGGACATCTGCCGTGACAATTCCATGACACATAGCATAATCCTACCAGGCGATCCTCCCCTCGTCGCCCTGTTAGAGAACGATCATCGGGTTGTATCTGGCACTTGGAAGGGTGTGTTTTATTAAGTAACCAGTTCTAGTTGTCATAAGGTCAAGGTACAACTCCAAGTCGTCCTGTTACCGAAGATCATGGATATTCGAATAGATTAAATTCCCTGCAGGGGTGCACCACATTTCCCAACACGCTCGATCCCCTTTGTTCGGACACACTTTCCTAGGTCATGCCCGGCCTCGGAAGATCAACACGTCGCAGCCCTATCTAGGCACAATAGAGAGGTCAGCACGCCGGTCTAAATCCTATGGCGCGGGTGTCTGGGCTCATCGCCCATTGCACACCTGCATGTTGCGAGGGCGGCCGGAGAGCAGACCTAGCAACCTCCATTACAAAGGAAGTTGCCTTACGCGGTCCAACCCGGTGTGCGCCGCTCAGTCGCTGACGTCACGAAGGCGTCGGCTGATACCACGACGTCGAGTGCCCATAATTGTTCCCGTGTAGTTGGTTAGTGCGTATAGGCCAATAGCCAGACTCAGATCAAATACCCAGATCTTGTTAAGCGTGTTATTTTGAAGTAACCGCGAACGCCGACCAGGGCCAGGCCCACCTCTCACCAAGGTGGTCTCCGCCTGCCCTGTCACTCTGCCTCAAAGTAACAGTCGGGGGCCGTCGGGAACCTAGGCCCACCACTACCTGGGTGGAACCACCTGCCCCTCCAGCCCCCAACATCGGAATCACTTGCGGGTACTCAACGAGCTGACCCGACTTTAATCACAACATGTATAGTATGTATGTATAGTATAAACCCGTGATCAACACCCGACGTGATCACGGCCCGATAGTATAGCATGGCAGACTGACAAGAATGTAGAGCCACTGATGATAATCTAGCATCCTATACTAAGCATTTAGGATTGCAGGTAAGGTATCAACAGTTGTAGCAACAATGTCACGCTATGCATCAGAATATGATTAATGGAAAGCAGTAACATGCTACACTACTCTAATGCAAGCAGTAGAGAGAAGAGTAGGCGATATCTGGTGATCAAGGGGGGGCTTGCCTGGCTCTGGCAAGAGAGAGGGGTCGTCAACACCGTAGTCGTACTGGGTAGCAGTGGCGTCGGTCTCGGTGTCTAGCGAAAGAAGAGGGGGAAGAAACAATAAATATTAAGCAAACACATGCATAGCGATGCATGACATGACAAGTAGCGGTGCTAGGTATGCCCTAACGCGGTATGAGGCGGTACCGGTGAAGGGGGAAAACATCCGGGAAAATATCCCCGGTGTTTCACGTTTTCGGACAGATGAATCGGAGGGGAAAGTTGTGTGTTCGCTATGCTAGGGATGCGTGGTGGACGAACGGGTTCGTATCCGGATTCGTCTTGTCGTTCTGAGCAACTTTCATGTACAAAGTTTTTTCATCCGAGTTACGGATTATTTTATATGATTTTTCAAAGTTTTAATCATTTTCTGGAATTATTATTTACTTGAAATTAAAAGGTTAAATTGCTACGGGTACACAGAAGTGTACCCAGCAAAGTGCACACAGGCTGACGGTGGGTCCCAGTTGACTGCCCAGTCAGCAGTCAACTGGAGACTTTGACTGGTCAAAGGGCTAGTGGGACCCACATGTCATTGATACATATTTTACTAAATAACACTTGATTAACTAATCTGGTTGATTAGGTTTTTAAGCAGGTTATTTAAGTTAACTAATTAACTTACTAACTAATTAATTAATGAACAATTATTATTTAATTAAATCTTTTTTTTGTTTTATTTTTGGGCGTGGGCCTCATCTGTCATAGGCACAGGGGGCCTATCGGGAGTCGGGTTACGGGCGCGGGCGTGTGCCCATGGCCACCAGGGGAGTGAACTCCGCCGGGAGGGAGGGCACGGCCCCGGGTGGGGACGGCGGCCACGGCGCGCGGTGGCCGTGCCGGCAGGCAGTGGCGCGTGCGGGCGAACGCGAGAGACGGTTGTGGTGCGTGGCGCGGACCGGCGACCGGCACTCGAGCAGAAGCGGGCGCAACAGGGGAGGCGAGCGGGGTGGTCTGCGGCAGCAGCAACCGGAGGAAACCGAGGAGCCGTCGACGACGAGCGACGTAGGCGCGGGTGTCCGTGGGCGCGGTCCGGTGTGCGACGAGCGTGGCCCGGACGCGGGCGGCAGGTAGTGGAGCTGCGAGGCCGGGCGAAGGCAGGTCCGGGAGCGGCTAGCGCGGGGTGATGTGGGCGAGCGTACGGGAGTGGACGAGGGGCGCGGCGTCCGCAGCGACGGCGACCATCATGGTGCGGTACACGGGACAGGGAGGAGGGGAGTGGAGGCCGGGGGCCTCACCGGCGGCTGTAGGGGATTGGCAGCGGGCTCAAGCTCGAGGGGGAGGCCGGAGGCGACATGCGGCGGGGCGACAAGGTCCGGCGATGGGGTAGCGAGGTCCAGGGAGACGGGGCAACTCCGGGCGAGGTGGCGGGCGGCGCTGGAGACGACGAGCGGCGTCGACGCGCCGGGGTCGGGGGCAGCGAGGTCCGGCCCCTGGGGGTAGTGTAGGCGGGTAGTGCGGGGGAAGATCGAGCGGGGGAGGGGGCGAGAGAGAGTAGAGAGTGGGGTGGGGATCGTGCGGGGGAAGTAGGGGGGTACCGGTTAGGGTTCGATGGAGTGGAGGGGGTAGTGTAGGCGGGTGGGCCGGTCTAGGCGGTGCCCTGGTGGGCCGAGGCCCATGGGAGAGGGGGTGGCCTGCTGGGCCGGAGCCCAAGGGGTGCTTTCTTTTTGTCTTTTTAGTTAGTTTGTTTTTTCTATTTTTATTTATTTTTCTTTTCTGTTTTATTTTATTACTAGTAGATTTTAGTTTTATAAAAATATGAAACCAACACTTAAATTAGTGTTTTAAATTTACCCCTCTTCCACAAAAAGTTTCACACTTTAATAAATTAGGTTTATATTTGTTTGCTATTTAAACGCATGTAATAAATAGTTTTAGCCCCTGTCTTAATTAGTTAATGGCCTTAAACCACTTTGCAAAGATGTTGGTTCACAACCATAATTAACAAATGAATATTTTCCACATGATGAACATTTTAGTTTTAATGTTTGAAATTTTTTATCATTTGACTTTAATTAAAATTTGAATTTGAATCGATTTCGAACTAATGCGGGATTAATAATAATAACCGAGGTGACGTGGCATCATTAGCATGGAATTACGGTAGCTTAATTTTTCCGGCGTCACAGAGTTTATGTATTCACTATGCGTTAATGCTTTGGTCCGGTACTCTATTAAAAGGATGCCTTAATATCCCTTAGTTTCCATTAGGACCCTGCTGCCACGGGAGTGTAGGACAAAAGATGTAATGCAAGTTCTTTCCATAAGCACGTATGACTATATTCGGAATACATGCCTACATTACATTGATGAACTAGAGCTAGTTCTGTGTCACTCTAGGTTATGACTGTTACATGATCGATCGCATCCGGCATAATTCTCCATCACCGATCCATTGCCTACGAGCTTTCCATATATTGTTCTTCGCTTATTTACTTTTCCGCTGCTATTCTTACAGTCACTACAAAACCCAAAAATATTACTTTTGCTACCATTACCTTTTGCCACCATTGCCACTACTATCATATTACTTTGCTAGTAAATACCTTGCTGCAGATATTAAGTTTCCAGGCATGGTTGAATTGACAACTCAGCTGCTAATATTGAGAATATTCTTTGGCTTCCCTTGTGTCGAATCAATAAATTTGGGTTGAATACTGTCGGTGTCAAAACCGGCGGATCTTGGATAGGGGGTCCCGAACTGTGCGTCTAAGGCGGATGGTAACAGGAGGCAGGGGACACGATATTTTACCCAGGTCCAGGCCCTCTTGATGGAGGTAAAACCCTACGTCCTGCTTGATTTATTCTTGATGATATGAGTATTATCAGAGTTGATCTACCACGAGATCGGAGAGGCTAAACCCTAGAATCTAGCCTATGGTATGATTGTATGTTGTCCTACGGACTAAAACCCTCCGTTTTATATAGACACCGGAGGGGGCTAGGGTTACACAAGGTCGGTTACAAAGGAGGAGATATACATATCCGTATTGCCTAGCTTGCCTTCCACGCCAAGTAGAGTCCCATCCGGACACGGGACGAAGTCTTCAATCTTGTATCTTCATAGTCCAACAGTCCAGCCAAAGGATATAATCCGGCTGTCCTGATACCCCCTAATCCAGGACTCCTGTTGGTGTCAAAACCGGCGGATCTCGGGTAGGGGGTCCCGAACTGTGCGTCTAGGCCGGATGGTAACAGGAGGCAAGGGACACGAAGTTTTACCCAGGTTCGGGCCCTCTCGATGGAGGTAAAACCCTACGTCCTGCTTGATTAATATTGATGATATGGGTAGTACAAGAGTAGATCTACCACGAGATCAGAGAGGCTAAACCCTAGAAGCTAGCCTATGGTATGATTGTTGATGTGTATGTTGTCCTACGGACTAAAACCCTCCGGTTTATATAGACACCTGATAGGGTTAGGGTTACATAGAGTCGGTTACAATGGTAGGAGATCTGAATATCCGTATCGCCAAGCTTGCCTTCCACGCCAAGGAAAGTCCCTTCCGGACACGGGACGAAGTCTTCAATCTTGTATCTTCATAGTCCTGGAGTCCGGCTGAAGGTATAGTCGGCTATCCGGACACCCCCTAATCCAGGACTCCCTCAGTAGCCCCCGAACCAGGCTTCAATGACGATGAGTCCGGCGCGCAGATTGTCTTCGGCATTGCAAGGCGGGTTCTCCTCCAAATTCCATGTACCTGTTGAATAAAGTCCGGTTTCTTGTAGATGTTGCGCTCCTTGGCTTCTGCGCCCAATAATGGCCGCTCCCCACGTGTCAAACGAATATGAAAGGTCTGAGTGTTTTTACATTCACACCCCTAGCCGCGTAAACAAGCTGACCTATTTAAGGAGACGAGGATTTAGATCCAAACCACACCTTCCCCCTTCGCGAGTGTTCATCAGAGCGCATTCGACAAAGATCCATTCCACCATGGCCAGCCGTCGCGACTCCTCCTCCCGCCCTTCCAGCCCTAAGCCTGGATATTGGGAAAGATGCTCCATCCCGCATAGCGAGTTAGTGACGCTCCAGACCAAGGGATTTCTCCCCCCGGCCTATATGATCCCGGTTCGAGCCGGTCTTGCCGTCTATAACGGCGGAGAGCAAGCGGAGAGCGCCCCTAATCCCTCCAAAGGAGAGCGGGTGTGCCTCGTCCCTTATTTAATAAGGGGGCTCGGATTTCCCAATCCATCCATTTCTCCGGGGGCTGCTGGAGTTCTACGGCCTCCAGCTACATCATCTCACGCCTGCCTCAGTATTGCATATCGCGGGCTTTGTAGCCCTCCGCGAGCTGTTCTTGGGTGTTGAAGCTCATTTCGGACGGTGGAGGGAGCTATTTTGCCTCGTGCCCCGTTCCAAGAAGGGGTCTATGTATCAAGTGGGCGGAGCCGAAGTATGGTGCATCGCCGGGACCGGCTATCTGTCCGGAACCCCAAAGAAGGCGTCCGAAGACTGGCCCTCAGAATGGTTTTACATAGAAGACGTCCCGCTGCCGGATCCTGTCCAGATCGGCCTCCCTGAATTCAACAATGCTCCCTTAAAGAAGCGCCTAAGCTGGCGCCCACGGAGCCCTCAGAGGGAAAGTCGCAGGGACGTTGTTTACCTGATGGGCCGGATAGGATTGTTAGCTCATTCTGGACTAACCATGATCGGGGTCATGGCCGCATGCATCATGCGAGGGGTGCAGCCGCTACAGTATAGAAGCCACCCCATGTGGGATTTCAACGGGGAGGACGACACCACCCGCTACGGCCGTAAGGGGCCGGATTCGGCTGCGGCTCTTATAAAGACCTTGTCCGCTTTGTACAAGGGAGAAGAGGAGGATTTTCTCCGTGTTAACCCAAAGGGTGGATTTTCCATGTACAATCCTCCAAGCTGGGTGAGTGATCACATCTTGCCCATCTGTTTTATATCCCCATTGTTAAATATTTAATCTTAGCGATTTCGACGCAGGAACTGCGCCAGGCTGTTAAAGAAATAAGCAGCCCTCCTCCACAACCCGAGGACCCAGGACGGTCCCGCGACCCGGACTCACAAGAGAATACGAAGCTTTCGGTGGATCTGATTGATGGAGTGTTCCATCAATTGAGCAAGGACAACGCCCTGGTGGCCATTACGGCCGATTATCCAGGGCTAATCCCGGCCTCCCAGAAACGGGAGGCCGAACCTGCGGCGATAAGCCAACGAGGGGCCGCAGGGCCCCGTGGGCAGAAAAGAGGTGCAGTCCGGACCAGGGCGTCAGCGCAAAGGTATGGCGCACCCCCTTATCCCAGGTGTCGTACCTTCAGGGCATATTAACACTTGTGCCCTCTTCGGGACAAAGAGACCTCGCCGAACTATATTCGGAGAGACCGCCAATCGCGCCTCCACCAGCCAGGCTCCAAAGCCTGGCCCGGAAGCGGGGCCGAACATAAGGCGCGCACCGGACGCTCCTCCGATGGAGGATGTGGACAGGTTGTCTGCCACCAACTCTGAGGTGGAGAGTGCCATGAACCACAGGCGTTGCCGGACAATTCTTCGCGACGCTTGTTTCTCCCAAGAGGCGTTACATGCCTTTAAGTCGGGAGATGTGTATCTCCGTGCCGCTCAAAATGGTCTAACCAGAGCCACGGAGCAATATGTAAAAGACATACGGGTAAGAAAATTTTGGTAATTATATATATACCAGTAGCCCCCGAGACTTGAAACAGTTAAAATAACCGATTTAAGGATCATTTGTTATGCAGGTTCTTACAGAAAAGAATTCCCTACTGTCCAAGGAGCTGGAAGAGTGCAAAGCCCAACTTGAGGCCGCACTAGCCGCGGCAGGGGAGCCTAAGGAGGCCCCCTCTGGTAATATACACTTCGAAAGATAAGTATTTTGCGAAGCACGGCTTTGGTGCGAATCTGACAAATGAAATTGCAGATGGCGCCGGATTGGATCCGGAAAGGCAACACCTCCTACGCCAGCTAAAGGCTGGTGAGAGGGTGCTGTTAAAGGTGATGGGGGAGAAGAACGATCTCCGAGATGCCAACACCAAGCTGGGCGTCGAGCTGAAAGATGTTCGTGCCCAGCTGTCAGACTCCGTGAAGGAGAATCAGCGGCTTCGGCGCGGCATATTTAGTAAGTGCTTGAACGAACCTTTTGAAAGAAAGTTCGGCGGGGAAGTCGACTAACAGAGCAATGTCTGTAGGTGTGCTGACAGGCCGTCCTGCAGAGGAGATGCCCGGTTCTACGGGTGACCTTCTTCCCGAGCTCTCGCAACTGCTCGATCGAGTTCGGCAGGCGATGCGAGGCATCGCCCAGGCCCTGTGGCCATCCGTCTCCATGCCCGAAGGTCTTGGAGAGCTTGCGGAGAAGCTAAAAGGAGCACGGCGGCGCTTCCGATTGTGGAAGATATCAGCCTGCCGTCAAGGCGCTAGGGAGGCCTGGGCCATGGTGAAGACGCGGTACGCAAAGGCTGACCCCAACCACATGGCCGAGGTCAGTCCTATAGGGCCCGATGGGAAGGAGATCCCTGTAAGCTTAGTATACGACCAAGTAGAGTTGGCCGCAAAGTATTCCTAGCAGGACTATAAATTAGACAGCCTGTTAGATGGTATTGAAGAGGAATACGATCAGTCAAAATGACTATGTAATTTAGTTGACATTTATAATGCCTTCTAGCCGGATTGTAGATCATTTGTCATGGCCGACCTTTTCGCTTCAGCCTCGGGACCTGACGGTCCGGAGTGTGTCCGAATTCCCATGCGGTTATATAGGAACCGGGGAATGCATGGAGACCAGGCGTAGGGGTCATTAGTGCGTGAACAGACAAGTGCCCGACTAGTTATGTTATATTACATGGTTAGTAAGAAACATCTTCCAGGGAGAATAGTTCCGTTAGGGGTTCCTTTCCCTGGGAGGCATGCCCTAAGGTGCATGTCCATGCTGCGAAAAGAAACGCAGGAAAAACATCTGGGGGCGTATAGATAAAATAAAAAGATCATCTTTAGTTCACCGACCGAATATTCCCTTAAGAACGCTAGCTTTCGGCTTCACCCAGTCTGAGGTACACGTCCGGCTGACCCGGCAGTAACAATCGCAGAGGTGCTCCCTTTACCACCTAGCCGAACAATCGGGAACGTAGGGGTAAGCACAGGAGCCAGGCAACCCAGCTTGGCCAAAACTTAAGTCATATCGATGCATATAATGGTGAATAAAAGGTACATGCGGAAGTGTGACGCATGTGTTGGGCATGAAGCCCGTATGAATAAGCTTCTGTTTAAAGAAGCCCCCAGGTTTAATGAGCGCGGATGGCGCGTCACTTTATGAGCCTTTAAGGGCTATAAGAGAGAGAGAGAAGAAGAAGAGAAATGCAAGACAGAAAATATATAAAAAATGGACAGAGGAAGGAGACGAACATAGAGTCCGGCGCTAGGCATAGAATCTTCGGAGACGGGCTGCGTTCCATGGGTTCGGCTCGAGTCGGTTATCCGATGCATCTCGCAGGCGGTACGCTCCACCAGTCAGGACTTGGTCAATTATGAAGGGACCTTCCCACTTGGGCTTGAGTTTGTCCTTTTTCTTGTCCGGTAGTCGTAGAACTAATTCGCCAACGTTGTAATTTTTGGCCCGTACTTCTCTGCTTTGGTATCTTCGAGCCTGCTGTTGATAGAATGCGGAACGGGCTTTTGCCACGTCACGCTCCTCCTCCAATGCGTCTAAGCTGTCCTGCCGATCGAGCTCGGCTTCTCTTTCTTCGTACATGCGCACTCGAGGTGAGTCATGAATTATGTCGCAGGGCAAAACTGCCTCTGCGCCGTACACCATAAAGAATGGTGTGTATCCGGTGGTGCGATTCGGCGTGGTCCGCAGCCCCCAGAGTACGGAGTCGAGCTCCTCTACCCAGTGCGTGTTAGATTCCTTGAGGGACCGCACTAATCTGGGTTTAATGCCGCTCATGATAAGACCATTTGCACGTTCGACCTGGCCGTTAGTTTGTGGGTGATAGACGGAAGCATAGTCGAGCTTGATGCCCATGTTTTTGCACCAGAGTTTTACCTCGTCGGCCGTGAAGTTCGTGCCGTTATCAGTGATGATGCTGTGGGGAACGCCGTAACGGTGTACGACCCCGGATATAAAGTCTATCACCGGTCCGGATTCGGCCGTCTTAACAGGCTTGGCTTCTATCCATTTGGTGAATTTATCCACCATGACCAGTAAGTATTTTTGCTTGTGGGTTCCGCCTTTAAGGGGTCCAACCATGTCAAGCCCCCAGACCGCGAAGGGCCAAGTAATGGGGATAGTTCGGAGGGCGGTGGGTGGCATATGGCTTTGGTTTGCAAAGAGCTGGCAACCGGTGCATCGTTGGACTAAGTCCTGAGCGTCTGCCCGGGCCGTCGGCCAATAAAAGCCTGTACGGAAGGCCTTGCTTACAAGGGACCGAGCTGCAGCGTGATGACCGCCCAGTCCGGCATGAATTTCAGCCAGGAGGTTCCGCCCCTCCTCTTCGGAGATGCACCTTTGAAGGACTCCGGTAGTGCTTTTCTTATAAAGCTCTCCCTCGTGGACTCTGTAGGCTTTGGATCGCCGCACTATGCAGCGTGCCTCATTTTGGTCCTCGGGGAGTTCCTGCCTAGTGAGGTAGGCGAGGAATGGTTCTGTCCACGGGGCGATGACGGCCATTATTACGTGGGCTGAAGGTGTTATTTCATTGGCAGAGCCTCCGATTGTGTCAGAATGTTCGGTGTCGGGCAGTGCGGTTGGGTCCGGGGTGTTATTGTTCGGCTCCCCTTCCCATACTACGGATGGCTTGAACAGCCTTTCCAAGAAGATGTTGGGGGGACTACATCGCGTTTTGCGCCGATGCGTGCCAGGACATCTGCCGCCTGATTATTTTCCCGGGCTATATGGTGAAATTCAAGCCCCTCGAACCGAGCTGACATTTTTAGGACGGCGTTGCGGTAAGCTGCCATTTTTGGATCCTTGGCATCGAAGTCTCCATTTATTTGGGATATTGCGAGGTTCGAGTCCCCGCGCACCTCTAGGCGTTGAATGCCCATGGATACTGCCATCCGGAGACCATGTAAAAGGGCCTCATATTCGGCTGCGTTGTTGGAGTCCGTGTACATAATCTGGAGTACGTATTGAACTGTGTCTCCTGTGGGGGACGTCAAAACGACGCCAGCCCCCAGTCCGGCCAACATCTTGGAGCCGTCGAAATGCATGATCCAATTTGAATATGTGCCGTACTCTTTAGGGAGTTCGGCCTCCGTCCATTCTGCGACGAAGTCGGCCAAGACTTGCGACTTGATGGCTCGCCGTGGCTTATAAGTTATGTCGAACGGGAGGAGCTCAATGGCCCATTTTGCAATCCGGCCCGTTGCGTCACGGTTGTTTATAATATCGTTAAGTGGTACTTCCGAGGCTACTGTTATTGAACACTCTTGAAAGTAGTGTCGTAGCTTCCGGGATGCCATGAATACCGCGTACGCGATCTTTTGATAATGCGGGTACCGTGATTTGCAAGGAGTGAGGACAGTGGACACATAATAGACCGGCTTTTGAAGGGGGAATCTGTGTCCGTCCGCTTCTCGTTCGACGACGAGCACTGCGCTTACAACCTGATGTGTTGCTGCAATGTATAATAGCATTGGTTCGCCAATATTTGGCGCGGCCAGGACTGGGTTTGTTGCAAGTATGGCTTTTATCTCCTCGAGTCCGGCCGTGGCTGCATCCGTCCATTCGAAGTGTTCGGTGCGCCGAAGGAGGCGGTAAAGGGGTAGGGCCTTTTCTCCCAAGCGGGAGATAAAGCGGCTTAGAGCCGCCACGCATCCGGTTAACTTTTGTATTTGTTTGAGGTCCTTTGGGATATCCAGTTGCGACAGAGCTCGGATCTTGGCCGGATTTGCTTCGATTCCTCTACCGGATACAATGAAGCCCAAGAGCTTTCCGGCTGGAACGCCGAAAACGCATTTTTCCGGGTTGAGCTTGATGTCGTATGTTCGGAGGTTATCAAATGTGAGCCTCAAGTCGTCTACTAGAGATTCGACATGTCTTGTTTTGACGACCACATCATCTACATATGCCTCCACTGTTTTGCCGATCTGGCTTGCCAGACATGTCTGAATCATGCGCTGATATGTTGCGCCGGCGTTTTTGAGCCCGAAGGGCATTGTGTTGAAGCAGAATGGGCCGTATGGTGTGATAAATGCCGTTGCGGATTGGTCAGATTCTGCCATCTTGATTTGATGGTAGCCGGAATATGCGTCGAGGAAACACAATGAATCGTGTCCTGCGGTAGCGTCGATAATTTGATCGATGCGGGGGAGGGGGAAGGGATCCTTTGGGCAAGCCTTGTTAAGGTCTTTAAAATCAACGCACAGGCGCCAGGATTTGTCCTTCTTTGGTACCATCACCAGGTTTGCTAGCCAGTCCGGATGTTTTATATCTCTGATGAATCCGGCCTCCAATAGCTTTGCTAGCTCCTCTCCCATAGCCTGTCTCTTAGGTTCGGAAAAACGCCGAAGAGCCTGTTTGACAGGTTTGAATCCTGTTTGGATATTTAAGCTGTGCTCGGCCAGCCTGCGTGGGATTCCTGGCATGTCTGAAGGGTGCCAGGCGAAAATGTCCCAGTTTTCTCGTAGGAACTCTCGCAGTGCGGCGTCTACATCAGGGTTTAACTGTGCCCCGATGGAAGCTGTTTTATTTGGGTCCGTTGGATGGACTTGGAATTTGACTATTTCGTCCGCCGGTTTAAAGGAGGTGGACTTGGATCTTTTGTCGAGTACCACATCGTCCCTATTCACCGTAGAGCGCAGCGCAGTCAGTTCCTCAGCCGCTAGGGCTTCGGATAGTGCCTCGAGGGCCAGTGCGGCTGTCTTGTTTTCGGCGCGGAGTGCTATGTCCGGATCACTAGCGAGAGTGATGATCCCGTTAGGCCCGGGCATTTTGAGCTTCATGTACCCGTAATGGGGTATTGCTTGGAAGATTGTAAACGCTTCCCGCCCTAGCAGAGCGTGATAACCGCTGCTGAACGGAGCCACATGGAACGTGATCTCTTCGGACCTGTAATTATCCGGCGTGCCGAACACCACATCTAGTGTGATTTTTCCTGTACAGCGCGCTTCCCGACTGGGGATTATTCCTCTAAAGGTTGTGCTGCTTCGCTCAATGCGGTTCCAGTCTATTTCCATTTTTTGAAGGGTTTCCTCGTAAATGAGGTTCAATCCGCTGCCGCTGTCCATGAGTACCTTGGTAAGACGAAAGCCGTCCACTATTGGGCTGAGGACCAATGCGGCTGGTGCTCGGGCTGTTCGGAATTTAGGTTCATCACTGGCGTTAAAGGTAATAGCCGTGTCACTCCATGGGTTTATTGTTGCTACTTGGTAGACTTCGGCAAGGCTGCGGAGTGTCCTTTTTCGCATATTATTTGATGCGAAAGTCTCGAAGACTGTTAATACCGTATGGGTGTCTCTGGGGTGGCTTTCTGTGGCCTCCGGAATTAGGAGGTTTTCGCCAATTTTGGCCACCTGCCGGAGTATCCAACATGCTCTAAGGCTGTGAGTTGGTGTGGCGTCCTCTGTACTGTGAATTTTACAGGGTCCGTTAAGCCATCCTTCCAGTACGGTTCCATGCCCTATAGAGGGTTTTTGCTTTTTGGTATTTGACCTGGGTGTCTGGTTATGCTGCACCCTTTTATTTCGGACTGGGTTTGTATTTAGGGCCGGATTGTCCCAAAATTTTATTTTGGTTTTATAGGCGCTTTCCATCGCACAATACTTTTGTACAATGGACGCCAAGTCAGCGAAGCGTGTGATATCACGGCGACTTATGGCGTTGAGTATTCCCTTGTCCGTGCAATTATTGCAGAAGATTAAGATTGCGTCTTCCTCGCGGCAGTCCCTTAGCCTGTTCTTAACCAGGAGGAATCTAGCCCAGTAATGATGTACTATTTCGTCGGGCTCTTGCCTGATTTTGGATAGATCGCTTATGTTGGGGTGGGTGGGTGGAGTTAAATCCGAAGCCTCACCCCGTCTGAGGCTCAGAGGCCGAGGAATTTCTGAACTCGAAAATTTGGATCCCTGGGTGTTGTCCAATGAATCCAGCCCGTCGCCTGACTCTAAGTTCAGGTCTTGAGTGATATCCTCCCCTCCGCGGGTATCCGGCTTGGAG
Source organism: Triticum aestivum (assembly GCF_018294505.1). NCBI lineage: Eukaryota > Viridiplantae > Streptophyta > Magnoliopsida > Poales > Poaceae > Triticum > Triticum aestivum. Next base: position 506,934,543 of record NC_057809.1, on the reverse strand, counting down.
GGATCGGGAATCCGGACGTAGCGAGTCCTTAAGATAGACGAAGGGTTGCCGCACTGTCCCTCTACCACGGCAACGTGGTGGGTGACTTAGGGAGAGTTAATCTCTCTCAGATCGGTTTTAGGCCCAATCTGTTCATAATCCGTAGCGACTCCCAGGGCGGCGAAGTGATCCAAGAGCTCGTTTATGGAGGAAAGCTCCATTGGATCTAACTGCTCGGCGAGTTCTGAACTGACATGAAGATTGTTTTCGATGGCTCGAGAGGTCATCTTCGGCGCAGAAGCCGAACAGGCGGTCATAAGAAAACCACCTAGCCGGAGGGTTTGGCCGACAGCCAAAGCACCCTTAGCAACGGTGCCGTCTTTAAAGACGGGGCGAGGCATCCTTCTTGATGGTCACGACACAGAGGAACTCTTAATGAAAGCACCAATGTCGGTGTCAAAACCGGCGGATCTCGGGTAGGGGGTCCCAAACTGTGCATCTAGGCCGGATGGTAACAGGAGGCAAGGGACACGAAGTTTTACCCAGGTTCGGGCCCTCTCAATGGAGGTAAAACCCTACGTCCTGCTTGATTAATATTGATGATATGTGTAGTACAAGAGTAGATCTACCACGAGATCAGAGAGGCTAAACCCTAGAAGCTAGCCTATGGTATGATTGTTGATGTGTATGTTGTCCTACGGACTAAAACCCTCCGGTTTATATAGACACCGGATAGGGTTAGGGTTACATAGAGTCGGTTATAATGGTAGGAGATCTGAATATCCGTATCACCAAGCTTTCCTTCCACGCCAAGGAAAGTCCCTTCCGGACACGGGACGAAGTCTTCAATCTTGTATCTTCATAGTCCAGGAGTCCGGCTGAAGGTATAGTTCGGCTATCCGAACACCCCCTAATCCAGGACTCCCTCAACTCCCTCAGTAGCCCCCGAACCAGGCTTCAATGACGATGAGTCCGGCACGCAGTATTGTATTCGGCATTGCAAGGCGGGTTCTTCTCCAATTTCCAAGTGTTTGTAAGCAATGTCCGGCCCCATAAACGTTGAACCTCTTGGCTTCCGTGCCCAATAAGGGCTATCTCCCATGCGTCGAATGAATACGAGTCACCAGGGCATTTTTACATTTGCCCCCCTAGCCAGATAAATAAATTGTCTATTAAAGGGATATGGATTCTTAGATCCGATCCACACCATCCTCCCCTCAGCGAGAATCCATCAGAGCGCGTTTCGGAAAGATCCATTCCAGCATGGCCGACCTCCGCAGCTCCTCCCCCCGCCCCCGTAGCCCTAAGCCCGGTGATTGGGAGAGCTGTTCAGTCCCACACAGTCGATTGGTCGAACTGTGGACCAAGGGATTTCTCCCTCCGGCGTATATGGTGCCCGTTTGAGCCGGGCTTGCCACCTACAATGGCGGGGAGCAAGCGGAGAGCTTTCCATGTCCCTCCATGGGGGAACGGGTATACCTTGTTCCTTATTTACTAAGGGGACTCAGATTCCCAATTCATCCGTTCCTCCACGGGTTCCTGGAGTTCTACGGCCTCCAATTACACAATTTCACCCCTGCATCCCTTCTACATATCGTCGGCTATGTCGCTCTCTACGAGTTGTTCCTAGGCTGCGAGGCTCACTTCGAGCTGTGGAAAAGGCTATTTTGCCTCGTCCCTCGCACACAGAGGTAATCACTTTATCAAGTGGGCGAAGCCGAAATATGGCGCATCGCCGATACCGGATACCTGTCCGGTACCCCGAAGAAGCCATCCGAAGACTTGCCTTCAGAATGGTTTTATATGGAGGACGTTCCCCTTCCGGACCCTATTCGGCGGGGTCTTCCTGAGTTCAACAATGCTCCTCTGAAGAAGCGCCGAAGTTGGCGCCCACGGAGCCCCCAGGTGGAAGACAACAGAGAAGTCCTCTATCTGATGAACCGGATCAAAGCACTGGCTCAATCAGGATTGACAATAATCGAAGTTATGTCGATTTGCATAATGCGGGGAGTGCAACCACTTCAATACCGTGGGCACCCCTTGTGGTGTTTCAACGGGGAAGATGACGCCACCCGCTACGGGCATAAGGGTCCGGGCGATGCTGCCGCTTTAGCCAAAATTCTGTCCGAATTTTTCAAGGGAGAGGAGGAGGAGTTCACCCGCATCAAGCCACGGGATGGATTCTCCATGTACAATCCTCCAAGATGGGTAAGCTATATCCCCTTACTTCCATCTTCCCGCATTATTTGTCATAAGTATCCACCTTGCTAGTTTGCGGCAGGAACTGCGAAAAGCCATAAAGGAGGTCAGCAGCCCCTCTCCACAACCAGAGGACCCTGACCGGGCCCTCGACTCCGGACTTGAAGAAGATCCGGTTATCTCCGTGGAGCTGATAGACCGGCAGTTCTATCAGCTAAGCTGCGACGATGCCATGGTGGCCATTACGGCCGACTATCCCGGACTACTCCCTGCATCGCACGTAAGAAAACCCAAAAAATCCCAACTCCAAAAACTAGGATCCCCTTTTAGACACTTCACCCACCATATACACATGGCATTTTTTACAGGGAAGGCATTCGGGACGCCCTGCCGAACCCGCAGCAACTCGCCAACAAGAGGCGCCGAGGCCGGGTAGGCCAAAAAGGAAGGCGGTCAGGACGGAGATGCCGTCGCAAAGGTATAAAAACCCTGCTCCGTGGTTTTCGTCTTTCTCAAAATGTAATGACGCCCATGTTTCTTTAATAGAAAAAACGCTCGCCGGAATATGTCCAGCGATGTTGCTGATCACGCCTCCACCAGTCGGGCGCCAGGTCCGGACATAGAGGCGGAAGCCGATATGGGGCAGGCGCCGGATAATCCCCTACAGAGGATGCGTATAGATTATCTGCTACTAACTCAGAAGTGGAAAGCACCATGAATCATAGGCGTCGCCGGGCCGTACTCCGTGACGCTTGTTTCTCACCAGAGGCATTTGATGCCTTAAATTCCAGAGAGGCGTACCTCCGTGCTGCTCAAGATGGTCTAGCCAGAGCCACGGATCAGTATGTAAAGGATGTACGGGTAAGTAAATCTGGCGATTTATATGTATCAGTAGCCCCTGAGACTTGAAACAGTTAGCAGAACTGATTTAAGGATCATCTTTATTGTGCAGGTTCTTACAGAGAAGAATACTAGGCTGTCCCAGGAGCTGGAGGAATGCAAGACCCAACTGCGGGCTGCTGTTGTCGCATTGCAGGAACCGAAAAAGCCTCCCGCTGGTAACATTTACTTTAAAGAATGATGGTTACCATATAGTGTGCGGCGTGGCTGCAGATCTAACAATAGATTTTGCAGATGAATCCAGAGAAAATCTGGGGGACCAGCATGTCGTGCGACAGCTAGAGGTTGGCAAACGCGTGCTAACTGAGGTTAGGCGGGAGAAAAACAATCTCCAAGACGCCAATGTCAAGCTGAGCGTGTAACTAAAAGACGTTCGAGCCCAGCTTGTAGACTACGAGAAGGAGAAAAGGCGGCTTAGGCGCGGCATTTTCAGTAAGTGCTTGAACGAATCCTTTTGAAGGAGTTCGGCGAAGAAGCCGACTAACAGTGTTATGTCTATGGGTATGCTGACAGGTCGTCCTGCGGAGGAAATGCCCGGGTCTGTAGGTGATCTTCTATCCGAGCTCTCGCATCTGCACGAACAAGTTCGGAAGGTGATGCAAGGTGTTCCCCAGGCCTTGTGGCCATCCGCCTCCCTGCCAGAAGGTGTTGCAAAGCTTACGGAGAAGCTCAAGGGAGCACGGTGGTGCTTCCGATTATGGAAGATATCGGCCTGCCGACAAGGTGCCCGAGAAGCCTGGGCCATGGTGAAGATGCGGTACACCAAGGCTGACCCAAATCACATGGCCGAGGTCGGACCTGTGGGGCCCGATGGAAAAGAGATCCCCGTTAGCTTAGTTTATGGGCAAGTAGAATTAGCCGCAAAGTATTCCCAACAGGATTGTAGGCTAGACCACCTGTTGGATGGTATAGAGGAGGAATTTAGTCAGTCTGCATGACTATGTAATTAAAGTGACATGTATAATGCCTTCTAGCCGGATTGTAGATCATTTTTCATGGCGGACCTTTTCACTTCAACCTCGGGACCCGATAGTCTGGAGTGTATCCGAATGCCCGCTCAGTTATATAAGAACCGGGGTATGCGTGGAGACCAGGCGTAGGGGTCATTGGTGCTTGAACAGACAAGTGCCCAACTAGTTATGTTATATTACATGGGTAGTAAGAAACATCTTCCAGGGAGAATAGTTCCGTTAAGGGTTCCTTTCCCTGGGTAAGCATGCCCTAAAGTGCATGTCTGGACTGCGATAGGAAACACGGGAAAAAACATCTGGGGGCAGATATGGAAAATAAATTAAAAGCATCTTTTGTTCGCCGACCGAATATTCCCTTAAGAATGCTAGCTTTCGGCTTCACCCAGTCTGAGGTACACATCCGGCTGACCCGGCAGTAACAATCGCAGAGGTGCTCCCCTTATGCCCTAGCCGAATTAACGGGAACTTAGGGCATAAATACAAGAGCCAGGCAACCCAGCTTGCCAAAACTTAAGTCATATCGATGCATACAATGGCAAAAAAGGTACATGTGGAAGCATAACACATGTGCGGGGCACGAGGCCCAAATAAATAATCAAGCTTCTATGAAAGAAGCCCCCAGGTATGATGAGTGCGGCTAGTGCATCTGTAATGTGCAAACGAGGCGCAAGTTGGCCTTTGAAGGCCTAGAGAAAGAATAAAAGAAAGAAAGAAAAACAAGATAGATAATGTATAAAAAATGGACAGAGGAAGGGGATGAACACTGGGTCCGGTGCTAGGCGTAGAATCTTCGGAGCCTGGCCGCGTTCCATAGGTTCTGTCGTGGGTTTGTCACGGCAGATGTCCTTGTGAAAGGACTTAGTCGTGGAGCCATCGCTACGGGTTAGCTTAAGGGGTTAAACCGGACAAAGGGACACGGGGAATTTTATACTAGTTCGGCCCCTTCAAGGAAGGTAAAAGCCTACGTCTAGTTGTGATTGGTATTGCTAGGGTTTCGAAGGCCAGGGAGTGCATCCGCTTTGTCTGGCTCTTGAGTTGTTGTTCTCTGTCCCTAAACCGTGGCCGGGTCGTCCCTTTATATACATAGGTTGACGCCCGCCGGACTACAGAGTCCCGAAGCCGGATCATAAACGTGTCCGGTTCGGTCTCTACTCTCCCTATCTTATCATACAAGTTATTTGACTAGGTCGGTTTACATTTACAGGCTATAGCCCGCCTTTGGGCCTTGTGCCTTCCTTAAAGCGCCATTATCCTCACCTCTTCATGGGCTTCTAATCTTTAAGGAGTCAACCCGGCTACATAAGGCCGGTTTACCTCCAATAGTAATATCCCCAACATTAGGCCCCAGATTGGTTTGAACTTGTTCATGTCAATCTTCCATACTTAGAAAAAATATTCTCTCCTATCTTCACTTTTGATCTTGTAAACCGCCGCGACGTCATACTTCAAAATTATGATAAACCGCCCTGACGTCATCCATCTATTGATGTCGGAGATTACCTTCATTTAATATATATTCAGTCATAGAGGCGACATATTTATTAACTTATCCATTTTTTGGGCTCCTCGATTCCTGTGCTTGCCGTTTTATCGCTTCACCCTATAAATAGGGCCGAGGGGTCATTTTCACCTCCCCCCCCCCGTGCCTCTTCGCGTCATCTTCCTTGCGCCGCTCAGCCTCTGGAGCTCCGCCGCCACCGTCGACCGTCGCCCCTGCTCCGACCCTAGCCGCTGCATCACCCTGAACGCACCAGAATACTGCGAAGCCTTTCCGCTTCCTCACCAGCTCTGGTAAGTTCTCTGCTTTTATCGCCATAGATCTGTTCTAGGGTTTCGACGTTCTTCGCAGTTCTTCCGAAGTTCATCAGTGCTGTTCTTCCATGTTCTTCCTTTAGTATGTAGATGGATACTTCATGCTTGATGTATCTCTTGCCGTAGCTAACCTACCATGGTCATCACAAATCCTTATGCGCAAAGAACTGATGTAGTCTGTCATAAATTGCTTCAGTTATGCATCCCTTCAAGATCCAATTATTTTTCCTTTTCTGTCTTATCTTAGATCCAAAAGTTTTATATATCACTGTGAGATCTGTTTCTACATTCCTGTGAGATCCGTTTCTCCTCGCACCAATATAGGCGGTTTGACCTTGTATAAGCAGTCTATGCCATTAGCCCTCTGATAAACCAGAGGAGCATTTTAACTTCATAATTATGCTCCGGTTTAACAGTGTTTGAGTAATCCTGTGCTGGTATTACCTTTTTCTCTTATTGCATTGGTCTCCGGGTTGTGCCATTTCACATATCAGTATGTTTCTTACTCCCTTGTCTCTTGTATATAATCATACGTAATTTATAAACCGGCCTTTCATTTTCAGTTTGTTCACTTTGCAATGGCCAAACAATTCACTGCCTGCAACTGGGCTCGTTCCCGGGTTACTGAGGCTAAGTTGAATGAGATGGTTAGCATTGGTTCTCTGCCTAAGAAACCTGAGACCAAATGGCGAGTTCCAGGAACAGAAAATCCTCCAACCCCAGGGCAGGGCGAGGTGGTGGTCTTTGTTGACCATATAGGTCGTGGTTTCAAACCACCAGGGTCGAAGTTTTATCGAGATGTGCTTGCCAGCTTTCAACTGCATCCACAAGATATTGGTCCCAACTCAGTTTCCAACTTATGCAACTTCCAAGTCTTCTGTGAGGTATATTTACAAGAAGAACCAACTGCAGAATTGTTCCGGGATTTCTTTCACTTAAACCGGCACACAGAGTTTGTAAATGGCCCGAACACCGAGCTTGGTGGTGTCTCGATTCAAAAGCGGAAAGAAGTGGAATTTCCTCATGCCAAACATCATAGCCACCCAAAGGAATGGAACCAAACATGGTTTTACTGCAGAGACACTTCGCCTGAGGATGAAAATCCCCTCCCCGGTTTTCGTGAGCACAGATTATCCAATACTCACCCAATGCCACAACGCCTGGGCTCTTCAGAAAGGGCGAAATACGCTCCTCAACTCACCAAGCTCCGGGCCTTTATGGCAAACAGTTTAATAGGCGTGGATTTTGTGTGCTGCTGGATATCCTGGAGTATCTTGCCGCTAAGTCGGCGTCCCGGTTTAATGTGTGAATATACCGGTGAGGTTGACGACCCTCAACGCCATTGCAACATCCAATTATTTGAGGAAGAAGTTACTGAAGGTGTAAAGAAGATTCTGAATGAATCAGAACTGGTCTGTAGTCAAACCGGTCTGAGTCCCTTCTATGTCAAGAACAAACCACCTGCTGTAAGCATTATACTCCCTCTTTATCTCTACTATCTTGAACTTATGCAACCTGTAACCCTTCTTCTTTATATGTATAGGGCAACAACCCCTTCTGGAAACGGAAATCCATAGAGAAAGCGGCAAAGCCAACTGGAGACAAAGCGGTCAAGCCATCCTGCCCGAAGACCAAAGCTGTAGAACAGACGTCAAAGCGGAAAACGACTGACCGGATTAATATGGAGCTTGATGATGATACTTATGATCCAGAAGTTGAGGTAGAACTTGACTCACTTGGCTCTCTTTTTATGCATCTGCTAACAATGATCTTCCTTAGGAGGATGCAGAAGCTAGTCAAGCTGATGACGTAGAGGTAATTACCCTTTCCTCCGGTTTAGACTCTATGCCAACACAAAAAACTCGCCAAGCAATCCGGAAAGTAAGCTTTTCTCATCCTCTTGCTCACTTGGATCCAACATTTATTTTGAAGACTCAACAGCATGAAGCTCGCCGGACAACCCGGCACAGTGGCCAACAGGTCACTTCAGCCGGTTTACCTGACACTCTGATTCGGAAACGCCGGTCTGAGGTCTCTCCTACTTCTGACCATTCTTACCCCAAGGCACGTTATTTCAGACAGCCTCTTAATCCATCCGATTCAAATTATCAGGTGACACCTCCTTCTTGTTCTGGTGAATCAACAGCAACTCAACTCCCCCCTTTGAAAACTGTGGCCAGGTGAGTTGTAAAAACCTTTCCTTTCAATGCGCCCTAAATCCTTTGAATAGGATGTTAATCCTTTTTTATTCTGTTTGCAAGGCCAAAGCCAGACCCAGCAAGAAAGCTTGGGTCACCAATCCGCCAGAAGACCCTATCACCGAAGAAGAAGAACCAAGGGGTGAACCGGAACAGATGGGTGAACTGGAAGGCTCCCATCCTGAAGCTACTTTTGATGATCCACCCCTTGAAGGTCAACATACCGACGAACCAACAGATGCTGAGCCTGCCGCACCCGATACTGAACCGGCAGAACCAAACCGGACTAGTCCGGTGAAGGACAATGAAATTCCAACATCATCCACCAAAAATCCTGAAGGCCAAGGTGATGATGTTATTATTACTGGAATAGGCCACAGCTCTCATGGCCATCCCGTCATTTTAGCTCAGCATAGTGCCAAAGAAGAGCAAATTGCCTGGGATAAAGGTAAATGGAGCAGCGACTTATCAAACTATGATCATCTTAACACTGATGAGCTTCATTCCGGCTTCTTGAACCGTCTGCACTCAAACCGGGATTATGAAGCCGGTTTGGTGAACTTGATGAAAGAGCGATATGAGGTAAATTCTTCTCCCTTTGTATATTGATTTATAGCTGAAACATTATCCCAAGTAGCCCCCAAGGGCCGTTTTATGATTGTTAATCACAAACCGGGTCTTTGTAACACTTCAAGCATCCCATCATTGATCCTTGCAATGGCGTGTCGCCAATAATAGATAAGACTCATCTTGGAAAATTAGATAACTTTCTGCAGCATAGCCCCCAAAGGCTGGTTTAACTTGGCAAGTTAATCCGGTTTTTAATTCACACAGCCATTTTAGAACAGACGCACATTAGCCCCCAAGTGTCAAGGATAATGCTTGCATTGTTCTGGAGACTTGTATAGAGTGTAGTATTTGAGAGCAAATAGGCATTAGCCCCCAAGTATGAAGTGTATAACTTGTTATATGCTTTATACTTAGTGCATAAATATGTTGTTTGTTGAATATACCTTCAATGTTGTAGACTGAACTGAGAAGCAAAGATGCCCGAAATTCTGACTTGCAAGAAAATGTGAAGTCTCAACAAGCTGAAGCTGCAAAAGCCAAAGAGGAGCTGACCCAGGCCCTGGCCGGAATGGAAAAGCTGAAAGAATCCTTCAACCAAGAGCGTGCTGAATGGGAAACCGAAAAAGCCGGCTTAACCAAAAGAGTTGTAGACGCCGAGGCAGCCCTGAAACCAGTGGTTGAAGAACTAGCCAGTTTGAAATGCCAAATCAATGCTACGACCTCTGTTATCTTTGGTAAGTGCCTGCTTATGTATGTTGCGCCAGTCAATGAATATTAAAATTAACCAAAATGTTGATAAAATCTTTGACAGGCACTCGGATCGCTCATCTTGGTGTAGATATGAGGATGAAGCTCAAAGCGGCATATACATTGGTTGAGCAGCTATACTCTGGGTCTCAGCGGGCCATTAGCATGGTGGCTTATAACAAACCGGCTCCAACTTTGATTAAGGAGACCCTTGAGAAGCTGGGCATGTTACCAGCCCGTATTGCCGAGTTGAAGAGAGCCGCTGCCAGAGCAGGAGCTTTAACCGCCCTTATTCGAGCCAAGGCCTGGATTCCGGACCTTGAAGCGGAGGATATTATTAAAGGATACCCAGGCGTTAAAGAAGACGGTTCAAACTTCGACAATGATGATCTTCGGCGGCTGACCAAATAGATGCGGCCAGCGGCCAGCAAGTTGGCTGAGGATACCGATTTGTCCCATTTTCAACCGTTTTATGATGCAGAAGGGAAAAGACAGCCGGCCGACATTCATGAAGTCAAAGAACTTGTGCCTCCGATTCGTAAGCACACTTACGCCCCTGATATTAACCCTTCCAATCTTATCCATGAGGAAGCAGTGTTCCAAGCTTTAACCGGAATCGATTGGTCAACGGCTGATTTCCAGCGTCTGGGGAGGGATGAAGAAGTGCCTACATCAACTGATCCACAACCGTCAAACCGTCGCGATGAAGAGTCCTGATCCGGTCGCCGGTTTATGTGGCTACTGTGAAAAACAATGGCACTGTTTGAGCCGCTTTGAAGCTTCATGTAATAGGATAGCTGAAACTCTGTTTATCTGCCATGCCATCGAGCATGTTTCGTAATGCTTTGTGACAACCTGTGCCTCCCTTCAGGATATATTTATGCATAACCCATGATGAATTGTCTTCCTGGGTACAAAAACTTAAAAGCGTCTAGCGGTTTACCGCTAAACGTGTCATAATATCCAAGAAGTATATAGTACTTAGATGAATAATCAAGTGTTTGTACAAAAAGTAATGTACAGAACATACCTCAAAACGTGTATACGGCAAAGGTGTTAACACCAATCCGGGACGTTTGATAATTTCATCTTCATAATGCTGGTCTATATATTAAACCGGACCGATATAACTACCAGATTTTATAACACTGGTGATTTAGTCAAACCAGACCGGGTCAATGAACACCGATTTATAATTGATCATGTGCCAACAACTAGTAGTTGAAAAGCAAGCCGGGTCAAGGACACCGATTTATCAAAAAATACTTATGATTTTCAATAAAAAAATCAAATAGGAAAATATGCAAGGCTTTTTACGAGCTGCCAGGCTCCAAATCGAGGCTTTTCATGGGCTGCCAGGCCTCTGAGTTAAACCATTTAACAATCCTTTTAAGATGGTCCTCCAATTAACCAATCATCGTTTTAACTATGACAAGTTCAGGGTCTGTAAAAGATTGACTTGTCAAACGTTCGATGGGTCATACCAGGATTACCTGGACAGGAGTGGCTTACTTGATGAAGGCAGGCTAACCCGGGTTTTTAGGTGAATACACCAGGCTTCCAAGCCATGGCTTGATAGCCCATTACGAGGGTCCTTTCAAACTCTTTGTTGCTTTGCAAAAAAGAGCCCCCAAGTAACTTTGTGAGCGATGCTCAGTGTGCGCCTATGTTTGAGTCTGTACTGTGTACAACACTCTCTTTGGCTCCACAAATTTTTCCTTTTGTGGCTGAAATGCCTATCAAGAGGTGTAGCTGTGGTTCAAACATGACCAAGCCCCCTAGTGATTTTCTTTATCTCTATGCAGCTGCTAAAGCCGGTTTAACAAAGACTCCGCTTTGTCAGTTAACTTGTAAAAGCACACACATGATATAAGAAAGAACAGATACCCCGCTTATAACGGAGGCTCCGGTTTATTATATGATATATACACTGTCATAAATATGTACAGATGAAGAGCCTATGGCTTCAAGTATAGTAAGGCCGAAGGAGAGCTATGTTCCATGGCTGCTTTGTCTCCTCCTCCGATTGACGTGCTCTTGAACGTCAATGAGGTAGTAAGATCCGTTGTGCAGATTTTTGCTGATCACAAAGGGTCCTTCCCAAGGGGGGGGGATAACTTGTGCATATCAGTCTGATCCTGGATGAGCCGGAGCACCAAATCACCTTCTTGAAAGGTTCTGGTTTTAACCCGGCGGCTGTGATAACGTCGAAGATCTTGTTGATAAATCGCCGAACGTGCTGCTGCAAGATCACGCTCTTCATCCAACAGGTCCAGAGAATCCTGACGTGCCTTCTCATTATCAGCTTCAACATAAGCTGCAACACGGGGCGAATCGTGACGGATGTCACTAGGAAGAACTGCCTCCGCTCCATAAACCATGAAGAAAGGTGTGTAACCCGTAGACCTATTGGGTGTGGTGTTGATGCTCCATAACACAGAAGGTAGCTCCTCAACCCAACAACCCGGCGTCCGCTTTAAGGGAACCATAAGCCTTGGTTTGATACCCCGTAGAATTTCTTGATTTGCCCTTTCCGCTTGACCATTAGATTGGGGGTGAGCCACTGATGCTAGATCAAGCCGGATGTGCTCACGTTGACAGAATTCTTCCATCTCCCCTTTTGATAGATTAGTACCATTATCTGTTATAATGCTGTGTGGAAAGCCAAACCGGAATATCACCTTTTTGATGAATTGAACCGCCGTGGCTGCATCACACTTGCTGACTGGCTCTGCCTCCACCCATTTAGTGAATTTATCAACTGCTACTAACAGGTGGGTCTTCTTGTCCTTAGAGCGCTTGAAGGGTCCAACCATATCAAGCCCCCCAGGTTGCAAACGGCCACGTAATTGGAATCATCCGCAACTCTTGAGCCGGAACGTGCGCACGGTGGGCAAAATTTTGACATCCATCACATCTCTTGACTAAATCCTCCGCATCAGCATGCGCCGTCAACCAGTAAAAACCGTGGCGAAAAGCTTTGGCAACCAACGACTTTGAACCGGCGTGGTGACCGCAATCCCCTTCATGGATTTCTCGCAAAATCTCACGACCTTCTTGAGGAGAAACACAGCGCTGAATTGCTCTAGAAACACTGCAACGATGTAACTCCCCATTGAGTATGGTCATGGACTTGGAACGCCGGATTATCTGTCGGGCCAATGTTTCCTCATCTGGTAACTCGCCTCAGTTTATGTAATCCAGATATGGGATCGTCCAATCCGGTATGGCATGCAGAGCTGCCACCAACTGAGCCTCCGGATCAGGAATAGCCAAATCTTCTTCAGTTGGTATTTTGACTGACGGATTGTGCAACACATCAAGAAAGACATTGGGCGGAACCGGTTTACGTTGGGAACCAAGACGACTTAAAGCGTCCGCCGCTTCATTCTTTCTCCGGTCTATATGGTCCACCTGATAACCTTTAAAGTGACCAGCCACTACGTCCACCTCTCGCTGATATGCAGCCATGAGTGGGTCCTTAGAATCCCAAGTGCCACACACCTGCTGAGACACTAGATCTGAATTGCCGAAGCACTCAACCTGTCTCAAATTCATCTCTTTAGCCATCCGAAGACCGTGGAGTAAAGCCTCATATTCAGCTGCATTGTTAGTACAAGGGAACATTAAACGGAGGACATAACAAAACTTGTCACCTCGTGGGGAAGTTAGTATGACTCCAGCCCCCGAGCCCTCCAACTGTCTGGATCCATCAAAATGAATAGTCCAGTATGTATTATCTGGTTTCTCTTCAGGTGCCTGTAACTCCGTCCAATCGTTGATGAAATCCATGAGTGCCTGGGACTTGATCACTGTGCGGGGTATATATTTGAGCCCATGAGGTCCAAGCTCAGTGGCCCACTTGGCAATCCGGCCAGTTGCTTCTCTGTTTTGAATGATGTCGCCCAGAGGAGCTGAATTGACCACTGTGATAGGATGGCCCTGAAAATAATGTTTAAGCTTCCGGCTCGCCATAAACACCCCATATACCAACTTCTGCCAATGCGGGTACCTCTGCTTGGACTCAATGAGCACCTCACTAATATAATAAACCGGCCGTTGAACCGGATATTCCTTGCCGAGCTCCTTGCGCTCTACCACAATGGCTACGCTAACAGCTCGGGCATTAGCAGCCACATATAATAATAATGGCTCTTTATCAATCGGCGCCGCAAGCACGGGCGGTTCAGCTAGCTGCCGCTTCAGATCCTTGAACGCCTTATCAGCTGCCTCGCTCCAGACAAAGTTATCTGTTTTCTTGAGCATCTGATATAAGGGGATGGCCTTCTCTCCAAGGCGGCTAATAAACCGGCTCAAGGCTGTAATCCGGCCGGCCAGACGTTGAACATCGTTAATACACGCCGGTTTAGCCAAGGATGTAATTGCTGCAATCTTTTCCGGATTAGCCTCAATGCCTCTATTTGAAACCAGAAAGCCTAAGAGCTTGCGTGCTGGGACACCGAAGACACACTTCTCTGGACTGAGCATCATCTTGTAAACCCGGAGATTGTCAAAGGTTTCTCGTAGATCCTCTATCAATGTCTCCTCCTTTCTGGATTTGACCACAATATCATCCACATATGCATGAACATTGTGCCCAATTTGTTTATGAAGGCAATTCTGAACACATCGCTGGTAAGTCGCCTGGGCACTCTTTAGTCCAAAGGGCATGGAAACATAGCAGAAGGCTCCAAAGGGAGTTATGAAGGATGTCTTCTCCTGGTCCTTAACCTCCATTTTGATCTGATGATAACCAGAGTAAGCATCCAGAAAACACAAACGGTCACAACCCGCCGTAGCATCAATTATCTAATCAATGCGAGGGAGATCAAAGGGGTCTGCAGGGCAAGCCTTGTTTAAATCTGTGTAGTCCACACACATGCGCCAAGTGCCGTTTTTCTTAAGAATCAGCATCGGATTGGCTAACCACTCTGGATGAAAAACTTCGACAATAAACCCAGCAGCCAACAGACGGGCTACCTCTTCACCTATAGCCTTGCGTCTCTCCTCGTTGAAACGGCGGAGGAACTGCCTGACCGGTTTGAACCTAGGATCAATGTTGAGTGTGTGCTCAGCGAGTTCCCTCGGTACACCTGGCATGTCAGAAGGTTTCCATGCGAAGATGTCCCGATTCTCACGGATGAACTCGATGAGCGCGCTTTCCTATTTGGGATCCAGGTTAGCGCTGATGCTGAACTGTTTGGATGAATCGCCAGGAACAAAGTCAACCATCTTAGTGTCTGTAGCCGATTTGAACTTCAACGCTGGATCATGTTCCGTAGTTGGCTTTTTTAAAGAGGTCATGTCCGCCGGATCAACTTGCTCCTTATAGAATTTCAACTCCTCCGTGGCACAAACCGACTCAGCATAAGCCGCATCGCCTTCTTCACACTCCAAAGCAATCTTTCTACTTCCATGTACTGTGATAGTCCCTTTATGACCTGGCATTTTAAGCTGTAGATAAACATAACATGGCCTTGCCATAAACTTAGCATAAACCGGCCGCCCAAACAAGGCGTGGTACGGACTTTTGATCTTTACCACCTCAAATGTCAATGTTTCTGACCTTGAATCGTAGTCATCTCCAAAAGCTACCTCCAAAGCTATCTTGCCAACAGGATATGCAGACTTACCAGGCACCACACCATGAAAGACCGTATTTGACGGTTTAAGATCCTTATCTGTCAACCCCATACGGCGGAATGTATCATAATACAAAATATTGATACTACTTCCCCCATCCATGAGCACTTTAGTGAACTTGTATCCCCCAACTTGAGGGGCTACCACCAGGGCCAAATGACCTGGATTATCAACCCGGGGGGTGATCATCTCTACTCCACAAAATAGGTTGCTCAGACCAGCGTAAATACTGAGGTACTGCCGGCTCAACAGAGTTTACTGCCCTTTTGTGAAGCTTCTGATCACGTTTGCACAAACTAGTAGTGAAGACATGATATTGCCCGTTGTTCAGCTGTTTGGGATTGCTCTGATAACCCGACTGCTGCTGCTGCTGACTCCCCTGATGGTTGTAACCTCCCTGGTTGCCTTGGTGCCCTTGATTGATGTGTCTGGTTTGGTTGCCTAGAAACCCTGAACTGGAACCACCACCTCCATAACCCGGCCCGTGGAAACTTCCTCCTGAACCGCTGGGCGGGCCGTTGTCATATTGGAACATATTGGAATTCTTGAAATCCCGCATGATATAACAGTCTTTCCAAAGATGTGATGCCGGCTTCTCCTTCGATCCATGCTTTGGACAGGGCTGATTTAACAGGCGCTCCAAATTGTTGCCTGAACCTCCACCCCTCTGGGGCTGCTTGCCCTTACGGCGCTGGCCATTCTCCTGCGCGCTGCTATTTGCAACAAAGTCCAAGCTGTTGTCGACCTTGCGCTTACCACCGTTTCCATGGCCTGCCGGATTATGTTGTTGACCTTTGGTATTGCCGCTCTTCTTACCTTTCTCCAGGTTGTCCTCCTCTGAATCCGGATCCTTGGTATTATCTGAATCGGCGTATTTAACCAAAGCGGCCATGAGTGTTGACATGTCATTGCAGTGACGTTTGAGCCGTCCCAACTTCTGTTTTAACAGTTTGAAATGACAATTACCCTCTAATGTTAACACTGCAGTGTCTGCATTGATACGATCTGATGAATGCAGAATCGCTGAGATCCCGTTTGACCCAATGGGTCGTGGACTCCCCTTCCTCTTGGACACAAGCGGCCAGATCTACGATTGACATCGGCTGCTTACATGTATCCTTGAAGTTCTGGATAAACCGGTGCTTCAATTTGGCCCATGATCCAACAGAGTTGGTCGGCAAGCTCTTCAACCAAGTGCGAGCTATTCCTTCCAACATCATGGTGAAATATTTAGCACATACTACCTCATCCACATCTAACATCTCCATTGCCATCTCATAGCTTTCCACCCACGCCTCTGGTTGCAAATCGGCGGTGTAATTTGGTACCTTACGAGGTCCCTTGAAATCCTTGGGCAGTCTCACATTACGCAAAGCGGGAGTTAAACACGGCACCCCTAAGGAACTGAACATCACCCCTGGCTCCATGGAGGCCGTGGGGTGAACCGGAGTATGCTGCCGTGCTCCGTGTCGAGCTGCCAACTCGGCCTCCCGACGTGCGCGGCCATGGTCCACAACGTCTTGTGCATTAGCGCCTCCCCCGGCTGGGTTGTTCCCTCGTGGTGAATTTCGGCGACGTGTACTACTGGACACGGCCGGTTCATCCTCCACGTGTCTGCTATAACTCCGGCTTGGATGGGGAGTGGAGTGAATCCTCTCACGACTGTGTGAATACGCCTGCTGTTGATTTAGTGTTGTTTGAAGGAGATCCCTAGACTGACGTGCTTCCACTGCAACTGGTGACTCGCCGTCGGTTGGGAGGGCCGCCAAGTGTGAAGCGGCAGCCACAATGTTGTCCAACGGGTTGGAATAATGCCCGGGCGGCGTCGATGGCACAATGTTGTTCTGGCGAGGCGGGTCCGTCGTGCGTGGCTGAACCGGCGCTCCTGTTCCCGGCGCTCCCGCCCGGTTTAGCGTGGGTTGGTTACCAGCTCCTGCACCTGGTGTGTTGAAAATATTCTGCGGCTCATAAACCAATGGGAGACGTGATCGATACCTTCTTCTCATGACTTCCTCTGAAGCATTCTGATCTAGTCTAATCCGGTAGGCATGTGCTTCCAATTCAGCCCGCTCTGTAGCCATCCTAGCATTCTCTGTTGCCAGGTCCGCTTTAGCCTGGGCTATCTGATCTTTCACCTTTGCAATCTCCGCATTGTGCTGATCCCTGGCTGCTGCATCCACCTCCGTGGACATCAACGTTGCCAAAGCGTTGAATAAATCAGACAAGACTTGGGCCGGAGGCGGCGCTGAGCTTCCTGCACCTGCTGGTGTGGCCATCGTTGAACCAGAGAGCATTGTTGTGGCGGTAGATGAATGAGGCGCTGATTGTGTGCCGGCCATGAAGATGGCGGCCCGGTTTGGTAGACCGGGGGAATCCGGAATACTGTTGCCCTCGGATCCTCCCTCAATCCGGCCGTCCTGCAACTGGTAAAGTGATTCGGTCTCTCCAGAATACTCATCATCAGAACAGACCACGGTTTCTCCATCGGATACCGGTCCATCCTCGTACCTTGATCCATGGATGACGCCTACGAAAACATGCCTTGCCTCGGGCTGAACCGGCGAAGAGCTTGCACGCCGAGCCGTTTCGATGATGTCAGTGTAGATGTCCGGCTCGGGGGCCGGTTCGCCGATCTTGCCGATGAAGACATGAACCCACCAAAGGGGACCCGGTAACCGTATTCGATTGAATCGGCCTCGGGACCCCATCCTGCGTTGTCGATGTAGAGCTTGCCGCGGAGACTCTTCGTCATCCGGCCCACAGCGTATCCCTTAAGTCCATCAAAGCTGCCCTTCAAGAACTCAAAACCATCGTGCGATAGCCCCACGGTGGGCGCCAACTGTTGTGGGTTTGTCACGGCAGATGTCCTTGTGAAAGGACTTAGTCGTGGAGCCATCGCTACGGGTTAGCTTAAGGGGTTAAACCGGACAAAGGGACACGGGGAATTTTATACTAGTTTGGCCCCTTCGAGGAAGGTAAAAGCCTACTTCTAGTTGTGATTGGTATTGCTAGGGTTTCGAAAGGCCAGGGAGTGAATCCGCTTTGTCTGGCTCTCGAGTTGTTGTTCTCTGTCCCTAAACCGCGGTCGGGTCGTCCCTTTATATACATAGGTTGACGCCCGCCGGACTACAGAACCCCGAAGCCGGATCATAAACGTGTCCGGTTCGGTCTCTACTCTCCCTATCTTATCATACAAGTTATTTGACTAGGTCGGTTTACATTTACAGGCTATAGCCCATCTTTGGGCCTTGGGCCTTCCTTAAAGCGCCATTATCCTCACCTCTTCATGGGCTTCTAATCTTCAAGGAGTCAACCCGGCTACATAAGGCCGGTTTACCTCCAATAGTAATATCCCCAACAGGTTCAGCTCGAGTCGATTAGTCGATGCATCCCGCAGTTGGTACGCTCCACTGGTCAGAACTTGGTCAATAATGAAGGGACCTTCCCAATTGGGCTCGAGCTTGTTCTTTTTCTTATCCGGCAGACGTAGAACTAGTCCGCCAACATTATAAGTTTTGGCCCGTACTTCTCTGCTTTGGTATCTACGAGCTTGTTGCTGATAAAATGTGGAACGGGCTTTTGCCATGTCGCGCTCCTCCTCCAAGGTGTCCAGACTGTCCTGCCGATCAAGCTCGGCTTCTCTTTCTTTGTACATGCGCACTCGAGGTGAGTCATGAATTATGTCACAGGGCAAGACTGCCTCTGCGCCGTATACCATAAAGAAGGGTGTATATCCGGTACTACGGTTCGATGTGGTCCGCAGCCCCCAGAGTACGGAGTCGAGCTCCTCTACCCAGTGCGTGTTAGACTCCGTTAAGGACCGCACTAGCTTGGGTTTAATGCCGCTCATTATAAGACCGTTCGCGCGCTCCACTTGACTGTTGGTTTGTGGATGATAGACCGAAGCATAATCGAGCCTGATGCCCATTTTGCTGCACCAGAGTTTTACCTCATCGGCTATAAAGTTCGTGTTGTTGTCAGTGATGATGCTGTGAGGGACGCCATAACGGTGTACGACCCCTGGTATGAAGTCTATCACCGGTCCGAATTCAGCTGTTTTAACAGGTTTGGCCTTTATCCATTTGGTGAATTTATCCACCATGACCAGTAAGTATTTTTTCTTGTGGGTTCCCCCTTTAAGGGGTCCAACCATGTCAAGCCCCCAGACTGTGAAGGGCCACGTAATGGGGATTGTTTGGAGGGCGGTGGGTGGCATGTGGCTTTGATTTGCAAAGAGCTGGCAACCAGCGCAACGTTGGACCAACTCCTGTGCATCTGCCCGGGCCGTTGGCCAATAGAATCATGTACGGAAGGCCTTGCTTACAAGAGCCCGGGCTGCGGCATGGTGACCATCGAGTTCGGCGTGAATTTCTGCCAAAAGGTTCTGCCCCTTCCTCTTCGGAGATGCACCTTTGAAGGACTCCGGTAGTGCTTTTTTTTACAATTCTCCCTCATGGACCATGTCGGCCTTGTATCGCCGCACTATGCAGCGTGCCTCATTTTGGTCCTCCGGAAGTTCCTGTCTAGTTAGGTAGGCCAGGAATGATTCTGTCCATGGGGCAATGATGGCCATTATTACGTGGGATGAAGGTGTTATTTCGATGGCGGAGCCTCCGATCGTGTCGGGGTGTTCGGTATAGGGTATTTTGGCCGGGTCCGGGCTGTTGTTACCAGTGTCCCCTTCCCATACTACGGATGGCTTGAACAACCTCTCCAAAAATATGTTGGCGGGACCACATCGCGTTTGGCACCGATGGGGGCGAGGATATCCGCCGCCTGATTGTTTTCCCGAGCCACATGGTGAAATTCGAGCCCCTCGAACTGGGCTGACATTTTTAGGACGGCGTTTCGATAGGCCGGCATTTTCGGATCCTTGGCATCAAAGTCTCCATTTATTTGGGATATTGCGAGGTTTGAATCCCCAGGCACCTCCAGCCATGCAACAGAGCTTCATATTCGGCTGCGTTGTTGGAGTCTGTGTACAGTATCTGTAGTACATGCTGAATAGTATCATCGGTTGGGGACGTCAGGACGACGCCAGCCCCTAGACCAACCAGCATTTTAGAACTGTCGAAGTGCATGATCCAATTGGAGTATGCGCCATACTCTTTAGGGAGTTCGGCCTCCGTCCATTCGGCGACGAAGTCGGCCAATACTTGCGACTTAATGGCTCGTCGAGGTTTGTATGTTATGTCGAACGGGAGGAGCTCGATGGCCCATTTGGCAATCTGGCCCGTAGCGTCGCGGTTGTTTATAATATCATTAAGTGGCACTTCCGAGACTACTGTAATCGAACACTCTTGAAAGTAGTGTCGCAGCTTCCGGGATGCCATGAATACCGTATAGGCTATCTTTTGATAATGTGGGTACCGTGATTTGCATGGAGTGAGGACAGTGGATACATAGTATACCGACTTTTGAAGAGGAAATTTATGTCCGTCCGCTTCCAGACAACGAGCACTGCGCTGACAACTTGATGAGTTGCCGCAATGTACAACAGCATTCGTTCGCTGATGTTTGGTGCGGCCAGGATTGGGTTGGTTGCCAAAATGGCTTTTATTTCTTCCAATCCGGCTGTGGCCGCATCCATCCACTCGAAGTGTTCGGTGCGCCGAAGGAGGCGATAAAGGGGTAAAGCCTTTTCTCCTAAGTGGGAGATAAAGCGGCTTAGAGCCGCCACGCATCCAGTTAACTTCTGAATTTGTTTGAGGTCTGTTGGGGTAGCCAACTGTGACAAAGCTCGGATTTTGGCCGGATTAGCTTCAATACCTCTATTGGAGACAATGAAACCTAGGAGCTTTCTGGCTGGTACGCCAAAAACGCATTTTCCGAATTGAGCTTGATGTCGTATGTTCGGAGGTTGTTGAATGTGAGCCTCAAGTCGTCTATCAAAGAGTCGACGTGTTTGGTTTTGATGACCACATCGTCTATGTATGCTTCTACTGTTTTGCTGATTTGTTTCTCTAGACATGTCTGAATCATGCGCTAATATGTTGCGCCGGCGTTTTTGAGCCCAAAAGGCATTGTGTTAAAACAGAAGGGACCGTATGGTGTGATGAATGCCGTTGCGGCTTGGTCGGCCTCCGCCATCTTGATTTGGTGATAACCGGAGTATGCGTCGAGGAAACACAATGAGTCGTGTCCTGCGATAGCATCAATAATTTGATCGATGCGGGGAGGGGGAAGGGATCCTTTGGGCAAGCTTTATTGAGGTCCTTCAAATCGACACAAAGGCGCCAAGATTTATCCTTCTTTGCTACCATCACCAGGTTTGCTAGCCAGTCCGGGTGTTTTATTTCTCTGATGAATCCGGCCTCCAATAACTTGGCTAGTTCATCTCCCATGGCATGTCTCTTAGGTTCGGAGAAACGCCAAAGAGCTTGCTTGATCGGCTTGAATCCCTTTAGGATATTGAGGCTATGCTCGGCCATCCTGCGTGCGATTCCTGGCATGTCTGAGGGATGCCAGGCGAATATGTCCCAATTCTCGCGCAGGAACTCTCGTAGTGCGGCGTCCACGGCGGGGTTTAACTGCGCCCCGATGGAGGCTGTTTTTGCAGGGTCCATTGGGTGGACTTCGAATTTGACTATTTCATCCGCTGGTTTAAAAGAGGTGGACTTGGATCTCTTGTCGAGTATCACGTCGTCCATGTCCACTGTGGAGCATAGCGTGGTTAATTCCTTGGCCGAGAGGGCTTCGGATAATGCCTCGAGGGCCAGTGCGGCTGTTTTGTTTTTGGCGCGGAGTGTTGTGTCCGGATCACTAGCGAGAGTGATGATTCCGTTGGGCCCGGGCATTTTGAGCTTCATGTACCCGTAATGGGGTACGGCTTGGAAGATTGTGAACGCCTCCCGTCCTAAAAGAGCGTGATAACCACTGCTGAACGGGGCCACTTGGAATGTAATTTCTTCGGACCTGTAATTATCCAGCGTGCCGAATACCACATCTAGTGTGATTTTCCCAGCACAACATGCTTCCCGGCTGGGGATAATTCCTCTAAAGGTTGTGCTACTTTGCTCAATGCGGTTCCAGTCTATTTCCATCTTTTGAAGAGTTTCCTCATAGATGAGGTTTAATCCATTGCCGCCGTCCATGAGTACTTTGGTGAGTTGAAAGCCGTCCACGATTGGGCTAAGGACCAGTGCAGCTGGTGCTCGGGCTGTTCGGAATTTAGGTTCATCACTGGCATTGAAGGTGATAGCCGTGTCACTCCATGGATTTATTGCTGCCACATGGCAGATTTCGGCAATGCCGCGGAGTGTTCGCTTGCGCCTATTATTTGATGCGAAGGTCTCAAAGAATGTTAATATTGTATTGCTATCCGTGGGATGGTTCTCTGCGGCATCTGGGATGAGAAGATCCTCACCGCTTTTAGCCACCTGCCGGAGTGTCCAACATACTCTAAGGCTATGTGTTGGTATGGCGCCCTCTATACTGTGAATTTTACAGGGTCCATTGAGCCATCCCTCCAGTACGGTTCCATGCCCTATAGAGGGTTTTTGCTTTTTGGTAGTTGACCTGGGTGTCTTTTGATAGTGCACCCTTTTATTTCGGACTGGGTTCGTATTTAGTGCCAGATTATCCCAAAAGTTCGTTTTGGTTTTCCAGGCACTTTCCATCGCACAGTACTTTCATACTATGGACGCCAAGTCAGCGAAGCGTGATATCTCACGGTGATTTATGGCGTTAAGGATTCCCTTATCCGTGCAATTATTACAGAAAAATAAGATTGCGTCTTCCTCCCGACAGTCCTTAACCTTATTCATCGCAAGGAGGAATCTGGCCCAATAGTGATGGACTGTTTCCTGGGGCTCTTGCTTGATGTGGGAAAGATCGCTTATGTTTGGGTGGGTGGGTGGAATTGAATCCGAACCCTTACCCAATCTGGGATCCAGGGGCCGAGGAATTTCCAATTTTGGAAATTCTGGTTCCGGGGTGTTGCCCGATAATCCTGGCCCGCTACCTGACTCTAAGTTCAGGGATTGGATGCTGTCCTCCCGCGAATGGGTATCCGGCTCGAAGAGCTTAGGAATCCGTACATAGTTGGTCCTTAATATGGAGGAGAGGTCGCCGCATTGTTCCTCCACCACTGCAATATGATGGGTGACCAGCGGAGAGTTCATCTCCCTTTGATCGGGTTTAAGCCCAATCCGATCATAGTCCGTAGCGACTCCCAGGGCGGCGATGCGATCCAAGAGCTCGTTTAAGGAGGCGAGCTCCATTGGATCCATCTGTTCGGCGAGTGCCGATTTGACGTGGAGGTTGTTTTTGATGACCCGAGAAGTCATCGTCGGCGCGGTGGCCGAACATACGGTCATGATGAAACCGCCTAGCCGGAGAGTTTGGCCGACAGCCAAAGCTCCCCCAACAGTAGTATCGTCTTTAAAGACGAGACGAGACATCCTTCCTTCTGGCGACGGCACAGTGGAACTCTCAATGAAAGCACCAATGTCGGTGTCAAAACCGGCGGATCTCGGGTAGGGGGTCCCGAACTGTGCGTCTAAGGTGGATGGTAACAGGAGGCAGGGGACACGATGTTTTACCCAGGTTCGGGCCCTCTTGATGGAGGTAAAACCCTACGTCCTGCTTGATTTATTCTTGATGATATGAGTATTATCAGAGTTGATCTACCACGAGATCGGAGAGGCTAAACCCTAGAAGCTAGCCTATGGTATGATTGTATGTTGTCCTACGGACTAAAACCCTCCGGTTTATATAGACACCGGAGGGGGCTAGGGTTACACAAAGTCGGTTACAAAGGAGGAGATATACATATCCGTATTGCCTAGCTTGCCTTCCACACCAAGTAGAGTCCCATCCGGACACGGGACGAAGTCTTCAATCTTGTATCTTCATAGTCCAATAGTCCGGCCAAAGGATATAATCCGGCTGTCCGGATACCCCCTAATCCAGGACTCCCTCAAATACTCTACCCTCAAAAAATGTTTCGATCCCCTATACTTGTGGGTTATCAATTTTTAAGGTACATAACTAAAGGAGGGAACTGGTTTGACCGTCAACTACTTCTGCAGCACGAGATCGTTTCTCTGGTAAGACAACGAAATCTGTTATTTTCATAAAATGTATCCAAAGGTTCGCAAATACTTTTTCTTATGCTAGTCAAATATTCAAGTTTCTAAAGAAACCTCTTTCTATTTCGCTCAAAAAAATAAACAGCTTACACATGACTAATTCTCAACAAAAAAAATAGTGTCCTCAACAATGAGAAGGGACCAACCTTTGTGGATACTATATTTGCAAACACATGATCTTCATGCGCAGATCTTCTGATTGTTGTAACGATGCTGACAAGATAATGCCAGTAAGTCTGTCTCTTAATTACCATCTTCTACTCCACACGCATGGTACGTACATTCTGGTCTAAAAACCCTACGGATCATCTTTGAACCGATGACCTCTGAACTGCTCCCCGCAACTAAATTGTTGGTTGTTAGGAATTTATCAGCAACTTCTGCCTGAAACACTGCATCAAGCCCACTCGATATGATGAAGATTTCAGCAAGCCTTTTCCTCCATCAATAAGTATGCATTCACCTAGTGTTAGCAGCTAAACATATACGCATGGATGCATTGTTTTCCATGTGATGAGATCTTCGTATTTTATACATTATGATTATGTACTGCACATGTCGATACATTTGTGGAGTTTAGCTAGCATTTGTTCAGTTGCATATTATGGCAAATTTTGATAATGTTCTTCCTGTAGACACTATATATTTGTTCAATTGCATATCATGGCGAATTTGCTTTTTGCAGGGCGATTCAAACATGATATTTTGCCATAACCTAGCCATATTAAAGCGGACACAGTTTCATGTAACTGAGCGTGTGGGATCCAAAACGAAAACCACATGTCACTCATAGCTTAACCGCCTATGAACTACAGGAAAAGCACACGAGATGTGAACTGAAATATTGGTGATACACAACAAATCACAGACGATTTGCAGCACTTCTACGTGTGTGTAGCCGTGTAGGGGCTCCTCAATCATTTGTGATAGCACATTATCTCACAGGTGAGCTTAGAGGAAACTGTG
This sequence comes from Triticum aestivum, assembly GCF_018294505.1. Lineage (NCBI taxonomy): Eukaryota > Viridiplantae > Streptophyta > Magnoliopsida > Poales > Poaceae > Triticum > Triticum aestivum. Next base: position 506,909,466 of record NC_057809.1, on the reverse strand, counting down.
CCCGATGCAAAATGCAATCGCACTCGTAAATTATTTAGAAAATGTGGGATGGACCCCCCTATCGCACACACATGCAAGGCGATGATTTAAAACTATGTCGTGGAAAGGGGGTAAAACCGTTTGTATGGAACGTCGTTGTACTAGTGTGTGGTGAAGGTACCGGGAGGTGTTCGGAGCTTTCAATTAATAAGTTGTGGAGATAGCCCATTGTAAAGTTTTCGGTTGCTGCCTTCAAGGGCACCGCTAGTGGACTCACGTCACCTTGCATCGTGCGATGGCATGAGGAGAGTCGTTCTGGCGCTTGGGGTGCATTGTGACTTCACACCCTTCAACGGAGACGTACATCGAGCCTAAATTTTGTAAAACGGGTTAAAAAATGTTTGTTTCCTAATCCCTCCCTCCTCCTAATCGAGCATACCAACCCTTTCAACTACATTCACAACACACTACTCACATAGATCAAGAAGTATAAAGAGCAGGGATTCAAAGAGAGCGAAACAAGAACCATGGAGGCGGAGGGCTTACATTCTCATGACACCCATAAAACCTCCTTTTGTTGACGTTGCCTTGGAATGCTACCAATTTTATAGGATCTTTCTTGTGGTAGCACAAGTCAGAGACCTCCTTATACCCTCACAATGCCTCAAGATTTGAGTCTTCAATGGTGAGAGGCGCCCGGATTTCATTCAAATCGAATTGAACAAGTAAAATCGGTTGGATTCGGTTTGAATTGAGATTCAGATACAAAACGTCCCTAATTAGTAAGAACCCTGGCCGTAACGCTAGCCTACGATACAGAAGAGAGGGGGCTTACGCTTGAATCGAACTCCTCCATGGAGTAGTCACTGGTCTTGCCGTTGTCCCAAGACGGCAAATTTGACAAATTTGACATGTGTGACGCCCAACACGAAGGCGCCACACTACATTGTGCAACGCCTCACAGATAGACGCTACACGCCTGACCAGCGTTGCATCCTAGACTGCCTAAAAATTGCTAAGTCATTGTGCAGAGCCTAAGAGCTAGGCGCTGCACTGTATAGTGTGGCGCCTAGCTCTCAGGCGCTGCACTAGTGGTTGCACTACAAAATGAAGCAACCACTAGTGCAACGTCTAGAAGCTAGGCGCTACACTGTATAGTGTGGCGCTTAGCTCTCAGGCGTTGCACACTAACTTAGTAATTTTCGAATCACACGAGTGCGACGCTGGACAGGCGTGCAGCGCCTATCTGTGAGGCGTTGCACAGTGTAGTGTGACGCCTTCGTGTCGGGCATCATACAAAAAGATCAGCCACGTGAAATAGTTTTGCGAGTAATTTATTCTGTGATTTGATTTTATCCATAGGTCAAATTTATCAATTTTGCCTCACAAGACACAATGGCGCTGGCGGCTCGACGACGACGAGGATCGCGAGAGCATCATAGGGCGGCGCTAGGGAGAGCGACTCGGTCGAGAGGAGAGTAAGGGCGGTTGTCCCAGTGGATTTACCCTGACATGTGGAACCCACAAATCCGATGAGGCATATAATTACCGCGAAATTGTAGTGCTTCTCAAGTACGACGACGTTACGCGCCAGCAAGTTCAAGGACTACCTGGGTAATTTTGTAAGAAAAATGGACTGGCCTTCACACCGCCTGTGTCGCGGTAGCGCACATCCACGCGATAATCCATGCACCTATAGCACGTCTGGTGCTAGTGACGCGCGAGGTATGGATAAAGGTGAGCAGTATTCAAGTCGTACCAGTGCAGTGCCGCTCAGCAGAGGAGAAGGAAGTCGAGATGGACCCATCCGCCTTGGATGACCTGTGCTTTTGCATGGCACAGGTGCAGGCAGCAGAGCACGGCCCGGGCGCCAGCGAGAAAGGCAAGGAGAAGACGAGACGAGATGATGCCAGCGTCCGGCAAGCAGATCCACGAACGGAGACGTTACTAATTTTTTAGTACAACATCGCCTGAGTCGTGGCACTGTCTCGTTGGGTCATTTCCTTTTTTATTCAGGGGGAGCAACGCTTTTCACCACCAGGGTGACACGTCGATGCGGTCCGGTCGCTTTGTTGTCTTGGCGGCGTCTTCCATACACCGACTTTCGTCCTTTTGAGTCGGAGAGTTCTTATTTTTCTATTTCTTTATAAACGATTCAAAAATCTATTATCGCAGTTCACGGTAAATATAAAGCACCTAAAACATAGAAAAACTAGGTTAAGATTTCGAGGCCACCGATCGACCACGGTCGCCGCTAGAACAAGCTGCTGACGCGTTGATTGTGCTGCTCCCTCATCCGAGCCGATTTAACCTTGTCAATGACAGTTGGTTAGTTTTAGTACGCGTGTCCTTAAGGACCAGCGTCCTAAAGCCATAGTTGTCGTCGTTGAATCCTTGGATAAATCAAAAGCACCCGACACCCAATGTGGTCGCATGAGGAGAATTCCCTAACCTCACTGTTATAAGGAGCGTCTTCTTTCCCGCTGAGAGATGTCCTCGCGGAGCGTATACACTGTATACAACCCACGACCCGGCTATCAACCACGTGCGCACCGCCCGAAGCGAGACCGTGCAGGCGACGGCTTTTCCACCGGAGACGAGCCGAGCCACTCCGTCGCTGTACTACAACCCTACCCGTCTCCGATCCACGGAGCCGCGGCGCTGTTGCTTGCATGCCCGGGCTCGAGACAGGTCCAAGCCAGGCCAAACTGGCGGCCGCTCCCGCACGCCTTGTCCGGTGGCGGGCCTTGATTTCCTTCCGAGAGTTTCCTCACCGCCAGCGCCACGACGCCCTACGAACGCGGTTGGTGGCCTGCGTTACGGACCGCGCGGATCCGGCGGTTAAATCGCCCTAAACTCACTCCACCACCACCACCACCACCAGTACCTCTCTCACACGCGCCTTCATTTCCTTCCCTCCCTCCTTCCCTGAGCCAGCCAGCCAGCCTTGACTGTTGCTTCGCGGCGCCGCCCCCCGCCTCCCTCTCACCCGCAGCGTCCAGAACAATCCCTCCCTCCCCCGCTCCGTCCGTCGACAACGTCGACGCACCGACCGACCCGTCGGTTCCCCGCCACCTTCCCCTCCCTCCGCTCCGTCACCCCCCACATTCCCCGCATCTCGATCGAACCTCTCTCGCCTTTTACCGCCCACCCAGCCCTTCGCCCGCTCCCGAGAAAGATAACCAGGACGGACGGGCGGACGGGCGGACGGAGGAGGGAAAGCAAGCGCGGCGCGCAACCGGAGCAGTGGTCCGGCCGGAGCACGGGAGCGGAGCCCGCAGCGGAGCGCCGGCCGGCCGCGCAGGCGGATCGGGGAGCTGGTGGCCGTTTCGGTTGCAGAGCCGTGTCCGTAACCGTACGTGCGTGCCATGAAGAAGAAAGACGCGGGAGGAGGCGGCGGCGGCGGTGGCGGTGGGGCGTTCGTCGCCGCCCCGTGCGTCGACATCAAGCTCTTCGTCGCCTCGCTCGCCTTCCTCACGCTCTTCGTCGCATTGTGGCAGCTCCAGCCCTACGGCTCCCTCCTCGCCGCCGCCCGCTCCTCCGCCTCCGCGCCCCCATGCGCCCTCCCCCTCGCCAACAACACTAAGGTCCACTCCGCCAACTCGACGTCCTCCGACGCAGCTACCAAGACCGCACCGGTGGCGACGTCGGCTCCGGCCATCCCCGCCGCCGCCGCCGCTGTTCCGATGCAGCTGGCGAAGCCGGCGGCGCGGGCGGAGGACCCGAACACGAACAAGCCGGTGCTCCCTCGGCCGCACGTCAGCTCGGCGGCGCGGGCGGAGCAGCCGAACAAGCCGGTGCTCCCTCGGCCGCACGTCAGCTCGGCGGCGCGGGCGGAGCAGCCGAACAAGCCGGTGCTCCCGCGGCCGCACGTAACCGCGGCGGCGCGGGCGGAGGAGCCGAAAAGGCCGGTGCCCCGGCCGTCCGGCAGCGCGGCGGTGCGCCCGGAGGACCCGAACAAGCGGGTGCTCCGGCCGTACGGCAGCGCGGCGGCGCTGTTCGTGCAGATGGGCGCGTACCGGGGCGGGCCGCGGACGTTCGCCATCGTGGGGCTGGCGTCCAAGCCCACGCACGTGTTCGGCACCCCCTACTTCAAGTGCGAGTGGCAGCCCAACCCGAGCGCCGCCGACCCGGCGCCGCGCGCCGTCCGGACCAAGGCCTACAAGATCCTGCCAGACTGGGGCTACGGCCGCGTCTACACCACCGTGGTCGTCAACTGCACCTTCCCGTCCAACCCCAACGCCGCCAACGCCGGCGGCAGGCTGCTCGTGCACGCCTACCACTCCACCGCCTCCCGCCGGTACGAGCGGTTCGTCGCTCTCGAGGAGGCGCCGGGCGCCTACGACGAGGCCGCCTTCAGCCCGCCGTTCCAGTACGACTACCTCTACTGCGGCTCCTCGCTCTACGGCAACCTCAGCGCGGACCGCATGCGGGAGTGGGTGGCGTACCACGCGCACTTCTTCGGGCCCAGGTCGCACTTCGTCTTCCACGACGCCGGCGGCGTGAGCCCGGAGGTGCGGGCGGTGCTGGAGCCGTGGATCAGGGCGGGGCGGGTCACGGTGCAGGACGTCCGGGCGCAGGCCGAGTTCGACAGCTACTACTACAACCAGTTCCTGGTGGTGAACGACTGCCTGCACCGGTACCGGCACGCCGCCAACTGGACCTTCTTCTTCGACGTCGACGAGTACCTCTACCTGCCCAACGGCCAGGCTCTGGACCAGGTGCTCGGGAGGCTCTCGGGGTACACGCAGTTCACCATCGAGCAGAATCCCATGTCCACCAAGCTCTGCGTCAAGAATCCGAGGAACGATTACTCAAGGTTTGTGATGTCTATCCCGTATCTGTCCATTCGCAATTCAGTTTTATATTTATGATTGCGAGATCTCTGTCGCGCTGCCTCCCAAATTTAGCTTCAGGTGTATCAGATTCAGGCTGGTAGTAAATACTCCTACATTTTGTCTCTACGGGTTTGGTTGCATTCCCAGATATATAATTTAGCCGTTGAACCTTGGCTGTGTTGTTTAATCAAACAAACAAACATTCTCAAAGCAGTTACTACTTGTTTATGCAGTCCGTTGAACAATTGGGCACTGAGCTGCTTGAGTTCGACCTTGCACGTTTAATTTAATTAAAAACTGGTTAGATTTCCTTTGGTCAAATTGAGTCCTGCAAGGCAACATGGCGGTTGACACCTTTCCCTTTTGTTCTCCAGCTTTCATCATTGAACCAATTTTTTGGGTCAAATTGAGTCCTGCAAAGCAGTTAATTAAAGCATCATTAGGTGTCACAACCAAAGGTCATTACATTACTTTTAAGACATTTGGTTCTCCAGCATCTTTCGCTGTTGAGCCAAAAATGTTAGTAAAACATCAGTTGGTTTCACAAACAAAGCCAATTACTTTAATACATTCTGTTCTCCAGCTTTCACCACTGAGGCAAAAACCTTAGTAGTATACCATGATTTGGTTCCACAGTAAAGGCATCGCCTTCTACCGGCCTGGAAACAAAGATGAATTGAGCCCAGTAAATAGAATTTGCCTTATTCATCATGACACTAAATTTTAGCACAGTCTTTGTCTTCATTGTTGATCTTACATTTCAAACTAATACATAGCAACGATGTTATCTGAACTAACAATGCACATTTCACCGACGATGCAGGGAATGGGGATTCGAGAAGTTCGTGTTCCGGAACTCGATCACGAGGGTGCGGCGCGACCGCAAGTACGCGATCCAGGCGCGGAACGCGTACGCGACGGGGGTGCACATGTCGCAGAACATCTACGGGAGGTCGACGCACAAGACGGAGGCCCTGATCAGGTACTACCACTACCACAACTCCATCAACGTGTTGGGTGAGCCCTGCCAGGAGTTCGTGCCGCGGCCCGGCAGCGGCCGCAAGGTCACCTTCGAGGGCGTCCCCTACGTGTACGACGACGCCATGAAGCGCCTCGCCGGCGAGGTCCGGCGGTTCGAGAACGAGACCATCGGATCGTCGTCTCTTACATGATAATTACAAGCAGCTGCTGGGTGGTGGCCGCTGCCTGCTGGTGCTGGTACATATACGCTGATGTTTTATTTAGGATGTGTGGACTGGAGAGTCTGTTTTATTAGAAGAGGCAGGTCGGCCGGTGTAAAGTTTTGGTTCTTCGTTGGGCCGGCCCTTCAGTAATGGGGATCTGCTTTTTGCTGCGTTTTCTTCACCTTTTTCTGCCTGTCCCCCACATTCGTTTACAGATCTGTGTGTGTAGACTGATGATGTTGGCTTTCTACTGCTGCTAGATTCTTTCATCTCCTTCTGGGGTCACATACACAAAGTGTCAAAAAGTGAGGCGTTTCTGCTTTTCGTTGTTACATCATTTGTGATCTTTCTGGCCGTGTGACTGTCAGCAAACCAGGGACGATGGGTCGAAACCGGGAAGGGAAGACGAGCTGTGGTCTTTTCCGGGTTAGGCAAAAACGGCTGGCACCGTGGGTGTTTCCAGATTTCGATTGCAACAGGTCTGCCGGCCGGCGGTCAGGGGTGATGGGCCTGAGACTGGCATGGGAGGGACGAACGGTGGGCAGACAGGCCGGAATGATAGCGCGTGATGGGCGGTCGCTGCATGTGCGTGCACGCGCGCGTTGGATAGATTGATCCGCTTTGCGCAGCGGCGGCCGCCCCGCCGGTGGCGCGTCGCTGTGGCTTGCGGGAGTGGATCTCCATGCGCGGCGCGGCGCGTGCTGTGATGATTGGTTCACGGGGGTTTTTGGATTTCCGCCGCCTTCCAAGATCGAAGCTACTACGCAGAGGATACTTGCTCAGACGAAAACTGGACGATGGTGAATCCATTGGTATGTCGTAGTTTGCTCATAGGTATGGACGGCTTGATTAGCACTGTCGTGCAAGAATCGTGCACCCTGAGTCGTCTGCATAGCAGCGCTCTTCCAAGATCGGTGCTCTGTGCATTCCACCGCACGCGGCAAAATTTCGTGTTTTGACCTTTTTCGATACCTATTCGAGATTTGATCTTAGTTTGAATTTTTTTTAGATCTGACCCTTTTGCTACCACCAGGGTCCAAGGTGATAGGGTATAACTGCCTACCGCCACTACCGTAAAAATTTACTAAGTATTGAACACAATGCGTGTTCGTGCCTACCGCCGAGCACTTTGGCGGTAGGGTTGTACATGCTACCGTCATTTTGTTTGATGGTAAGTCCCTGGCGGTAGCAAAAGGGTCAGATCTCGAATAGGTATCGAAAAATGGTCAAACACGAAATTTTGCCACCGCATGCGAATACAGCTGCTGGCCTTCGGACCTAGGTTTTGCTTATACCTGGCCAAACGGGCCGGCCCGGCACGGCCCAGCCCATCGTAATCGTGCCTGGCCCGGCACGGCCCGCCAGGGCATGATTACTATACGGGCCGGGTCGGCCCGCGTGCTGCGCCCTGAGGTCCAGGAACGGCCCAGATAGTAAACGGTCCGGCACGTTGGCCCGTTTAGCACGGTGGGCCGCATATTTTCAGCCTGTTATTTGACGCATTGAGGGTTTTTAGCCCATTTTTACATGTTGGGCCATATATAATCAGGCTGTGCCGTGCGTAATCAGGCCGTGCCGACGTGCTCACGGGCCGGCCCAAAAAAAACAGCCCATTTGACTAGCTATAGTTTTGCTATTGTTGACCTGGTTTAACACCGTCCATCTTTTCTGGCCCCTGGGTATGAGAAAATGGAGAAATTTAATCTTAGCCTACACTTTACTTCTAACTTTAATGATTTGCCCCCCTCCCTCCGGTCCAGATTGACGGGTGGAGCCGGGGTCACTAGCCATTGAGACAACCTTGGGGCAAATCATGAAAACCCTATGCAAAGAGTGGCAAATGACCCTAATCCCTGGGAAAATGACTTGTGTGAGAGCCGAGTTAAATTAAGATGCCTTTTGTCACATTCGGGCGTTTAACCCACTCACTGAATCTTCTGGCTACTCCACGGGCAGCAAACAAGTTGAGTTTGATTGAATTCAGATTTTTCCATGCTCGTGTCGACAAACATGACCCGCATCAAGCCGTACATTGGTAATCAGGTTTAAGTGTGGAAATCGAGAAGTCGTGCACCTACGAGAACCAATACCATATAAAAACATCAAAACCGTTGTTAGATGCCACGCATGAACGGTAAACGCAAAGGCTAGAAACATGTTCTGTTAAGATATCGTGTTTGTTGAAAATTTGTCGGACAACAATTCCTTTGTTTTGAAGGGGACCAAAGAAGAATTTCCATGGGACGCTAGTTCGGTTTATAGGATTTTCAACTTAAAGAGAATAGGAAAAGTAAAGTGTTATGATGTCTTTGTCCACATGCAGCTACAAGATTAAGACTCATCCTACTTATACATAACTAAGTAGACACACTACTTCTTTATTTATTTGAATTTGCAAAGGTCCTACTTCCACCTAGCAAACAAAGATCCCAAACGCCACGGGAATAAACAGCCAAAGACGAGACCCCCTATATTGATGCGTCGTGTGTCAAATTAGTGGGCAAACCTACAAGCGCGTTATCGAGTATTGCTCCTCTAGTCTCTCAACTGTTTTCATAGTTTTTCCATATTTATTTAAAATCAAAACCATATTTGAAAATATTTTCATGAATTAAAAAATGCACAAAATAAAAAATGGTTACACATTTGATTTTATTTTGAAAATCTAAAATAGTTTAGAAATTCAACATTTTATTGATTTTTAAAAAAATATTTTTGTTTTTCAAAATATTCATGATCTGATATATTTTCCACAATTTTGTCGGGATTTCAACAATGTTCACAAACTATTAAAAATACTTTTTAGTTTTGTAAAAAATATTGTGTTTTGCATAAATATTCAAAATTTTGGAAATAACAATAATGCTTTGAAAAAATCCATTTTTTTGTATTTCATAAAAGGTTCTCAAAATTTTAAAACCTTGCTGAATTTTAGAGAAATGTTGTTGAGTTTTTAGAAAATATAAAATAAAGAGGGGAAAAAGAAAAATAAGAAGAAAACTGGCAAAACAAAAGAGAAAAAACAAAAAAGTATCACTCTCTAATCAGAAAGAAAAAAACGCTAGTCACTACATACCAACTGTGTCTAGTTGGGCTGACCCATCTGCTATTTCCGTCTGCAATTTTTCAACATCAATGACAAAGAGGATTTTCTGTCGAAGATGACCAATACTAGGGAGCAACTAGTTAATGGATGCCCCCAACCTAGGGCACTTTTTCCTAGCATGGGGAGCCCTCCATCGTTTCATGCTCCATTCGTTGGGACTGTTTTTTCGTCTCTTTTTTCATTCTTGTGTCGATTTTGAAGTTTTTTTTTCACCTTTTGTTTTTGTAGGTTTTCTTGGTTTTTTTTGGTGTTTTAGTTTCTTCACGTACTTCCACATAGAGCATGTGTGTACTCCACGCGAAGGACTAGTGTGCTTCATATCCGTGAAGAAACAAGTTAGTTCACTAGTGATCTTAGCCCACACTTTACTTCTAACTTTGATGATCCCCCCCCCCCCCCATCCCCGATCCAGATTGACGGGTGGGGCCGGGGTCACTAGTCATTGAGACAACCTTGGGGCAAATCATGAAAACCCCATGTAAAGAGTGGAAAATGATCCTAAAACCCCAGGAAAATGACTTGTGTGGGAGCTCAGTTAAATTATGATGCCTTTCGCCATATTCCGGCGTTTAATTCACTGACCGAATCTCCTGGCTACTCCCTGGGCAGCAAACAAGTTGAGTTTGATTGAATTCAGATTTTTCCATGTTCGTGTCGACAAACATGACCCGCATCAAGCCGTGCATTGGTAATCAGGTTTAAGTGTGGAAATCGAGAAGTCATGCACGTACGGGAACCAAAATGTCACGTATGAACGGTAAACGCAAAGACTAGAAACATGTTTTCTTAAGACATTGTGTTTGTTGAAAAATTGTCGGACACCAATTCCTTTGTTTTGAGGGAGACCAGAGAAGACTTTCCATGGGACGCTAGTTCGGTTTATAGGATTTTCAACTCAAATAGAATAGGAAAAGGAAAGTGTTATGAGGTCTTTGTCCACCCCAACCCTTAGAGGTTGTTTGGATAAGTGGAATATATAGAATCCATTCTCTATAAACCTGGAAAACAGCCTAACTGGATAAAATCCCGTTTGGCTACTTCAACTAATCCTTGGATATAGGAAACTTGGTTTTCTAAAACCTGGAATTCCGTGTTTATAGAAAAACGACCATGAGTCGTTTTGCTAAAAACTCGATTTGCATATACCCAGTCTCGTCATCTCCTACTCCACGCCGTCTGTCCACGCGGGCAGTCGTGCCGGTGTCGTCCATGGTGGTCACGATACCTTCTCTTCTATGCCGCCCGCCATGGTCCCGCCTCCTCCTCCATGACGTCCGTCATGGTTGCACTGTCCGCCATGGTCGCCCATCGTCTCTTCCTCCACACCGTCCATCTTTGCAGGGCTGTCAGTCGTGGTCCTGCGGTGATCACGTTGTTCGCCATGGTCGAGTCTCCACCGAGGCCAGTGAAGGAAATATGCCCTAGAGGCAATAATAAAGTTCTCATTTATATTTCCTTATATCATGATAAATGTTTATTATTCATGCTACAATTGTATTAACCGGAAACTTAGTACATGTGTGAATACATAGACAAACAGAGTGTTACTAGTTTGCCTCTACTTGACTAGCTCGTTGAATCAAAGATGGTTAAGTTTTCTAGCCATAGACATGAGTTGTCATTTGATTAACGGGATCACATCATTAGAGAATGATGTGATTGACTTGACCCATTCCGTTAGCTTAGCACGATGAGCGTTTAGTTTGTTGCTACTGCTTTCTTCATGACTTATACATGTTCCTCTGACTATGAGATTATGCAACTCCCAAATATCGGAGGAACACTTTGTGTGCTACCAAACGTCATAACGTAACTGGGTGATTATAAAGGTGCTCTATAGGTGTCTCCGATGGTACTTGTTGAGTTGGCATAGATCGAGATTACAATTTGTCACTCCGATTGTCGGAGAGATATCTCTGGGCCCTCTCAGTAATGCACATCACTATAAGCCTTGCAAGCAATGTGACTAATGAGTTAGTTGTGGGATGATGCATTACAGAACGAGTAAAGAGACTTACCGGTCATGAAATTGAACTAGGTATTGAGATACCGACGATCGAATCTCGGGCAAGTAACAGACCGATGACAAAGGGAACAACGTATACCGTTATGCGGTTTGACCGATGAAGATCTTCGTAGAATATGTAGGAGCCAATATGAGCATCCAGGTTTCGCTATTGGTTATTGACCGAAGATGAGTCTCGGTCATGTCTACATAGTTCTCGAACCCGTAGGGTCCGCACACTTAACGTTCGGTGACGATTGGTATTATGAGTTTATGTGTTTTGATGTACTGAAGGTTGTTCGGAGTCCCGGATGAGATCAGGGGCATGACGAGGAGTCTCTAAATGTTCGAGACGTAAAGATCGATATATTGGAAGGCTATATTCGGACATCGAAAAGGTTCTAAGTGGTTCGGGTATTTATCAGAGTACCGGAGAGTTACGGGACTTCGCCGGGGAGTATATGGGCCTTATTGGGCTTTAGGGGAAAGAGAGAGGGGAGGCTGCACGCCCCCCAAGGCCTAGTCTGAATTGGACTAGGGGGGAGGGGCGGCGCCCCCTCCTTCCTTCTCTTCTCTTTTCCCTTTCCTTCTCTCCTACTCCTACTACATGGAAGGGGGGAATCCTACTCCCAGTGGGAGTAGGACTCCCCAGGGCATGCCATAATAGAGGACCGGCCCTCCCCTTCCTCCACTCCTTTATATACGAGGGAGGGAGGCACCCCTTGGACACACAAGTTGATCAGTTGATTTTTTAGTCGTGTGCGGTGCCCCCTCCACCATAATCCACCTCGGTCATATTGTAGCGGTGCTTAGACGAAGCCCTGCGTCTGTAGCATCATCATCACCGTCATCACGCCATCATGCTGACGGAACTCTTCCTCGAAGCTCTGCTAGATCGGAGTTTGTGGGACGTCACCGAGTTGAACGTGTGCTGAACTCGGAGGTGCCGTGCGTTCGGTACTTGGATCGGTCGGATTGTGAAGACGTACGACTACATCAACCACGTTGTGGGAGTCCTGGATTAGGGGGTCTCCGGACAGCCGGACTATATCCTTTGGCCGGACTGTTAAACTACGAAGATACAAGGTTGAAAACTTCGTCTCGTGTCTAGATGGGACTCTACTTGACGTGGAAGGCAAGCTAGGCAATACGGATATGTATATCTCCTCCTTTGTAACCGACCTTGTGTAACTTCTAGGGTTTTAGTCCGTAAGACAACATACAATCATACCATAGGCTAGCTTCTAGGGTTTAGCCTCCGATCTCGTGGTAGATCTACTCTTGTACTACCCATATCATCAATATTAATCAAGCAAGACGTAGGGTTTTACCTCCATCAAGAGGGCCCAGACCTGGGTAAAACATTGTGTCCCCTGCCTCCTGTTACCATCCGCCTTAGACGCACAGTTCGGGACCCCCTACCCGAGATCCGCCGGTTTTGACACCGACATTGGTGCTTTCATTGAGAGTTCCTCTGTGTCGTCGCCGTTAGGCTTGATGGCTCCTACTATCATCGATAGCGATGCAGTCCAGGGTGAGACTTTTCTCACCGAACAGATCTTCGTGTTCGGCGGCTTTGCACTGTGGGCCAATTCGCTTGGCCATCTGGAGCAGATTGAAAATTACGCCCCTGCCACCAGGTCAGGTTTGGAAGCTTGAACTACACGGCCGATATCCGTGGAGACTTGATCTTCAATGGATTCGAGCCTCTGCCTTGTGCGTCACGCGGTCACGATGAGTACGATTTAGCTCTACCATCGGACAGTGTTCAGGAGATCGCACAGGCAGCCACTCCGACCCTCAATTCGGAGCCAGTTGCGCCGTCCATGGACGGGTGGATGGACCCCGCCACGGAGGCCTTACCCTCAACGGCGATCAAGCCAAACATCAACCTTACCTTGCACGAGAGCCGTGTTGTTAAACTGCCGGATCCTTCTCCGGCCGCGGACTCCGAACCGCCTGCGTCCGTTCCTATCGAATTCGATTGGGCGCCGATCATGGAGTTTACCTCCACGGATATTTTTCAGCACTCGCCCTTTGGCGACATACTGAACTCATTAAGGTCTCTCTTCTTGTCAGGAGGATCCTGGCCGAACTATGTCCGGCAGGACTGGGATGCGGACGACGAAGAAATTCGCGGCCCACCCACCACCCACTTAGTAGCCACTGTCCTTGACTTAACCGACATGCTCGACTTCGACTCCAAAGACATCGACGGTATGGACGACGATGCGGGAGACGAAGAGGAACCACTGCCCACAGGGCACTGGACAGCCACCTCATCATACGATATATACATGATGGATACACCCAAAGAAGGCAATGGCGACGAGATAGCGGAGGATGACCCCTCCAAGAAGCAACCCAAGCGCCAACGTCAGCGGCGCCGCTCTAAGTCCCGCCAAAGCAAAAGTGGTGATACCGGCACACGAGATAATAACACTCCGGATAGTGCCGAAGACAACAACAATCCCCTCCAGCAAGATTTAGAGTAGGAGGATGGAGGAGCCAGCCCTCCTGAGAGAGCGGCAGATGGAGAGGCGGAGGATGATAATTACATGCCCCCTCCAAAGACGAGGCAAGCCTCGGCGATGATGAATTCGCCGTGCCAGAGGATCCCGTTGAACAAGAGCGCTTCAAACGCCGGCTTATAGCCACGGCAATTAGCCTTAAGAAAAAGCAGCAGCAGCTTCAAGCTGATCAAGACCTGCTAGCTGACAGATGGACTGAAGTCCTCGCGGCCGAGGAATATAAACTCGAGCACCCCTCCAAGAGTTACCCAAAAATGCAGCTTGCTACCCCGACTGGAGGAAGAAGTGTATGACGCGGCTGATCGGCCACCTCATGGCCGCGATAGAGAGGCATTCCAGCCAAAAACTCAGCCTGCACCCCGACGCCATTCAAATAAAAAGGCATGGGGAGATACGCCAGACCTGCGAGACATATTGGAGGACAAAGCAAAGCATGCAAGATCGATCTATGGATCATGAGGGCGCGCCACTATGCGAGACGATAAACGTCACGCCGGATACAGTAAAAGTAAATCCGATCGGGCCGAACACAGCGGGCAAGACCCATTCGAGCTGCGTCACGATATAGCCCAATACAGAGGCGTCTCACACCCCTTATGCCTCACAGACGAAGTAATGGATCATCAAATCCCAGAAGGTTTCAAACCCGTAAATATTGAATCATACGATGGCACAATAGATCCCGCGGTATGGATCGAGGATTTCCTCCTCCACATCCACATGGCCCGCGGTGATGACTTACACGCCATCAAATACCTCCCACTAAAGCTCAAGGGACCAGCGCGGCATTGGCTTAACAGCTTGCCAGCAGAGTCCATTAGCTGTTGGGAAGATCTGGAAGCCGCATTCCTCGACAACTTCCAGGGCACTTATGTGCGGCCACCAGATGCCGATGACTTGAGCCACATAATTCAGTAGCCAGAAGAATCGGCCAGGCAATTCTGGACTCGGTTTCTAACAAAGAAAAATCAAATCGTCGATTGTCCGGATGCAGAGGCCCTAACGGCTTTCAAATACAACATCCGCGACGAATGGCTAGCCCGGCACCTTGGTCAGGAAAAGCCAAAATCTATGGCAGCCCTCACGACACTCATGACCTGCTTTTGTGCAGGAGAAGACAGCTGGCTGGCTCGCAGTAATAACATATCAAAGAATCATGGTACTTTGGATACCAAGGATGGCAATAGCAGGTCACGTCGCAACAAACATAAGCGCCACATTAACAGCGATAATACCGAGGATACGACAGTCAATGCCGGATTCAAATGCTCTAAACCCGGTCAGCGGAAAAAGCCATTCAAACAAAGTACGCTGGGTCCGTCCAGCTTGGGCCGTATACTCGATCGCTCGTGTCAAATACACGGCACCCCAGAAAAGCCAGCCAATCAAACCAACAGGGATTGTTGGGTGTTCAAGCAGGCCGACAAGTTAATTGCCGAAAACAAGGACAAGGGGCCACATAGCGATGACGAGGAGGAGCCCCGGCAGCCACACACCGGAGGACAGAAGAGGTTTCCCCCACAAGTGCGGACGGTGAACGTGATATACGCAACGCATATCCCCAAGAGGGAGCGGAAGCGTGCGCTCAGGGACGTATATGCGTTGGAGCCAGTCGCCCCAAAGTTCAACCCATGGTCCTCCTATCCGATCACTTTCGATCGCAGGGACCATCCCACTAGTATTCGTCATGGCGGATTCGCCGCACTGGTTCTGGACCCAATCATTGACGGATTTCACCTCACTCGAGTCCTTATGGATGGCGGCAGCAGCCTGAACCTGCTTTATCAGGACACAGTGCACAAAATGGGTATAGACCCCTCAAGGATCAAACCCACAAAAACGACCTTTAAAGGCGTCATTCCAGGTGTAGAGGCCCATTGCACAGGCTCAATTACATTGGAAGTGGTCTTCGGATCCCCGGATAACTTCTGAAGCGAAGAGTTAATCTTCGATATAGTCCCATTTCCGCAGTGGTTATCATGCACTGCTCGAGCGAACCGCATTTGCGAGATTCAATGCGGTACCACATTATGCATACCTCAAGCTCAAGATGCCAGGACCTCGCGGGGTTATTACAGTCAATGGAAACACAGAGCGCTCTCTCCGAACCGAGGAGCACACCGCGGCCCTCGCAGCAGAAGCGCAAAGCAGCCTCTCAAGGCAATCCACCAGTTCGGCGTTTCAAGACCCGGACACCTTCAAGCGCGCTCGGAGAAATCGGCAACTAGACCGCCTGGCGTGATCTGAGCTCGCGTAGCAATGCGGCCCCCACCCCAGTCCCGGCCGAACGGCGAAACTCGTGCCACGCGTACATAATTATGCATTAAAAATACCATGGGCACAGGTGGGGAGGGGGCACAACTGCGGCACGCCCCAAGACGCGGCTTAAACCACACTAGGGGCTTCCCGTTTGGTTATTTTTCTCTTTTTCAGGACCTTAATCTCTGGAAACCATGTTCGGCAGCACTATTGCCGAACACATGATGCAGCAACCAAGGAGGCAGAAAGCTACGTCACACCATGGAATTCCCAGGTGGATTACAATAACGAGCGAAATATTTGATTTAATACTGTTCCTCAGCTTGCCCTTGGAAGGGACATAGTCCTACTCTTTGCTTATCGCACCATCTGTATCATTCTGCTTTAACGCACCTTTTTGAATAAACAACGCATAACATTATGACTATTATTGCATTCTTGTTATATATATATATATATATATATATATATATATATATATATATATATATATGTTCATTAATGACGCCTTGCAACCGTACACTTTGGTACGACCAATACACCAGGGGCTTACGTACCCCACAATATGTTGAAAAGTCCGAACACTTTCACAAGTGCGGCACCCCGAACTTATAGCATTATATGCATCAGCTCCGAATCATGCCTTTGGTCAAATGTTGGGTTTGCCCGGCTCCTATGTTTTGGTACCTTACGTTCCGCTCTATCGGCTAAGGTAGCGCTAGGAGAACTACTGCGATTGTGCCCTGGTTCTGCTAGGCTAAGCACCTTAGTAGAGAAAGCTAAAACTGACTGTCATGATAAGGCGAGATACTGGTCGCTATTCGGCGAGGTTTTCGAGTCCCTAAAGGCTTATGCCGCTTAGAGCGAGGGGCCGGCCCTGTCCGGCTTAAAGGCGTGTATCACGCCCCGAATTCGGCCTTCCGAATACCAGGGGCTTCGTCGAAATTTAAAATTATAGAATTCTATGGCTAAGTGAGAGTGATAAAGCATTATTAGTCTGGTTGCCTTGTTCGTTGTGCTGAGCACCTCCCTTGAAGGACCCAAACATGGGAACAAGAGTGCTCACGTTTATCCCAAACACCCGAGCACTCGTGGCATGGGGGCAGAAGCCGAGGACTAGCCATCTCTCAGATTGGATAAACAGCCAAACAGAAGGTAATACTTTAAATTCACACAAGCGTTGCATAGTGCATATGAAACAAGTTTTCATCATACAGGATCACACGAGCAAGTTTACTCAAATATTACATCCTTTGAACATTCGTCCGCTACAAGACGGGCACCCTTCAGGACACCCTCATAATAAATTCCGGGGGTGCGATGCTCCTTGCCCTGCGGCGGCCCTTCCTTGATCAGCTTCACGACGTTTAGCTTAGCCCACTACACGTTCACACGGGTGAAAGCTCGGCGTGCACCTTCGATGCAGATAGACCGCTTGACGACCTCCAGCCGTGGGCAGGCATCCACAAGCCGCCTCACCAGGCCGTAGTAGCTGTTCGGAAGGGCGTCGCCAGGCCACAGCCGGACTATAAGGCCCTTCATGGCCTGTTCGGCCGCCTTGTGCAGCTCGACCAGCTGCTTTAGCTGGTCGCTCAGAGGCATCGGGTGTTCAGTCCCAGTATACTGAGACCAGAACAGCTTCTCCGTTGAGCTTCCCTCCTCGGCCTGGTAAAACTGTGCGGCATCCGACACACTGTGGGGCAAATCTGCGAACGCTCCTGGAGAGCTCCGAATTCGGGTAAGTAATCGGTAATTTACTTTTACATGCTTGCTCTGCATATAGAATGCCTTACCCGCCGCTATCTTCTTCATTGCGTCGATCTCCTGGAGGGCCTTTTGGGCTTCGGCCTTGGCACTTTTTGCGCTCTTGAGGGCCGCGGCAAGCTCAGACTCTCACGTCTTCGAGTCAAGCTCCAACGCCTCATGCTTCGTCACGAGAGCCTGGAGCTCTTGCTGCACCTCGCCCACCCGTGCCTCTTGCTTTTCTCGCTCGGTGCGCTCCTTGGCCGCTTTATCTTCAGCCTCGGACAGTGCTTGCTTTAGGGTCGCCACTTCGGTCGTGGCCCCTGGCAAATTCATGATGATCCTGTCATTTTGCAATCGCACTATTTTTATACATATCCACAGACTAGGTACTAGTTACCTGTGTTCTCCTCGAGCTGCCTCTTGGCAAGACCGAGCTCGTCCAGACCCTTTAAGGTCCTGCTTCAGTACAGCGACCTCCGCAGTCAGTGCGGCGGACGCCAACAGCAAAGCCTGCATATGCATATTGACATACTCATATTAGACTCCTGCGATATTGTTTGATCCTCTGTTTGGCTTTTCTTTGTGAACACCGAACAGAGCATCAGGGGCTACTGTCTATGCTGTAATATTTTTCCTATATTTCAAACACTTACCTCAAAGCCTGTTAGAAGGCTGGCACAGGCTTCAGTCAATCCGCTCTTGGCGGACTGAACCTTCTGGATCACTGTACTCATGATAGTGCGGTGCTTCTCGTCGATGGAAGTGCTGCAAAGCACTTCCAGTAGATTGTCCGGCGCCTCTGGATGGACAGAGGTCACCGGTACAGGCGTATCGCCCCTCTTAGAAGGAGGCCGCCTGCCCGAGCCCGGAACCACTGGAGGTTCCAGCACGGTGTTCGGCTGAGGGCCGAACTCGGAGCTCTTAGGGGCCTTGTCCCCTCGGCTCCCGGAGTTCGGGAGGCCGCCTTGAGGCGCCTCCGGGACTGTCTCCCCTCGACCCGGTGCCTCGTGAGACAGCACCTCGGCGTTGTCCGCAGGACGAGGGGAGGTGGCGGTCGGGACTGGATCGCTATCCATATCCGACGAGCCCAGGGAGCCGTCCGATGATACATTGATACACGCTCGGGGCGGCCTGCATAATCATATTTCGGCGTTAGGTGAAGTAGTGCGGCAAAGGAATACTATGAGTTACTCTGGTATCTGAATACTTACTACTTCCCCAGGGGCTTGGCCCTGGGCAGCCACTCGTCTTCGCCGTCGGCGGCGGTGGTAGAGCTGTCCGGAAGGAGAGTCCTCCCCTTCTTGGACCCTTCGGCCTCCCTAGTTAGGGCGGGGCGGCCTTCCTTTTCTTGTCTCCCCTGTCTGGAGGGGAAGCATCTTCTTCTGCCTCCTCGTCTTCGGGGGAGGATTGCGCCGTAGAGTCCTCGGACAGTGAGTCCAATGACGCCTGGCGTCGGGAACTCTTTCGGGTTCCTTTGGCCTTCTT
This sequence comes from Triticum aestivum, assembly GCF_018294505.1. Lineage (NCBI taxonomy): Eukaryota > Viridiplantae > Streptophyta > Magnoliopsida > Poales > Poaceae > Triticum > Triticum aestivum. Next base: position 506,890,333 of record NC_057809.1, on the reverse strand, counting down.
GGCCTTCTCCGGCACCGTATAAGGAGCCAGAGTCAGCATCTTCGCCAGAAGAGCATCTGCTAGGCCTTCGGGCAAAGGAGCCGGACAGTCGATCTGTTCGGCCGTCTCCTGCCAGTCCTGTCAAAGGTACGGGAGTTTAGATCCTGCATGGAGTCAATCTATGAAAAATAGGTATCCTGTAAGAGGTAAAGCAGCTTACCGCGCTGGCTTGGCGCTTCGCGCTGAATCCGCGATCCTTAGTAATGGGAGGGGGGACCTCGGCGCTCTTGAACAGCACCCTCCAGGCATCTTTGTGAGTTGTGTCAAAGAGCCCGTTCAGAGTTCGGTGCTGCGCCGGGTTGAACTCCCACAAGTTGAAGGCCCGTTGTTGGCACGGGAGGATCCGGCGGTGGAGCATGACCTGGACTACGTTGACGAGTTTTAGCTTCTTGTTCACCATGTTTTGAATACATGTTTGGAGTCCGGTCAGCTCTCCCGAACTACCCCAGGACAGGCTCTTCTCTTGCCAGGAGGTGAGCCGCGTGGGGAAGCCCGATCGGAACTCGGGGGCCGCTACCCATGTAGGGTCACGCGGCTCGGTGATGTAGAACCACCCCGATTGCCACCCCTTTATGGTCTCAACGAAGGAGCCCTCGAGCCATGTGATGTTGGGCATCTTGCCCACCCCGCACTCCGCCTGGCGGTCACTCACTACCTTCGGCTTGACATTGAAAGTCTTCAGCCATAAGCCGAAGTGGGGCTTGATGCGAAGGAAAGCCTCGCACACGACGATAAACGCCGAGATGTTGAGGATGAAGTTCGGGGCCAGATTGTGGAAATCCAGGCCATAGTAGAACATGAGCCCCCAGACAAATGGGTGGAGAGGAAATCCTAGTCCGCGGAGGAAATGGGTGAGGAACACTACCCTCTCATGGGGCCTGGGGGTGGGGATGAGCTGCCCCTCCTCTGGGAGCCGGTGCGCAATGTTGTCGGGCAAGTATCCGGCTCTCCTCAGCTTCTTGACGTGTCCCTCCATGACAGAGGAGACCATCCACCTGCCTCCCGCTCCGGACATGGTTGGAGAAGGTCGAGGTGGGAAATGCGAACATGGGCGCTGGAGCTCGAGTGTGCGAAGGTGGATGAGCAAAGGAGGAAGAAGGCGTGGATGAAAAAGTAAATCCTTATCCCTTTATATGGGCGGACGAAACTATGCGTCTCCACTAGCCTGGTAAAACTCGCTTGTCCCCCAAGCGCTGTGATCGATGGCACGGTTGGTTTACCTACACCCGTATTGATGAGAATCCCGTGATAAGGGGACACGATCTCTGCTTTGACAAGACGTGTCAAAAAACTGCCTCACGTTATGTGCGGGGCTAGTTAAAGGAAACGGTTTGAATAATCACCGGGCCGTGACATAATGTCGTGTTGCCAAAACAAGTTAGCAAATTGGATTTGTAGAAATATTATTCTCTCTACGGTGGTATGTGGAACTTATTTTGCAGGGTCGGACACTACCCTTATATTCAAATTCTTCCGTGGTATATTCATAGGAGGAACCCGCCTTGCAATGCCGAAGACAATACTGCGCACCGGACTCATCGTCATTGAAAGCCTGGTTCAGGGGCTACTGTGGGAGTCCTCGATTAGGGGGTCTCCGGACAGCCGGACTATATCCTTTGGCCGGACTGTTAGACTATGAAGATACAAGGTTGAAAACTTCATCTCGTGTCCGGATGGGACTCTACTTGGCGTGGAAGGCAGGCTAGGCAATACGGATATGTATATCTGCTCCTTTGTAACCGACCTTGTGTAACCCTAACCTCTCCGGTGTCTATATAAACCGGAGGGTTTTAGTCCGTAGGACAACATACAATCATACCATAGGCTAGCTTCTAGGGTTTAGCCTCTCCGATCTCGTGGTAGATCTACTCTTGTACTACCCATATCATCAATATTAATCAAGCAGGACGTAGGGTTTTACCTCAATCAAGAGGGCCCGAACCTGGGTAAAACATTGTGTCCCCCGCCTCCTGTTACCATTCGCCTTAGACGCACAGCTCGGGACCCCCTACCCAAGATCCGCCGGTTTTGACACTGACACGCGTTCTCATAACGCTTCCGCTTATGGTCTACGAGGGTATGTGGACGGCACTCTCCCCTCTCGTTGCTATGCATCACCATGATCTTGCGTGTGCGTAGGATTTTTTTTGAAATTACTACGTTCCCCAATAGTGGCATCTGAGCCAGGTTTATGCATGGATGTTGTATGCACGAGTAGAACACAAAGGAGTTGTGGGCGTGGGTATATACATATTGCTTGCAGTCACTAGTTGATTCTTGATTCAGCGGCATTGTTGGATGAAGCGGCCCAGACCGACATTACGCGTATGCTTACGCAAGACTGGTTCTACCGACGTGCTTCGCACACAGGTGGCTAGTGGGTGTATGTTTCTCCAGCTTTAGTTGAATCGGATTCAATGAACATGGTTCCTTTTGAAGATCAAAAAGCAATCACTATACCACGTTGTGATTTTTGATGCGTAGGTAAGAATGGTTCTTGCTCAGCCCATAGCAGCCACGTAAAACTTGCAACAACAAAGTAGATGGCGTCTAACTTGTTTTTGCAGGGCATGTTGTGATGTGATATGGTCAAGACGTGATGAGATATAAATTGTTGTATGAAATGATCATGTTTTGTTAAAGTTATCGGCAACTGGCAGAAGCCTTATGATTATCTCTTTATTGCATAAGATGCAAGTGCCATGTAATTGCTTTACTTTATCTTTATGCGATAGCAATAGTTGCAAAAGCAATAGTTGGCGAGACGACCATGTGACGACACATTGATAGATATCAAGATGATGGAGATCATGGTGTCATGCCGGTGACGATAGAGATCATGACGGTACTTTAGAGATGGAGATCAAAGGCGCAAGATGATCATGGCCATATCATGTCACATATTTTGATTGCATGTGATGTTTATCCTTTATGAATCTTATTTTGCTTAGTTCGGCGGTAGCATTATAAGATTATCTCTCACTAAATGTCAAGGTATAAGTGTTCTCCCTGAGTATGCACCATTGCGACAGTTCGTCGTGCCGAGACACCACGTGATGATCGGGTATGATAAGCTCTATGTTCACATACAACGGGTGCAAGCCAGTTTTGCACACGCGGAATACTCGGGTTAAACTTGACGAGCCTAGCATATGTAGATATGGCCTCGGAACACTAGAGACCGAAAGGTCGAGCGTGAATCATATAGTAGGTATGATCAACATAGTGATGTTCACCATTGAAAACTACTCCATCTCACGTGATGATCGGACATGGTTTAGTTGATTTGGATCACGTGATCATTTAGACGTCTAGAGGGATGTCTATCTAAGTGGGAGTTCTTAAGTAATATGATTAATTGAACTTTAATTTATCATGAACTTAGTCCTGATAGTATTTGCATAACTATGTTGTAGATCAATAGCTCGCGATGTAGCTCCCCGTTTATTTTGATATGTTCCTGGAGAAAACTAAGTTGAAAGATGTTAGTAGCAATGATGCGGATTGGATCCATGATCTGAAGATTATCCTCATTGCTGCACATAAGAATTATATCCTTGATGCACCGCTAGGTGATAGACCGATTGCAGGAGCAAATGTTGATGTTATGAACGTTTGTCGAGCTCGATATGATGACTACTTGATAGTTTAGTGCACCATGCTTTACGGCTTAGAATCGGGGCTTCAAAAATGTTTTGAACGCCACAAAGCATATGAGATGTTCCAAGAGTTGAAATTAGTATTTTAGACTCATGCCCATGTCGAAAGGTATGAGACCTTTGACAAGCACTTTGCCTACAAGATGGAGGAGAATAGCTCAGCTAGTGAGCATGTGCTCAGAATGTCTGAGTACTACAATCACTTGAATCAAGTGGGAGTTAATCTTCCAGATAAGATAGTGATTGACAGAGTTCTCTAGTCACTATCACCAAGTTACTGGAACTTCGTGATGAACTATAATATGCAAGGGATAACGAAAACGATTCCCAAGCTCTTCATGATGCTGAAATCGACGAAGGTAGAAATCAAGAAAAGCATCAAGTGTTGATGGTTGACAAGACCACTAGTTTCAAGAAATGGGCACAAGGAGGAAGGGGAACTTCAAGAAGAACGGCAAGCAAGTTTCTGCTCAAGTGAAGAAGCCCAAGTCTAGACCTAAGCCTGAGACTAAGTGCTTCTACTGAAAAGGGACTGGTCACTGGAAGCAGAACTGCCCCAAGTATTTGGCGGATAAGAAGGATGGCAAAGTGAACAAAAGTATATTTTATATACATGTTATTGATGTGTACTTTACTAGTGTTTATAGCAACCCCTCAGTATTTGATACTAGTTCAGTTGCTGTGATTAGTAACTCAAAACGGGATTTGTAGAATGAACAGAGACTAGTTAAGGGTGAAGTGACGATGTGTGTTGGAAGTGGTTCCAAGATTGATCTGATCATCATCGCACACTCCCTATACTTTCGGGATTAGTGTTGAACCTAAATAAATGTTATTTGGTGTTTGCGTTAAGCATGAATATGATGGTCATGTTTATTACAATATGGTTATTCATTTAAAGTCGGAGAATAATTGTTGTTCTGTTTACATGAATAAAACCTTCAATGGTCATACACCCAAGGTGAATGGTTTATTTAATCTTGATCGTAGTGATACACATATTCATAATATTGAAGCCAAAAGATGCAAAGTTAATAATGATAGTGCAACTTATTTGTGGCACTGCTGTTTAGGTCATATTGGTGTAAAGCACATGAAGAAAATCCATGCCGATGGGCTTTTGGAATCACTTGATTATGAATCAGTTGATGCTTGCGAACCACGCCTCATGGGCAAGACGACTGAGACTCTGTTCTCCAGAACAATGCAGCGAGCAACAGACTTGTTGGAAAATAATACATACTGATGTATGCAGTCCGATGAGTGTTGAGGCTCGCGGCAGGTATCGTTATTTTCTGACCTTCACAGATGATTTGAGTAAGATATGGGTATATCTTCTTGATGAAACATAAATCTAAAACATTTGAAAAATTCAAATAATTTCAGAGTGAAGTGGAAAATCATCGTAAAAAGAAAATAAAGTTTCTACGATCTGATCATGGAGGAGAATATTTGAGTTACGAGTTTGGTCTTCATTTGAAACAATGCGGAATAGTTTCACAACTCACGCCACCTGGAACACCACAGCGTAATGGTGTGTCCGAACATCATAATCGTACTTTATTAGATATAGTGCAATCTATGATGTCTTATCGATTTACCACTATCATTTTGGGGTTATGCATTAGAGACAACTGCATTCACGTTAAATAGGGCACCATCTAAATCCGTTGAGACGACGCCATATGAACTGTGGTTTGGCAAGAAACCAAAGTTGACGTTTCTTAAAGTTTGGGGTTGCAATGCTTATGTGAAAAAGTTTCATCCTGATAAGCTCAAACCCAAATAGGAGAAATGTGTCTTCATAGGATACCCAGCGGAGACATTTGGGTACACCTTCTATCACAGATCCGAAGGCAATACATTCATTGCTAAGAATGGATCCTTTCTAGAGAAGGAGTTTCTCTTGAAAGAAGTGAGTGGGAGCAAAGTAGAACTTGATGAGGTAATTGTACCTGCTCCCTTATTGGAAAGTAGTTCATCACAGAAATCCGTTCCTGTGACTCCTACACCAATTAGTGAGGAAGCTAATGATGATGATCATGTAACTTCAGATCAAGTTACTACCGAACCTCTTAGGTCAACTAGAGTGAGATCCGCACCAGAGTGGTACGGTAATCCTATTCTGGATGTCATGTTACTTGACAATGACGAACCTATGAACTATGAGGAAGCGATGATGAGCCTAGATTCCGCAAAATGGCTTGAGGCCATGAAATCTGAGATGGGATCCATGTATGAGAACAAAGTATGGACTTTGATTGACTTGCCCGATGATCGGTGAGTCATTAAGAATAAATGGATCTTCAAGAGGAAGACAGATGCCGATAGTAGTGTTACTATCTACAAAGCTTGAATTTTCGCCAAATGTTTTCGACAAGTTCAAGGTGTTGACTACGATGAGATTTTCTCACTCGTATCGATGCTTAAAAATCTGTCCGAATCATGTTAGCAGTTGCCGCATTTTATGAAATCTTGCAAATGGATGTCAAAACTGTATTCCTTCATGGATTTCTTAAAAGAAGAGTTGTATATGACGCAACCAAAAGGTTTTGTCGATCCTAAAGGTGCTAACAAAGTGAGCAAGCTCCAGTGATCCATCTATGGACTGGTGCAAGCATCTGGGAGTTGGAATATATGCTTTGATAAAGTGATCAAAGCATATAGTTTTATATAGACTTGCGATGAAGCCTGTATTTACAAGAAAGTGAGTGGGAGCACTACAACTTTTCTGATAAGTATATGTGAATGACATATTATTGATCGGAAGTAATGTAGAATTTTTTGGAAAGCATAAAGGAGTGTTTGAAAAGAGTTTTTCAAAAAAATACCTCGATGAAGCTGCTTACACATTGAGCATCAAGATCTATAGAGATAGATCAAGACACTTGATAAGTTTTTTCAATGAATACATACCTTGACAAGATTTTGAAGTAGTTCAAAATGGAACAGTCAAAGAAGGAGTTCTTGCCTGTGTTGCAAGGTGTGAAGTTGAGTAAAGACTCAAAACCCGACCACAACAAAAAATAGAAAGAGAATGAAAAGTCATTCCCTATGCCTCAGTCATAGGTTCTATAAAGTATGTTATGCTGTGTACCAGTCCTATTGTATACCTTAGCATGATTCTGGCAAAGGAGTACAATAGTGATATAGGAGTAGATAACTGGACAACGTTCAAAATTATCCTTAGAGGACAAAAGAAATATTTCTCGGTTATGGAGGTGATAAAAGAGTTCGTCGTAAAGAGTCACGTTGATGCAAGCTTTTTACATCGATCTAGATGACTCTAAGTCTCGATCTGGATACATATTGAAAGTGGGAGCAATTAGCTAGAGTAGCTCCGTGCAGATCATTATAGACATAGAAATTTGCGAAATACATACGGATCTGAATGTTCCAGACCCGTAGGCTAAACTTCTCTCACAAGCAAAACATGATCACTCTTTGGGTGTTAATCACATAGTGATGTGAACTAGATTATTGACTCTAGTAAACCCTTTGGGTATTAGTCACATGGAGATGTGAACTAATCACATAAAGATGTGAACTAGATTATTGACTCTAGTGCAAGTGGGAGACTGAAGGAAATATGCCCTAGAGGCAATAATAAAGTTGTCATTTATATTTCCTTATATCATGATAAATGTTTATTATTCATGCTAGAAATGTATTAACCGGAAACATAGTACATGTGTGAATACATAGACAAACAGAGTGTCACTAGTTTGCCTCTACTTGACTAGCTCTTGAATCAAAGATGGTTAAGTTTCCTAGCCATAGACATGAGTTGTCATTTGATTAACGGGATCACATCATTAGAGAATGATGTGATTGACTTGACCCATTTCATTAGCTTAGCATGATGAGCGTTTAGTTTGTTGCTACTGCTTTCTTCATGACTTATACATGTTCCTTTGACTATGAGATTATGCAACTCCCGAATACTGGAGGAACACTTTGTGTGCTACCAAACGTCACAACGTAACTGGGTGATTATAAAGGTGCTCTACAGGTGTCTTCGATGGTACTTGTTGAGTTGGCATAGATCGATATTAGGATTTGTCACTCCGATTGTCAGAGAGATATCTCTGGGCCCTCTCGGTAATGCACATCACTATAAGCCTTGAAAGCAATGTGACTAATGAGTTAGTTGTGGGATGATCCATTACAGAACGAGTAAATAGACTTACTGCTAACGAGATTGAACTAGGTATTGAGATACCGACGATCGAATCTCGGGCAAGTAACATACCGATGACAAAGGGAACAACGTATACCGTTATGCGGTTTGACCGATAAAGATCTTCGTAGAATATGTAGGAGCCAATATAAGCATCCAGGTTCCGCTATTGGTTATTGACCGGAAATGAGTCTCGGTCATGTCTACATAGTTCTCGAACCCATAGGGTCCACACACTTAACATTCGGTGACGATCGGTATTATGAGTTTATGTGTTTTGATGTACCGAAGGTTGTTCGGAGTCCCGGATGAGATCAGGGACATGAGGAGTCTCAAAATGTTCGAGACGTAAAGATCGATATATTGGAAGGCTATATTTGGACATCGGAAAGGTTCTGAGTGGTTCGGGTATTTATCGGAGTACCGGAGAGTTACGGGAATTCGCCGGGGAGTATATGGGCCTTATTGGGCTTTAGGGGAAAGAGAGAGGGGAGGCTGCGCGCCCCCCAAGGCCTAGTCCGAATTGGACTAGGGGGACGGGCGCCGCCCCCTTGATAACCTACAAGTATAGGGGATCGCAACAGTTTTCGAGGGTAGACTATTCAACCCAAATTTATTGATTCGACACAAGGGGAGCCAAAGAATATTCTCAATTATTAGCAGCTGAGTTGTCAATTCAACCACACCTGGAAACTTAATATCTGCAGCAAAGTATTTAGTAGCAAAGTAATATGATAGTAGTGGTAACGATAGCAAAAGGTAATGGTAGCAAAAGTAGTGTTTTTGGTATCTTGTAGTGATGATAGCAATAGCAACAGAAAAGTAAATAAGCGGAGAACAATATATGGAAAACTCGTAGGCAATGGATCGGTGATAGAGAATTATGCCGGATGCGGTTCATCATGTAACAGTCATAACCTAGGGTGACAAAGAACTAGCTCCAATTCATCAATGTAATGTAGGCATGTATTCCGAATATAGTCATACGTGCTTATGGAAAAGAACTTTCATGACATCTTTTGTCCTACCCTCCCGTGGTAGCGGGGTCCTAGCAGAAACTAAGGGATATTAAGGCCTCCTTTTAACAGAGTACCGGACCAAAGCATTAACACATAGTGAATACATGAACTCCTCAAACTACGGTCATCACCGGGAGTGGTCCCGATTATTGTCACTTCAGGGTTGCCGGATCATAACACATAGTAGGTGACTATAGATTTGCAAGATAGGATCAAGAACTCTCATATATTGATGAAAACATAATAGGTTCAGATCTGAAATCATGGCACTCGGGCCCTAGTGACAAGCATTAAGCATAGCAAAGTCATAGCAACATCAATCTCAGAACATAGTGGATACTAGGGATCAAACCCTAACAAAACTAACTGAATTACATGATAAATCTCATCCAACCCATCACTGTCCAGCAAGACTACGATGGAATTACTCACGCATGGTGGTGAGCATCATGAAATTGGAGATGGAGGATGGTTGATGATGACGATGGCGACGGATTCCCCTCTCCGGAGCCCCGAACAGACTCCAAATCAGCCCTCCCGAGAGGTTTTAGGGCTTGGCATCGGCTCCGGATCATAAAACGTGATGAATCGTTCTCTTTATTTTTTCTCCCCGAAAGCAAATATATAGAGTTGGAGTTGAGGTCAGAGGAGCGCCAGGGGGCCCACGAGGTAGGGGGCGCGCCCAGGGGGGCAGGCGCGCCCCCACCCTCGTGGCTAGGGTCTGGGCCCCCTGGTCTTCATCTTTTGCAAGGATTTTTTATTATTTTCAAAAAGATGTTCTGTGAAGTTTCAGGTCATTTCGAGAACTTTTGTTTCTACACATAAATAACACCATGGCAATTCTGCTGAAAATAGCGTCAGTCCGGGTTAGTTCCATTCAAATCGTGCAAGTTAGAGTCCAAAACAAGGGCAAAAGTGTTTGGAAAAGTAGATACGACGGAGACGTATCAACTACCTCAAGCTTAAACCTTTGCTTGTCCTCAAGCAATTCAGTTGACAAACTGAAAGTGATAAAGAAAAACTTTTACAAACTCTGTTTGCTCTTGTTGTTGTAAATATGTAAAGCCAACATTCAAGTTTTCAGCAAAGATTATAAACTAACCATATTCACAATAACGCTTAGGTCTCATGTTTACTCATATCAATGGCATAATCAACTAGCGAGCAATAATAATAAATCTCGGATGACAACACTTTCTCAAAACAATCATAATATGATATAACAAGATGGTATCTCGCTAGCCCTTTCTGAGACCGCAAAACATAAATGCAGAGCACCTTTAAAGATCAAGGACTGACTAGACATTGTAATTCATGGTAAAAGAGATCCAGTCAAGTCATACTCAATGTAAACTAACAGTAATGAATGCAAATGACAGCGGTGCTCTCCAACTGGTGCTTTTTAATAAGAGGATGATGACTCAACATGAAAGTAAATAGATAGGCCCTTCGCAGAGGGAAGCAGGGATTTGTAGAGGTGCCAGAGCTCGGTTTTGAAATAGAGGTGAATAATATTTTGAGCGGTATACTTTCATTGTCAACATAACAACCAAGAGATGGCGATATCTTCCATGCTACACACATTATAGGCGGTTCCCAAACAGAATGGTAAAGTTTATACTCCCCCTCCACCAACAAGCATCAATCCATGGCTTGCTAGAAACAACGAGTGCCTCCAACTAACAAGAGTCCCAGGGGGAGTTTTGTTTGCAATTATTTTGATTTGATTTGCATAAAGCATGGGACTGGGCATCCCGGTGACCAGCCATTTTCTCGTGAGTGAGGAGCGGAGTCCACTCCTCTTGAGAATAACCCGCCTAACATGGAAGATACGGACAACCATAGTTGATACATGAGCTATTCGAGCATACAAAACAGGATATTTATTTGAAGGTTTAGAGTTTGGCACATACAAATTTACTTGGAACGGCAGGTAGATACCGCAAAAATAGGTAGGTATGGTGGACTCATATGGAATAACTTTGGGGTTTATGGGATTGGATGCACAAGCAGTATTCCCGCTTAGTACAGGTGAAGGCTAGAAAAAAACTGGGAAGCGGCCAGCTAGAGAGCGACAACAGTCATGAACATGCATTAAAATTAATCAACACCGAATGCAAGCATGAGTAGGATATAATTCACCATGAACATAAATATCGTGAAGGCTATGTTGATTTTGTTTTAACTAGATGCGTGAACATGTGCCAAGTCAAGTCACTTAAATCATTCAGAGGAGGATACCACCCTACCATACCACATCACAACCATTTTAATAGCATGTTGGCACGCAAGGTAAACCATTATAAGCTCCTAGCTAATTAAGCATGACACAAGAAACTATGATCTCTAGTTGTCATTGCAAACATGTTTATTCATGAACTAATCATATTTACAAAAACAAGAGAGGTCGAGTTCATACCATCTTTTCTCATCTCAGTCGGTCCATCATATATCGTCATAATTGCCTTTCACTTGCACGACCGAACGATGCGGATAATAATAATAGTGCACGTGCATTGGACTAAGCTGGAATCTGCAAGCATTCAATAAACAGGAGAAGACAAGGCTGCATGGGCTCTTTTGTCAGATCAACAATAATGCATATAAGAGCCACTTCAACAATTTAATCATGGTCTTCTCCCATCGACCCAAAAAGAAAAGAAAAGAAATAAAGCTATTTACACGGGAAAGCTCCCAACAAGCAAAAGAAGAACTGGAAATCTTTTTGGGTTTTCTTTTTAATTACTACTACAAGCATGGAAATTAAAACTAGCTAAAAGCTACAACTATTTTTTTGGGTTTTCTTAAGGTTTATTAAACACACAAGAAGAAAGCATAAAAAGGAAATAAACTAGCATGGATGATACAATGAAAAATTATGAGCACCGACATCTAGCATTGAGTGTGTGAACATGAATATAATGTCGGTGAGAAATACATACTCCCCCAAGCTTAGGCTTTTGGCCTAAGTTGGTCTATGGCCACGGTTGGCCTGGCAGATATCCATAGTAATAGTTGGGGTCATACTATGATGCGGCAGTCATTGCATCGTGGGCTGCAACTTAGGGGCGAGCTATCTCAGCCCTCCTCTTATACTCTTCCGCCTCCTCTCTGGTTATAAAATATCTTATTTTTGCCTGAAAGTCAAAGAAAGTAGAAGCAGGGAGAGCGACGTGATAGGTGCATCGTCTGTCAAAGATTAGTCGGTATTGGAGGAACTGATCGTTCATATCAACAAACTAATGACGAACCATAGCCTCATAATCCAAATAAGCAGGAGGCAACTCAATATCATCTTCACGTATGGTTATACCAAGAAAATTAGCTATGCGGGTTGCATAAATTCCACCAAAGAAATCTCCGCTAAATCTATTAAGATGCAACCTACGTGCAACAATGGCTCCCAAATTATAAGATTTATCTCCTAACACAGCACTCCTAAGAATACTGAGGTCAGGGACACACATGTGACATGCCTCATCTTTACCATTAATGCATCTACCTATGAAGAGAGCAAAATAATGTATAACAGGAAAGTGAATGCTCCCTATGGTAGCTTGTGTTATATCTCTAGATTCCCCCACAATTATACTAGCAAGAAAATCTCTAAATTCATATTTGTGAGGTTCCCTAACACTACCCCATTGTGGAAGTTTGCAAGTACTGGTAAAATCCTCTAAGTCCATCGTATAAGATTTTTCATAAAGATCAAACATGACAGATGGAGAATTGCGTGAAGATGAAAATTCAAACCTCCTCACAAAGGAACTAGTGAGATAGTGGTACTGGCGGCACTTTTCCTCCTCGAAGCTCACAAGATCAGCGTTACGCAAATATGCATTAAATTCTTCCTTAATTTCCGCTCGATCCATAAAGTCCTCTGAAGGCTGTTCACAGGGCCGCACTGGAGCATCCCTTGGTGGCTCATCATCAGCATCACGCATTGCAAGCCTGGGCTCTTGTTTCCTTGAAGAGCCACCTTGGTACATTTTCCTAAACATATTTCTTCCTCTGAAAAATTTCTGAAATTTTTCGTAACTTCAAATAAAAGTAAACCAAACTCAACAAAATTGACAGCAACTACTCCTACAAGTGCCTAGAGCCTATATCATGCATCAAAACTACTTGGAACCACATAAATTTGACATGCAAGCTCAAGAATAGGGTCACCTAGGCAGCACAAATTTGCAATGAATAAAGCACTAGAACAAAAACTAATCGGACCAATGGAGGACTCACATACCAAGGAACAATCCCCCCAAGCAGTTTTGTGAGAGGTGCTTTGAGCAAAGAGATCGAAAATGGCAGCAAAATGAGCTTGGACTCAGGTTTGAACTAGATAATCGTGTTTGTGGGAGGAAGAAGGAGTGTGTGGGTGCAGGAATAAGTGGAGGAGGGCCACCGTGGGCCCACGAGGCAGGGGGGCGCCCCCAGGGGGTAGGGCGCGCCCTCCACCCTCGTGTCCAGGTGGATGCCCCCCCTGCTGTGTTCTCAGTGCCAAATATTCTCAAATATTTCAGAAAAAATCATATTTAAATTTCAGGGCATTTGGAGAACTTTTATTTTCGGGGTATTTTTATATTGCACGGATAAATCAGATAACACAAGGAAAATACTTATTTTTATTTTATTTAATATAAATAATAGAAAGTAAAAGGAGGGTACAGAGAGTTGTGTTTTCTAAATTCATCCATCTCATGATCATCAAAAGGAACCCATTAACAAGGTTGATCAAGTCTTGTTAACAAACTCATTCCGAATAACATGGAACCGGAGAATTTTCGAATAACACTAGGTTACCTCAACGGGGATATGCACATCCCCAACAATAAGAATATCATATTTCTTCTTGACAGTAGGTAGAGGAAATTCAAAACCTCCAAAAATAATCGATGGAATTTTTCCAATAGAATTGATACTGTGGACTTGAGGTTGTTTCCTCGGAAAGTGTACCGTATGCTCATTACCATTAATATGAAAAGTGACATTGCCTTTGTTGCAATCAATAACACCCCCTGCAGTATTCAAAAAGGGTCTTCCAAGAATAATAGTCATACTATCGTCCTCGGGAATATCAAGAATAACAAAGTCCGTTAAAATAGTAATGTTTGCAACCACAACAGGCACATCCTCACAAATACCGACATGTATAGCAGTTGATTTATTAGCCATTTGCAAAGATATTTCAGTAGGTGTCAACTTATTCAAATCAAGTCAACAATATAAAGAGAGAGGCATAACACTAACACCAGCTCCAAGATCACATAAAGCAGTTTTAACATAATTTCTTTTAATGGAGCATGGTATAGTGGGTACTCCTGAATCCCCAAGTTTCTTTGGTATTCCACCCTTAAAAGTATAATTAGTAAGCATGGTGAAAATATCAGTTAATCACATGTTATAGTGGGTACTCCTGGATCCAAGAGAAATAATATATACTTATTATAAGGATTCATTTTGAGCATATCAGTTAATCGCATACGCAAAAAGATAGGTCTAATCATTTCAACAAAGCGCTCAAAATCCTCATCATCCTTTTTCTTGGATGGTTTGGGAGGAAAAGGCATGGGTTTTTGAACCCATGGTTCTCTTTCTTTACCATGTTTCCTAGCAACAAAGTCTCTCTTATCATAACGTTGATTCTTTGATTGTGGGTTATCAAGATCAACAGCAGGTTCAATTTCTATATCTTTATCATTGCTAGGTTGAGCATCAACATGAACATTATCATTAATATTATCACTAGTTTCAGGTTCATTACCAGATTGTGTTTCAGCATCAAAAATAGAAATATCATTTGGATTCTCAGTTGTTTCAACAATAGGTTCACTAGAAGCATGCAAAGTCCTATCATTTTTATTTTTCTTCCTTTTAGAAGGACTAGGTGCATCTATATTATTTCTCTGAGAATCTTGCTCAATTCTCTTAGGATGGCCTTCAGGATACAAAGGTTCCTGAGTCATTTTACCACCTCTAGTCATAACTCTAACAACATTATCATTATTCTTACTATTCAGTTCATTGAGCAAATCATTTTGAACTTTAAGTACTTGTTCTACTTGAGTGGTAACCATAGAAGCATGTTTGCTAATAAGTTTAAGTTCACCTTTGACATTAGCCATATAATCACCCAAGTGTTCAAGCATACCAGCACTGCGTTTTAATTCTCTACCAAAATAAGCATTGAAGTCTTCTTGCTTAACCATAAATTTATAAAACTCATCTAAGTATGGGCTAGCAAACATAGTAAATGGGATTTCAGCTTTATCATATCTATAGAGAGAATTTACCTTTACTACCTATTTCGGGCTATCAAGACCATGTGTTTCTTCAATAGGAGATGGATTAAAATTATGCATTTCTTCGACAGGCGGTAAATTAAGACCATGTATTTCTTCAATAGGAGGTAAATTCTTAACATCTTCAGCTTTAATACCCTTTTCTTTCATAGATTTCTTTGCCTCTTGCATATCTTCAGGACTGAGAAATAGAACACCTCTCTTCTTCAGAGTTGGTTTAGGAATAGGCTCAGGAAGTGTCCAATTATTTTCATTAGTCAACATATTATTCAATAGAATTTTAGCTTCATCCGGTGTTCTTTCCCTCAAAATAGAACCAGCACAACTATCCAGGTAATCTCTGGAAGCATCGGTTAGTCCATTATAAAAGATACCAAGTATTTCATTTTTCTTAAGAGGATGATCAGGCAAAGCATTAAGTAATTGGAGAAGCCTCCACTACAAAAAATACACTTCCGTGATGATACATGTTTGTCACAGTAGGTCGCGTTTTCTGTCATGCATGTACATCCATGACGATTTTATGATAGAACCAAGATAGTCATACGTGTGCTGTCGTAGAAGTGTTCCAAGACATTACCAAAATTATCATCATGGAAGTGTCCACTTCCATGACGATAAATCACGCGTCATAGAAGTGCTTTCGTCAAGGGTGACCGACACATGGCATCCACCGTAACGGAACGCCGTTAAGCTAGCGGGTCGGGTTTTGGATCCGATAACCCGTTAACAGCCCCGACCAATGGGGATTTTCCACGTGTAAAATCATCATTGGCTAGAGGAGACACGTGTCAGGTCCGCGTTGGCACGGGTGTCACGCATCCAATGGGCGATACGTGCCTATGATATGTTGACACGTGGACCGGCCCATCAAGTTTAAATGGGCCGACCCAACTGAAGGCCCACAAGATTTTGCGGACCATAATGTGCCGGCCCAGCTAAAGGCCCACGAGATTTTGGGACCATAATGGGCTAGCCCAGCTAAAGGCCCACAAGATTTTGCAGGCCATAATGGGCCGGCCCAGGTAAAGGCCCACAAGATTTTTGTGTGCCATAATGGGCCGGCCCAGGTAAAAGGCCCACAAGATTCTTGCGGATCATAATGGGCCGGCCCAGCTAAAGGCCCACGAGATTTTGCCGACATTAATGGGCTGGCCCAGCTGTAGGCCCACAAGATTTTGAGGACCCTAGTAGGCCGGCCCATTAACCGGCTGCCATGTTTTGGGCCAAATGTCGGCCCATATTTGATCCGGCCCATTAATGGTCTGCCGCGCTCCGGGCCTAATAGTGGCCCATATGAGATCTGTCCCATTAAAAGCCTACCAAGTTCTGGGCAAAATTACGGCCCATATCAGGTCTGGCCCGTTAAGAGGCTTTGGGCTCAATTATGGCCCATATCAGATTCGGCCCGTCAACTAGACACTATGCTTTTGGGCCCACTTGCTAAAGGCCCACTTAGTAATTCGGCCTGATATTAGTTTTGGCATGTTAAGGGCCCGTTTAACATTTCGGCCCTATATTAATTTCGGCCTGTTAAAAGTCCGTCATATAGTTGGGCCTAACTACGGCCTGCTCGCAGCCGATATCTGATTGCGCCAAACAAGGACCGAGACAATTTTGGCCTGTTAAAAGCCCGTGATTTGATTCGCACAATCATGGGACGGGGTTCATTTCGGGCTGCTGCCGGCCCGTGAGATGTTCGGCACGATCAGGCCCAACCTAAATCGTGATTGCATGATGGCCCGATTATGTACCATAATTTTACGGTTTGGCCGGTTTGCTGCGAAGACAGGATATATATACAGTAAAATAACTGCAACATCATGAATAAGAAAAAACCTAGACTATACAATAAATAAATTACGGCATATTACATCCACTGGGCATCAAAGTTCGCCAATATGATAATAAAGCACAAGCAGACAACAGATTACATACACTGGACATCAAAGATCGCCACCAGTGCAAATAAACACACCGACAAAATAATATAAAAAACCGACAGCACTTCAATAGAGTTCAAGAAAGGTTAGCCCTGCTGGGGAGCTGCAGCGCAAGTAGCTGAGCAAGATGATGAGACTGCGCTTGTTCAACACTTATATCTTCCCCACTCTGAAAGATAAACAAGCAGGCAGACGACAGGTTTTGCACATAAAAGTATCAGTGCTGAAAATTCATCACATTTCTTACTAACAAATAAAGTGACACGGTTTAAAATTGCATTAACACAATATGGTATTGCTCAGGTCAAGACATGGCAGGAAATGACATTGTGAAGGAGTTGGCAGCTTCACGACACCACTGGATTACAGATCAAGAACTCATAAGTATCAATGGTTAGTGTGCTGTCAATTTATACCATTTCAGATTGGCAAATAAAGAGACGGTTTAAATAATAGTAGAATGATATGACATTGTTCATAGTTAAGACATTGCAGAATATGGCATTGTGTTGTAGTGGGTAGGTTCACCACACCACTGGATTACGGATGAAGAACAGAAGCATACATGCAGTGCAAAAGAAGATCACTTGCTCTGTATAGTTTAATTTACATGGTATGAAGAAGGAACTTGGTTGTACAACTGAAAACTTAAATTGAGAAAGGACAAACTTTTGTTTATGAACTACATAATAAACTTTAAACAAGCAATTTGATGCAAACACCAAAAATAAACAGCTGTTGCAGTCATGCCTAACCAAATATATACAACAAAGTTTGAAGGCTTGAGATGGACAAACTTACATTATTGGTGAAGACAGGCTCTATAAAGGCCTTGTCCATGCTGATGGGGGGGGGCAATTCAAGAAGTTTACCACAGAATCTTCTTCAAAAGCATTGCCTTTATTCTACATTTTGTTAAGAGTAAATATAGATGTGATAATATACGAAAAAATGGAGAATATTTAAGATAAGATGAAGAGTGATGCTACATAACCAAGTAGCTATAAATGTAAGTGCAGCGATACAGGCAAAAGGTACAACCAAGAGCAATGCACAGCTAAACTTCTTCAGTACCAACCTTATGGTAAGAGTAAATATAGATCTGATGTGTAGAAAATGGAGGGCAAAGGAAAATAAGCTGCAGAGTGATGGTACATGAACAACTACCTGTCATTATAAGTACACTGATAAAGGACAACATGTACTTACAAGAACAATGCAGAGCTAAAAAAACATTGGCATTGGATATATTCTACACTAATGTAACCATTCATACAGATCAGATAATTTGGAGCGAACAATTGATAAGCAAGCTATCATGCATACTGCTGTCACATAATGAACCAGGTATGTATGCAAGTACAGTGATACAGGACAACAGGTACTAACAAGAGCAAAGCAGCGGGCAGCATATTTGCGATATCCTGTCGTTCTTGTCAAACCGGAATTCTTCTTCGAGCAGATTTCCTGCAAAAAAGATCCGTAAGGCACATGCGGAAAAGTAGAAGTTCAAATTGTCATGTGATTTCATAGACAGTACCTCATCCTGGGAACGAGACCAGTGCATAACAAGGTTTTTCCATTCAATGTCTTCTAAATTT
Organism: Triticum aestivum; assembly: GCF_018294505.1. Classification (NCBI taxonomy): domain Eukaryota; kingdom Viridiplantae; phylum Streptophyta; class Magnoliopsida; order Poales; family Poaceae; genus Triticum; species Triticum aestivum. The sequence goes on along the minus strand of NC_057809.1, from coordinate 506,871,593 downwards.
AGCACAGGAGACTTCACCGGAAATTCGTTTATAGACTTGCCATCAAAGTGTGATTTCCTCAGGTAACACCGATACTGCTGCAATGCTTCCTTGAAAAGCACAAGCAAGCTTTGCTCGTCATGACTATCCAGATTGACCCTCGCCTAGTTACAACAATGTAATGTAAATCATTGATGTGTTCAATCAGCAGAAAACAGGAAAATAATAACCATGAATAATAGCACTTACACGTAAGTTGGACAGGAAGATGTGAAAATGGTGTTTGTCTTCACAATAATCTTCCATGATGGGAATATATGCACGTAGTCCCTAACAACATTGAAAGCATTGTCTTTTAAACTGGGAATAAATGGAATGGGGTTCCAATCTGCAGGAATTGGCCGTCTCTGCAGTTGGGATAGGTCTTCGGCCGGTGGACTTGCTGTACTTTTTGCTGGAGTGGGATTTTTCTGTGGTACAGCTGGTGCTATGGCAAATGAAATCGGTATACCTTTTGCTGGAGTGCAGGTCCTGTGTGGTGGGGCTAGTGGTGTGGCCAGTGAAGTATGGGTACAGTCTGCTGGAGTCGGTCCTACGTTTTGTGTCACTGGTTGTACAACCAATATAAGTGGGGTGCTGTCTGATTTCTCCGGCACCACCACGTTTTTCAAGGACTTTGCTGGTGCTCCTTCAGGTTCGGCAATCACCCTCTTCCTTTTTGATGTCTGATGCACAAGAACAGCATTTGAGTGGAAAAACATGGTATGATGACAGATGGAATATGTATTGATAATGGATGGGCATGGCATCTCGACATATATGATGAGTAAACTAAGCAGATGGCGGTGCAACAAAGTAGAAGAAATGCAAGACAACATATGCAAGATACCCGCAATCAATAAAACATTGCCAAATTAGAACAGGCACCTTGATGGGTGAACAGGACAGGCCATCTGCCTTTGACTCCTCGAGGTTAGAATAGTCATTAGGATCATATTCTGAACAAGAATCAACAGGTGGGGAGCGTATGAGTTTCATTGCATCCAGAATGGCACTCAATGCCTTGGTGCCAATTTTGTAAGTCATTGCAGTGTTTAGCTTCAAGAGTGGACTGCTGCTAGTGCGACACAAAGCAGCTACACAGATCATAGTGTAGATATAACGGGAAAACCTTAAGCATCAGAGTAAAATCAGCAAAGTGGAACTTGCTGGAATATATGTGCTAGTATTGCCGGTACGGCTAGAAAGGCTTCGGATACCAGCTCTCTTCAAGTGAAGGTGCGGTACTGTTAATATCAGTGTAACTCTCAAAGGCGACACAGCTCCCCGCATTTCCTTGCTATTCTTATAGGATTCAAGTGGGCAGGCCACTACAAATCCTATTCCTATGTTTACAAGATCCTACGAATCAAAGAGGCTCAAAGTGTCCATCACAACCGACCGTATAGACCTCTACACTGCAAATGTCCCTGCTCATCTTCAGTACAAGGAACATACTGTACTACTATCATACTCCCTCCGTTCCAAAATATAAGTCTTGGTAGAGATTTCCACTATGGATCACATACAGATGTATCCAGATACATTTTAGAGTGTAGATTCACTCATTTTGCTCCATATGTAGTCCATGGTGGAATCTATACAAAGACTTGTATTTAGGAACGGAGAGAGTACATATTAAAAAAGAACGGAAGAGGAACATGGTAAAGAAGAGCAAGCAGATTTTGGATAATAAAATGTTGGTTGCGCAGTGCCCACACATGATGAACCAGAGCGCATTAAGAATGCAACTCCCAGCTGTCTCTTGACCATTTCAGGCGGTTGGATGAAGATCCTACGTCTCCTAACCCTTCTTCTTCCTCGTCTCTAATTCTTCCCATACAAAACACCGCACGGGCCGCCGGCCGGACCACCGGCCCCCACCGCCTGTGTTCCTCCGCCACCCCCACCCCACCCCACCCCCGCCCCAACCCCCACCCGCATCAAGTTTTCTTCGTTCGGCGAGGCCCCACAACCACCCAAGCCCCTTCGATCGCACCGGCGAACTCTGGCGAGCTCTGAAAAATCGACTAACCCAATTTTAAAATTTAGTCTACTGTGATTTAACTAGTGTGGAATATAAAAGGGGAAAACCATAAGCATTGGGAGTATAGTGTTGAGCGTACCATGGTGGATCTGAAGGTGCAAATCGGACAAAGGCAACTTCGCAACCAAGACAAGAAATCAGAGTAAATCAGTGGCGATCTATTTTCTTGCTGCGATAAATAAGTTGAGCAGATACAAAAGAGTACCGCCTCTGGTGCGGCGCCGTGTACGCATCTGCTGAGAATTTGACGGTGCTGCGGTAGCGATGGCTGTCGGCAGCGTGGAAGCAGATCTATGAAGGTAGACGGTGGCGGCAGGGCACGGTGGACGAGACGGTCGTAGGAGCGGCGCCGGCAAGGTGGACGATGGCGGGGATGAAGCGAGAGGACGGGATGCAAGGATCCCGGTCCGAAGTCGTGGATGAGAGAGGTCGATCTCTTGTAATGGACGGCGGCGGCGGGGTATCAGCTCCGGCATGGTGGAGGAGGACGGCGGTGGACGGGGTGGCGGACGGAGATGGATGGAGGAGGGTGGGGTGGAGAGGGTGTTTTGGCGCCCACGGGGTTCGAATGGGGAAAAGGGAGGTAGAGAGGAAGGGGGAACCATATATTCAGGGTGCGCTTGTCTCAAATGCGAGGAAATTTACAAACTTAGCCCCCGTTTCAAATTTCTATGACATCACAACAACATTAGTCGGTTGGGGATAGGACGGTAATCTCGCATACACCAAATATTTGCCGACGAGAGTTTGTTTTTGGCGCCCACCGTGTATGAATATGAATCGGGGAGGGAGTCGATTTCAGCCGAGGACACACTGTGTTTTGGCGCCCACCGTGTATGAATCCGGGTGAGAGGCGGTTACGTCACGTTTGGGTGAAATTACAAACCTACCCCTATCGAAACCTATAGAAATCCAGCAGATAGGCTTTGCGTGGTAGGGATAGGCAATAGTGATTTCCATCTCGCATATTTTGGTTTCAGGCGGTTACTGCGACTTTCCCCGCTTCGTTTAAATTTTGCAGAGTGCACGTTTACCGTGCCAACTCAATTCGAATCCCGTTTGTATTCTACTTTTTTTTCGGGCGGGATCCATTTTCAATTGGAATTACATTCTATATACATCATTTTTTATATATACTTTCAAAAGCACAACAAAGAATTCCGCTCCTTTATATGTATAATATGATTTACAAATACAACGATCTCGAAATCTTAAGGTTGAATTCGAAAAAATTTAACCAAATTATGTTCTACTAAAATGTATGGATCAGTAATATCTACATATTAAATAACATAGATGTGCGTGAATTCATATGAGTATGCATGTTTGATAGATCAATTTTGGTTCGAGTATGGATTGCATGTATCATCATCTCGAATTCAAATATTTGAATCCCTTTTTTGTTCACTCCTTTCACGCCCATCTCTCTTGCATGCATGCTCCTTCAGGTAGCTATCACTCTCTTTTCTCCAACTCACCCGCACGCTCACTTCATGTTTCTCCTATCCTCGCAAACATGGTCTCTCGACGTCTCCCTTGAGAAGTGTCACACTCTCCCTATCATTATACATTACACGGTTTTCATTATCTCTCATGTCTCTACTGTTCTCTGGTATCACTCGGTACCTAAGCTTTCTTTTTCACCGCCACACACATAGTCTCCACTCGTCTTTCACTTTGTCTTTCTCTCTATGGGATTCTCTCACACACCCTATATGCATCTACATATGACTCATACCACTAAAATTACTCTCTCTCTCTCTCTTGTAGACACAACATTTGTTGCGGTCTCCTTTTCGTCTCCATCCCAGACTGACATTATTCATTTGTTTACCGACCAAGCAACCCCGACTACCGTCTCCTCTCTCTCTCTCTCTCTCTCACACACACACACACACAACTCCTGCTTCCACTCCCCTTCCCGACTACCGCCTCTCTCTCTCACACACAAAACTCTCGCTTTCGCACCCCGACTCGTATTTCTCTCACAAACATTTATCGACTAGCTAGCCTCTAGATAGGTCTATACACCCGCACACTCGTGCTTCCACCATCGCATACATGTCTCTCTCCTGCTCCTTGTATCTATGTAGATTTTACTTCCCTTCTTGAGACACGCCCTCTCGATCATGCACACACAAACACACACTATCGCCTCATTTTAAGCTGATACCTGTCGGACACACACTCCTTGTGTCTTTGTCACACATGCACTCCGTCCTCCTCCACTCTCCCTCTCTCTCACACACACATGGGCTTTTTGCAACAACTAGCAAGATGCCCATGCGTTGCACGGAACATCAAGATGCATTTGTATGAGTAGCTTATCTTGTGGGGGAAAAGGATGAACGAGGGAAGGCCTTATTTACAAATGTGGAGAGGGGTGTGGGTATCTTTTTGCAAAATTGCCATAGTTTCCTTCTTATCCGTCAGATATAGATCGGACGGCCTATATTGCCGGATGGCAGGCACACGATCATCACCGACAACGCTTTTTATAAGAGTAGGGATAAAAATAGAGTTGGTGATGATGGTGGGCCTGCCATCCTGCAATGTAGGTCGTCCGATTTATATCCGACGGATAGGAAGGAAAATATGGCAATTTACCCGCACTCTTCACCACATTTGCAGATAAGGCGTTCACTCGTTCATCCTTTTCTCCCACAAGATCTTGATGTTCCGTGCAACGCATGGGCATCTTGCTAGTAAGAGTAGAAATTAGACATATACCACTTCTCGAATCTTGAAACCAACAACATTCCTCCCTTATCTCATCAAAACCGCCAAAGGAATATATTTTGAGTAAAACATAACATATTTTTAGTGATATATGTATTTCAAAACTAGACTTTTTTCTATCAAATCGGTGAATATGTATTAATCTACTTTGATCGTGTGGCAACGCATTGGCACATTGCTAGTAGTTATTATAATTTTTTGGACACCAGACAAACGGTGGAGTACATATACGAAGAGAAGAGGCGCACGCACGCAGTCGGCCTCTCGCTGTCTCGCACACATGAGTGTTACCTAAAGGCAACGTTAACAAAAAACCCTAAAACCCTAGGTGCACGATTGCTGCATTCGCGGGTACCGGGTACGTGGTGGAGCACCTTTGTATGAATAGTCAGCTCGCGTGATAATTTGATCCATAGGAGTTGATGGTCGGGACCACAGGTGAATGACTTGGAGCGCGGTGGCTCGCCAGTTGCCACAGATCGAGTAGCCACGTTTAAAATATCGGTTTTTAGTAGGGTTAATTTAATCTGAATGCATGACTCTCCTCCCCCCGCGCTCGTCCAATCTGTTGTGACCAGCAATATTTCCACCCCTTCGCTCCCCCGTAATTTACTACAACAAATATGCCCACGTAGCTGTTACTTAACTGCAGGTGCATTCGGTCACTGACATATGGGCCCAACAGGGGTCTGGCCCACATGTCAGTGATGCAACTGGACCTGCAGTTAAGTCAGTGCAGCTCAGTCCATATCTTACGTAGGTGTGCCATTGCTTGCTATAAATACTCTGCCTCCCACGACATCGCTATCTCCTCCCCCTCACGTTCACGTTCATCGCTATCTCCTCCCCCTCCCTCTCACGTCGACCACCATGGCATCGCCCCTCCCAAGCCCTAGGAGCCCCTCGCTGCACCGCGCGGACGGTCACGCGTCGCCGTTTCGTTCCTCGCCGCCACTAGTCGAGGAGGACGCGTCTGCGTTCCGCTCCTCGCCGCGACGCGACGCGTCGCCGTTCCGTTCCTCGCCACCACTAGTCGAGGAGGACGCGTCGGCGTTCCGCTCCTCACCGCGACGCGTCGAGGTGGATGCGTCGGTGTTCCCAATCTCGCCAGCACGCGCGCCGAAGGACGCGTCGGCTCCCCGCTACGAGGAGAACACCGCGCCACCCGCCGAGCCCCCCCAGCCTTGAGGAGCTTTGGATTGAAATGGATTCCGCCTTGTGGGAGGCTTTGACTCCAGTAGAGCATGCCAAAATAGAGGCGGAGAAGAAGGCCGAGGAAGAGAAGCGCACCGTGGAACAAGCTGCCTGGGAGGCCTATGTCGCGTCCGAGAGAGTCAGGCAATTGGCTCTTTGGCAGAAGGCTCGTGCGAGGGCCGTGAGGGTGGCGAAGGACGCCCGTACCGACGCCCTGAGTGCAGTCGGGCCCAAGCGCCTCATCTACGCTTGGCGGTACGTGGACTGGGTGCACGCTTCTAGCGAGGAGGAGTACCTGTTGGTGCCAGATCACCACACCGGTGAGATCGCGCTCGCCCGCCGGCAAGCCGCCAATCAGCACCTCGTGAGTTGCGAGGCTAAGGAAGAGGCGTTGTGTCAGCGCGCTGGGAAACGGCCGCGCACCAGGGCACTCATGGCGCGCCGCAAGCGCTCCTGCGAGCACCATGGCTTTTAGGAGGAGTATAATTTTTGTTTCCTAAGGCGATCTCATTAGTTTTGGGACGCAAATGATAAATCTTGAACGTTCAAGAATTTTTAGCATCCTTAATTAAGTATGTAAAAGGTGAAGTTTGGAAACCTTGTGTATTCGTACGCATTTTGCAAGGACGTGCATATAGCACAAACTTTACTATATACTATCGCACTACACGTCTCTCTCGATATATGCTTGCAGACTGTGCTACTCCCTCCGTCCAAGTCAATAAGTCATCTTTGGTTGTGCACCGTGACCAAGAAGGAGGGAAGACTTATACACCTAGACGGAGGGAGTACTACTATTACTTATGTAGTACGTGCAAATGCACGTTTTAACATTACGATGCTGTTTTTGTAAAAGTAAAAAAACAGCACTAGTCAAGCTTGTGAAACAATTCAATGCAAAACAAATGCAAAAATGCTCGCTTTATTGTTTACTTTTAGCTTCCTTCTCTGTGGTTATTTCTCATCGTACTTTGTACGGAGTATCTCACTGGTTGGAAAGGCATGCAAATTCCCAAACCGCTTCCTACACCCTGTATCGAATTTTTTGCCTAACAAGTTGTGTCGTGCAATTGGAATTCCAACTTGAGTACTACTACTAGTAGGAGTACCAGGGGCCAGTTCTTTTAGGCTTCTAGATTAGTAATCCCATAACTACTACCTCCGTCCTGGTTTATTGGTCCCCATTGTAATCTGTGTCAAATTTTGATCATAAATTTAACTAATGAAATGTTAGTGCATGTCACATGCACTACTCCATCCGTCTAGGTGAGTAAGTCATCTTAGGTTGTGCACCGTGACCAAGGAGGAGGAGAAAACGAGAAAGATTAATGTTTATTTGCTAATTAATAGTATTGCATGCAATGAACTAACCACTGCATGTCATGTTTGATATATCAAGTCATTAAAAGCATGCACACTCTTTATCTCTTATTGGTTGATATGTCAAGAAACGAGGTAGAAGTTAATGCACCGCGCCTAAGTGTTTTTGGATTATCTGGTTTCCGTAAGATGACTAACACACCTAGACGGAGGGATTACAATGGTGAGGAATAAACCAGTTAAATATTTGGTCAAAATTTAGCGCAAATTACAATTGTGAGGAATAAACTAGGACGGAGTAGTAGTTTAGAAGCCCAAATAAATGAGTGAGGCGCCTTATTGTTACTCTCCACTGTGACTAGTCTTGTGGGAAAAGCTGGGGAAGCCGCCAAAAGAACTGGCCCTAGGAGTAGTAAGCTAGGGATCGAGTGTGCGAGATGAACCGTAGAAAGTAAATGCAGAGAGATGAAATGCAAAAAAGACGGAGGGATGTGATGGTTGCTTGTCCGTTTATTTTACCAGGCCACTTATTACTGGGAGTGGTTGGGTTTTGTGATATGATGGCTTTACTGCCACGCCACGAGCGGGGTGAGAGGTGAGACTCCCGTGCAGCGCCGCCCTCTACACTTCTACTACATCGGTCGTGGTTTATTAGTCCCCATTGAATTTGACTGAAGATTTAACTGACAAAATGTTAGTGCATGTCAACAAAAACTATATCGTTGGATTCGTATTTGAACATAGTTTTGAATGATATAATTTTAGGTGACATGCATCAGCATTTATCGTACTATATATAATGTTAGTTCAATTTTTGGTCGTACTAATCTATAGTAGTAAGGTACCCGTGCGTTGCACCGAAGAGTGAAATGCATTAATCTGGGAGTTGTTTATTTTGACAAAGGATGTGGGGGTCATCTCATGTGTAACGGGTATCGATAGGTTTCTTCGGATATTATTTCATCTCTAGAGCTCACAAACATCCGGGTGAAATAGATAAAAAGGTATCTTTTGCAAACAAAAGCGTTCAACTGTTCAATCTGCATCCAAAACTTGTGAAGAAATAACACTTATTGTGCTTTGCAAGAAATGATCTTTAGGAATTAGTTTTTGAGTATCGATTGTTATACATGTTGGCTACAGATGACATGTCACTTTCTTATAGTCAACAATTGGCTATACTATTAAGTAATATTAACCATGCCCTTATACACCTAGACGGAGGGATTAAATCAGGATGACTTGCAAGCGGGCAGAGGAGATGTAAGAAATGGTTCATCGTAAGTCTTTCACCAGTACTGTAGTAAAAATTCATACATGGAAGATTCTAGAATAAACCATAAATGGATACACTTTTCTTCATGCGTGATACTGCAATAGAGCAAGATCCTGCATGGAAGTCTCCACATGCTTAGACAGCGTATTACATTGAGTGAAGACTAATGATCAACATTTAACTTGATAATGCGTATGTCCAGGTGAACCTCCTTGGAGTCCCCATGCACCGCGTCGGTGGGTAAAGGATGCCATGGGTTTTCCAAGTCCACATTGGCGGGATAGTCCCAGCTCCCCAGAGTCCAAGTCCGTTCAATGAGGCCGGTGTCGCCACCCACGCGACCTGGAGGGGTAGTAACAATAACCATGCACCCGTACATCGGCCTCGTGTCAGTGTCAGCGTCAGCGGCGTCGCCCCTAACGCACATTACAGAGACGGGGCGGCGGCCTGCGCGGGCCTCGCCGGTGCCCACGATCAAGAGGAAGACGTTGACATCCTCCTCCGAGACTAGCAGGCGGCGATGATCCTCCAGCGACTCCAGCATGGTGAACGGGTAGCACGTCTCGTACTTGATGTTCTCCGCCCAGGGCCAGCAGTGACCGCTGCACGCATCCGTGAGGTGATGCACCATGTCCGCCGGCGAGCCACAAAACGGCATCGGGCACTCATAGCAGTGGACGAAGGGCTCCTTGGAGGCATCGACCAGGCCATCCATGAAACGGGAGTGGCTATAGCGGACGTTGCGCCAGTTGAATATATGAGCAAGTTACTACGAGATTTAATCCGAATAAGCACAAAATAAATCATGAATTCTACCACGATTTTGAACAGGAAGGACAGAAACACATACGGTGCAACGGGAGCAGCACCGTTGGCGTTGAGGTTGTCGCCCATGTCCAAACACCACGTAGACACGGTCTTTGAGCACGGTTTGTAGTCGTTCCACGCTCGGGCATTAAAGTTTGTAACTATTTTAGATTAGGATATACTACTCCTCCGGTGCTAGTAGTAGAGCAGAGTCCTACTCTACTACTCTACTCAAGCAAGTTAGGGCATAGCACTGTAGGGAGTACCAGTACTGTGATCACTCAAGCAAGTTGTCTGGCATCGACATGACCCTACGTTGTTGGTATGTGTCTCGTAAGTCAAGCGGCGTGCTTTAGTCATCATCACTTGTCCACTTCCCGCAACACATATTCACTTCTCCATCTTTGTCCGCACATAATCTCGTCCAATCTTCCATCCCCGCTAAGGCGCCTCCCCCCCCTCGTCCGAAACCCAAGCACTAACAATGGCAGAACCGAGCAGCGTCAAAAGAGTGGCTGGAATTCGGTCCCCACAGAGGTAATCAAGCTCATTGTTTCGCGTGTGGACAATCTCAGTACCATGCCGCTCGCCGCGTGCTCGTCGGGGCTGTACCATTTACTCAAAGCCCTCAGGCCGGAGCTTTTTAAGACAGCTCCTTGCTTGCTGATGCCGCCTGATCTTCAGAAACGGCGTGTCACGCAGCATAATGATCGTAGGGTGGCGAGCATCAACCCCCTTGACTGCGATCCGATCCTCGTCAGCCTCAACTACATTAATGGTATGTACTGGGTCGACATGAACACGTCTTGGATGGTGCTCGTCGATGGTCGCGGCAGCTGGATGCTCATGGATGCTCGTGGAGGTCTTCACTCTTCTGGCCTGCTTACTGCTTCTGTTGCACCCCCAGCCCTGGTTGCTGCTGCTGCTGTTTTCAATGTACAATCAGTAGTATATTTCGTCTGTTGGTTGAATAAATGTGTTGTTAGAACGACAAACACAATGTTCTGAAAGTCGTTGCACGGTTCAATCTTTTAGTACCCCGTACCATACGTAGCGCATACTATTTTTCGTACGAAACACATTTTCCACTTGTTGATAACATGCAGCCCACTGATGAAGGCCCAATAGAGAAGCCCATAATTAACTGGAAGGGAGGCTCTCACATGAATCCGGCCCAGGTACATGCTCATGGTCCCCTAAACATAAATAAGTAAATAAATAAATAAATAAATAAATAAAGTTAAATTCTCATGCACCAGTTCTTTGGGAAAATAGGTAGCCCAGTATTTCTTTTTGAAGAATACCCAAGCTAGGCCTATTTTTTTTCTCTGAATTACTGGGCTGCAAATCTTTCAAGACGAGGAGGGATGCATTCCGGCCTGGCTTAAGAGTATGGTCAATATCTGTTAAAATTAATATCAAAAGGGGTTAAAAATTCCAAAAAATTTATAGCAAATGGGATATAAGTTTCTTTTTTGTTTTTGTTCTTCACTTATATCTTATACGTATTTCATTGGATTTAACATGACATAGTACTAATTTATTTTTAAATTTGTTTTAGTATGGCTATTAAATTTTGGATTAAGAATATTTCGTTCCCCAGCAAAAATTTGTGAATTTTTTCAAAATTTCCCACATATTTAGTTAATTTTTTGACCCTGGTACTGACCAGAAAATGGCCAGCAATTCTAAAAATGGAAAACGGGCTGCAATAAATTCCATATGAATTAGAAAATGAGTAAAAATTATAAAAATAATAGCAAATGGGCTGTACACGTCACAGATTTCGAGGCTGACTTGTTTACGCAAGGCTTTGTCAGTGAACACATGATTCTAGCAGCAGTGACTGTTGGATGTCCATTCAACGGCCGACGTGCTTCTTCAATCTTTGATCTTCCGGCTCCAGCCGCCTAAACTGGCGCCGGTGGGACTGCCTGCTCCCTCCTCTTATGGCCCGCTCTGATGCCGCGTAGGCTTCCTCGGCCCACCCTACTCCATCCGCTGGCCTGGCCGCACGCAATCAAATGCCTCCTTATTACGCGAAAAAATGATTCCTCCCACTGACATCTGGGGTACACCGGTTGGGAGGCTGACCTGTGGGCCTACTAAGTTGACGCGTACGTAGGGCTTGTCAACTTAGTCATCAAACGATTCTAGCAGCAGTAACCGTTGGATTTGAATCGAACAGTCCTGCTGCTTCTTCAATCGCCGCTCTTCTTGCCCCAGGCGCCCAAACCAGCGCCGGGGAGACCGCCTGCTCCTGCCTCCAGTCGTCGGCTGTGCTGCCGTTGAGGCCTCATTGCCCCCTACTACTCCCACCGCTAGCCAGGCCCTCCGGCGACGGCAACCTCACTCCACATCTGAACTAGTGAACCCTCATACTCCTCTCCGCGTGGGCATCCACTGCCGCGCCGTCCCCTTCCTAGGCCTCGCCGTCGTCCACCGCCTTGGTGCTCTCGGCGCGGCATGGTCAACGTGGTCAACGACATTCCATCGGAAGAGTACTGTACATGGAGAGGCTGACAGCTGGGTCCACGGCCATAGCCTAGTTTTTTTTTGATTTGCCAAGTAAGTCATTTTGTCAGGCCTGTTGGGCTGCAAATCTTTCAAGACAAGGAGAGCTTTCATTCGGCTGGCCGAGAAAATGGCCCATCAGTAATGAGAAAAGGGTTGTACATTTTTAAAAGACATCAAACCGGCAATTAGTTTCAAATATCTTTTTTTTATCTTGAGATCTTAAATTACATTAATTTTTATGTGTGGAGAATTTGATGAATTTTATATTGAGATACATTTATTTTTAAAATCAGTTTGAATGTGAGTCGGAATTTTAGGATTAAAAACAGTTTGGACCGCACCGAAATATGCAAAATTTCGTATAATTTTTTAACCGTGGCCACAATATGGGTTGTAATACTAACAAAAAGAATATGAGCTCCAAAAAAACCTTAATAATTAGCAAATGGGCTGTAAATTATTAGAAATAATGGAAGATGGGATGTATGCTGTTTTCCACAGATTTGAGGCTTTCCTAAAAAAAAGATTGACGCACAAGCAGTGACTGTTGGATGGCCATCCAACGGCCGTCCTACTTCTTCAATCTCTACTCTTCCTGCTCCAGCCGTTCAAACAAGCGCCGACGGGACTGCCTGCTCCCTCCTCCCCGCGGCCGGCTCTGCTGCCCCGCAGGCCTCACCGCCCCACCATACTCCCATCGCTGGCCTAGCCATCCCTCTACTCACCCACACCTGCTGTTATTCTCCGGCGACGGCAGACGAACCAGTAAACCCTCGTATAGTCGTACTCCCCTCCGCGTGGGAAACAACTGTCGAGTCTTCCCTGCCTCTGTGTCGTTCCCTTCCTAGGCCTCGCCGTCGTCCACCGCCCTGGTGCTCTCGGCGCGGCCTGGTCAACATGGTCAACAACCGACATGCATCTGAAGTGGACTGTATGTGGAGAGGCCGACAGCTGGGTCCACGGCCGCACGCAAGGAAATGCCTCTTTATTATGCGCAAAATAATGATTCCTCCACCTGACATCAGGGACCCACCGAAAGGGCCTCTGTATTTCACGAAAAAACATTACTGCCGCTGACAGCTCGAACCCACCAGCTATATCTTCGCACGCAAGGAAGTGCCTCCTTATTACGCACAAAAAAATGAATACTCCCCCTGTTAGCTGGGACCCAGTATAGTGGCAGGCTGACTTGTGGGCCTACTAAGTTGACGGGGACGGAGGTCTTTGTCAACTTAGTCAATATGCACGATTCTAGCTCCTGTGACCGTACGATGTCCATCCAACGGCCGTAGTGCTTCTTCAACCTCTGGTCTTCTTGCTCCAGCCGCCCAAACCAGCGCCGGTCGTGCCTCGTGCTCCTGCCTCCCGTGGCCAGCTGCGATGCGGCGGAGGCCTCACTGCCCCCTACTACTCCCACCGCTGGCCAGGCAATCCCTCTACTCACCCACACCCTCCGTTATTCTGCGGCGACGGCAGCCACACACCACAGCGAACCAGTGAACCCTCGTACTCCTCTACGCGTGGGCATCCACTGCCGCGTCTTCCCCAGCTCCGTGTCGTCCCCTTCCTAAGCCTCGCCTTCGTCCACCGCCCTGGTGCTCTCGGCACGGCGTGGTCAACGTGGTCAAGGAACGGCTTCCATCGGACATGGACTGTACGTGGAGAGGCTGACAGCTGGGTCCATGACCGCAGTAAGAAAGTGCCTCCTTATTACGTGCAAAATAATTATTCCTCCACCTGACAGCGGGGACCCACCGGACGGGCCACCGTATTTCGTGAAAAAAATGTTTCCCCCCTGACTGCTGGGACCCACCAGCTACATCTTCGCACTCAAAGAAGTGCCTGACAGTCAGGAGCCACCTGGTCGAAGCGTACGTGGCATTGTCATTTTGGTCGCGAACGTGTACGTACATATATACTGGTGGATGTAGAGGCGCGCACGTGTCGTAGTAGAGGCGCGCACGTAGCATGTATACGTTGTTGGAAATATGCCCTAGAGGCAATAATAAATTAGTTATTATTATATTTCCTTGTTCATGATAATCGTTTATTATCCATGCTATAATTGTATCGATAGGAAACTCAGATACATGTGTGGATACATAGACAACACCATGTCCCTAGTAAGCCTCTAGTTGACTAGCTCGTTGATCAATAGATGGTTATGGTTTCCTAACCATGGACATTGGATGTCGTTGATAACGGGATCACATCATTAGGAGAATGATGTGATGGACAAGACCCAATCCTAAGCATAGCACTAGATCGTGTAGTTCGTATGCTAAAGCTTTTCTAATGTCAAGTATCATTTCCTTAGACCATGAGATTGTGCAACTCCCGGATACCGTAGGAGTGCTTTGGGTGTGCCAAACGTCACAACGTAACTGGGTGGCTATAAAGGTACACTACGGGTATCTCCGAAAGTGTCTGTTGGGTTGGCATGAATCGAGACTGGGATTTGTCACTCCGTGTGACGGAGAGGTTTCTCTGGGCCCACTCGGTAGGACATCATCATAATGTGCACAATGTGATCAAGGAGTTGATCACGGGATGATGTGTTACGGAACGAGTAAAAGAGACTTGCCGGTAACGAGATTGAACATGGTATTGGGATACCGACGATCGAATCTCGGGCAAGTATCGTACCGATAGACAAAGGGAATTGATTAAGTCCTTGACATCGTGGTTCATCCGATGAGATCATCGTGGAACATGTGGGAGCCAACATGGGTATCCAGATCCCGCTGTTGGTTATTGACCGGAGATCGTCTCGGTCATGTCTGCATGTCTCCCGAACCCGTAGGGTCTACACACTTAAGGTTCGATGACGCTAGGGTTATAAAGGAAGTTTTGTATGTGGTTACCGAATGTTGTTCGGAGTCCCGGATGAGATCCCGAACGTCACGAGGAGTTCCAGAATGGTCCGGAGGTAAAGATTTATATATGGGAAGTCCTATTTTGGTCACCGGAAGAGTTTCGGGGTTTATCGGTAATGTACCGGGACCACCGGGAGGGTCCCGAGGGTCCACCAAGTGGGGCCACCTGCCCGGGGGGCCACATGGGCTGTAGGGAGTGTTCCTTGGCCTACATGGGCCAAGGGCACCAGCCCCACTAAGGCCCATGCGCCTAAGAGGTGGAAAGGGGGCAAACCCTAGGGGATATGGGCCTTAGGGCCCATATTGGTGCGCCTCCCTCTCCTCTCCCCCTCTTGGCCGCCACCTTTGTTCCCCATCCAGGGCTGCCGCCCCCCCTAGGGGTGGGAACCCTAGAGGGGGCGCAGCCCCTCCCCTTCCCTATATATATTGAGGCATTGGGCTGCCCATAACACACGCGATTCGATCTCTCGTTGGTGCAGCCCTGCATCTCTCTCTCCCTCCTCTCCTGTGGTGCTTGGCGAAGCCCTGCAGGATTGCCACGCTCCTCCATCACCACCACGCCGTTGTGTTGCTGCTGGATGGAGTCTTCCTCAACCTCTCCCTCTCTCCTTGCTGGATCAAGGCGTGGGAGACGTCACCGGGCTGTACGTGTGTTGAACGCGGAGGTGCCGTGCGTTCGGCACTTGGTCATCGGTGATTTGAATCACGGCGAGTACGACTCCATCAACCCCGTTCACATGAACGCTTCCGCATAGCGATCTACAAGGGTATGTAGATGCACTCTCCTTCCCCTCGTTGCTGGTCTCTCCATAGATAGATCTTGGTGACACGTAGGAAAATTTTGAATTTCTGCTACGTTCCCCAACAGTGGCATCATGAGCTAGGTCTATTGCGTAGATTCTATGCACGAGTAGAACACAAAGTAGTTGTGGGCGTTGATTTTGTTCAATATGCTTGCCGTTACTAGTCTTATCTTGATTCGGCGGGATCGTGGGATGAAGCGGCCCGGACCAACCTTACACGTACTCTTACGTGAGACCGGTTCCACCGACAAACATGCACTAGTTGCATAAGGTGGCTGGCGGGTGTCTGTCTCTCCCACTTTAGTCGGATCGGATTCGATGAAAAGGGTCCTTATGAAGGGTAAATAGCAATTGGCATATCACGTTGTGGTCTTTGCGTAGGTAAGAAACGTTCTTGCTAGAAACCCATAGCAGCCACGTAAAACATGCAAACAACAATTAGAGGACGTCTAACTTGTTTTTGCAGGGTATGCTATGTGATGTGATATGGCCAAAGGATGTGATGAATGATATATGTGATGTATGAGATTGATCATGTTCTTGTAATAGGAATCACGACTTGCATGTCGATGAGTATGACAACCGGCAGGAGCCATAGGAGTTGTCTTAATTTATTTATGACCTGCGTGTCAACATAAACGTCATGTAATTACTTTACTTTATTGCTAACCGTTAGCTGTAGTAGTAGAAGTAATAGATGACATGACAACTTCAAGAAGACACGATGATGGAGATCATGATGATGGAGATCATGGTGTCATGCCGGTGACAAGATGATCATGGAGCCCCAAGATGGAGATCAAAGGAGCTATATGATATTGGCCATATCATGTCACTATATTTGATTGCATGTGATGTTTATCATGTTTATACATCTTATTTGCTTAGAACGACGGTAGTAAATAAGATGATCCCTCATTAAAATTTCAAGAAGTGTTCTCCCCTAACTGTGCACCGTTGCTACAGTTCGTCGTTTCTAAGCACGCCGTGATGATCGGGTGTGATGGATCCTTACGTTCACATACAACGGGTGTAAGACAGTTTTACACAGCAAAACACTTAGGGTTAACTTGACGAGCCTAGCATGTACAGACATGGCCTCGGAACACAAAAGACCGAAAGGTCGAGCATGAGTCGTATAGAAGATACGATCAACATGAAGATGTTCACCGACGTTGACTAGTCCGTCTCACGTGATGATCGGACACGGCCTAGTTGACTCGGATCATGTAATCACTTAGATGACTAGAGGGATGTCTATCTAAGTGGGAGTTCATAAGATGAACTTAATTATCCTGAACATAGTCAAAAGGATTTTGCAAATTATGTCGCAGCTCATGCTATAGTTCTACTATTTAGATATGTTCCTAGAGAAAAATTAGTTGAAAGTTGATAGTAGCAATTATGCGGACTAGGTCCGTAAACTGAGGATTGTCCTCATTGCTTCTTAGAAGGCTTATGTCCTTAATGCACCGCTTAGTGTGCTAAACCTCGAACATTGTCTGTGGATGTTGCGAACATCTGACATACACATTTTGATAACTACGTGATAGTTTAGTTAAACGGTTTAGAGTTGAGGCACCAAAGATGTTTTTGGAACATCGCGAAACATATGAGATGTTTTGAGGGCTGAAATTGGGATTTCAGGCTCAAGAGGTATAAGACCTCCGACGATTTTCTTAACCTGCAAACTAAGGAGAAAAGCTCAATTGTTGAGCTTGTGCTCGGATTGTCTGAGTGCAACAATCATTTGAATCAAGTGGGAGTTGATCTTCCAGATGAGATAGTGATGTTTCTCCGAAGTCATTACCACCAAGCTGCTAGAGCTTCGTGATGAACTATAATATATCAGGGACATATATGATGATCCTTGAGATATTCGCGATGTTTGACACCGCAAAAGTAGAAATCAAGAAGGAGCATCAATTGTTGATGGTTAGTGAAACCACTAGTTTCAAGAAGGGCAAGGGCAAGAAGGGATACTTCATGACACGGCAATTCAGCTGCTGCTCTAGTGAAGAAACCCAAGGTTGAACCCAAACCCGAGACTAGGTGCTTCTGTAATAAGGGGAACAACCACTGGAGCAGAATTACCCTAGATACTTGGTAGATTAGAAGGCTGGCAAGGTCGATAGAAGTATATTGGATATACATTGTGTTGATGTGTACTTTACTAGTACTCCTAGTAGCACCAGGGTATTAGATACCGGTTCGGTTGCTAAGTGTTAGTAACTCGAAATAAAAGCTACGGAATAAACGGAGACTAGCTAAAGGTGAGCTGACGATATGTGTTGGAAGTGTTTCCAATGTTGATATGATCAAGCATCGCACGCTCCCTCTACCATCGAGATTGGTGTTTGCGTTGAGCATAGACATGATTGGATTATGTCTATCGCAATACGGTTATTCATTTAAGGAGAATAATGGTTACTCTGTTTATTTGAATAATACCTTCAATGGTCTTACACCTAAAATGAATGGTTTATTGAATCTCGATCGTAGTGATACACATGTTCATGCCAAAAGATAGTAATGATAGTACCACCTACTTGTGGCACTGCCACGTAAGTCATATCGGTATAAAACGCATGAAGAAGCTCCATGTTGATGGATCTTTGGACTCACTCATTTTTGAAAAGTTTGAGACATGCGAACCATGTCTGTTGGTGTATATGCATGAAGAAACTCCATGCAAATGGACCGTTTGGACTCACTTGATTTTGAATCACTTGAGGCATGCAAATCATACCACATGGGCAAGATGACTGAAAGCCTCGTTTCAGTAAAATGGAACTAGAAAGCAACTTGTTGGAAGTAATACATTTTGATGTGTGCAGTCCAATGAGTGCTGAGGCGTGTAGTGGATATCGTTACATTCTTACTTCACAGATGATTTGAGTAGATGTTGAGTATATTTACTTGATGAATCACGAGTCTGAATTATTGAAAGGTTCAAGTAATTTCAGTGTGAAGTTGAAAGATCGTCGTGACAAGAGGATAAAAGATCTATGATATGATCATAGAGATGAATATCTGAATTACGAGTTTGGCACAGAATTAAGACATTGTGGAAATTGTTTCACAACTAATACAGCCTGGAACACCATAGTGTGATGGTGTGTCCGAACATCATAACTGCACCCTATTGGATATGATGCATACCATGATGTCTCTTATCGAATTACCACAATAGTTTATGGGTTAGGCATTAGAGACAACCACATTCACTTTAAATAGGGCACCACGTAATTCCGATGAGATGACACCGTATGAACTATGGTTTAGAGAAACCTAAGCTGTCATTTCTTAAAAGTTTGGGGCTGCGACGCTTATGTGAAAAGTTTCAGGCTGATAAGCTCGAACCCAAAGCGGATAAATGCATCTTCATAGGACAACCCAAAACAGTTGGGTATACCTCCTGTCTCAGATCCGAAAGCAATAAAGGATTGTTTCTAGAATCGGGTCCTTTCTCGAGGAAAAGTTTCTCTCGAAAGAATTGAGTGGGAGGATGGTGGAGACTTGATGAGGTTATTGAACCGTCACTTCAACTAGTGTATAGCAGGGCACAAAGAGTTGTTCCTGTGGCACCTACACCAATTGAAGTGGAAGCTTATGATATTGATCATGAGACTTCGGATCAAGTCACTCCCAAACCTCGTGGGATGACAAGGATGCGTACTACTTCAGAGTGGTACGTAATCCTGTCTTGGAAGTCATGTTGCTAGACAACAATGAACCTACGAGCTATGGAGAAGCGATGGTGGGCCTGGATTCCGATAAATGGCTTGAGGCCATATAATCCGAGAGAGGATCCATGTATGAAAACAAAGTGTAGACTTTGGAAGAACTACTTGATGGTCGTAAGGCTGTTGAGTGTAGATGGATTTTAAAAGGAAGACGGACAATGATGGTAAATGTCACCATTAAGAAAGCTCGACTTGTCGTTAAGATGTTTTCTGACAAGTTCAAGGAGTTGACTACGGTGAGATTTTCTCACTCGTAGCGATGCTAAGAGTCTGTTGGAATTATATTAGCAGTCACCGCATTATTTATGAAATCTTGCAGATAGGATGTCAAAACATTGTTTCCTCGACGATTTTCTTGAGGAAAGGTTGTATGTGATACAACCGAAAGGTTTTGTCAATCCTGAAAAGATGCTAATAAGTATGCAAAGCTCCAGCTATCCTTCTGAGGACTGGAGTAAGCATCTCGGAGTTGGAATGTATGCTTTGATAATGATCAAAGATTTTGGGTGTATACAAAGTTTATGAGAAACTTGTATTTCCAAAGAAGTGAGTGGGAGCACTATAGAATTTCTGATGAGTATATGTTTTAACATATTGTTGATCGGAAATGACGTAGAATTTCTGGAAAGCATATAGGGTTATTTGGAAAGTGTTTTCAATGGAAAACCTGGATTAAGCTACTTGAGGATTGAGCATCAAGATCTATAAGGATAGATCAAAACGCTTAATGGTACTTTCAAATGAGCACATACCTTGACGTGATCTTGAAGGTGTTCAAGATGGATCAGTCAAAGAAGGAGTTCTTGCCTGAGTTGTAAGGTATGAAGTTAAGACTTAAAGCTCGACCACGGCAGAATAGAGAGAAAGGACGAAGGTCGTCCCCTATGCTTAAGACATAGGCTCTACAGTATGATATGCTGTGTGCCGCACCTGAAATGTGCCTTGCCATGAGTCAGTCAAGGGGTACAAGAGTGATCCGAGAATGGATCACAGGACAGCGGTCAAAGTTATCCTTAGTAACTAGTGGACTAAGGAATTTTCTCGATTATGGAGGTGGTAAAGAGTTCGTCGTAAAGGTTACGTGATGCAAGCTTAACACCTATCCGGATAGCTCTGAGTAGAGATGTCGGATACGTATAATGGAGCAACAAATTAGAATAGCTCCAAGTAGAACAGTTATTTGGAATAGCTCCAAATAGAACGTGGTAGCTACATCTAGGAGATGACATAGAGATTTGTAAAGCACACACGGATCTGAAAGGTTCAGACCCGTTGACTAAAACCTCTCTCACAAGCAACATGATCAAACCCAGAACTCATTGAGTCTTAATCACATGATGATGTGAACTAGTTTAGTGACACTAGTAAACTCTTGGGTGTTTGTCACATGGCGATGTGACCTGTGAGTGTTAATCACATGGCGGTGTGAACTAGATTATTGACTCTAGTGCAAGTGGGAGACTGTTGGAAATATGCCCTAGAGGCAATAATAAATTAGTTATTATTATATTTCCTTGTTCATGATAATCGTTTATTATCCATGCTATAATTGTATTGATAGGAAACTCAGATACATGTGTGGATACATAGACAACACCATGTCCCTAGTAAGCCTCTAGTTGACTAGCTCGTTGATCAATAGATGGTTATGGTTTCCTAACCATGGACATTGGATGTCGTTGATAACGGGATCACATCATTAGGAGAATGATGTGATGGACAAGACCCAATCCTAAGCATAGCACTAGATCGTGTAGTTCGTATGCTAAAGCTTTTCTAATGTCAAGTATCATTTCCTTAGACCATGAGATTGTGCAACTCCCGGATACCGTAGGAGTGCTTTGGGTGTGCCAAACGTCACAACGTAACTGGGTGGCTATAAAGGTACACTACAGGTATCTCCGAAAGTGTCTGTTGGGTTGGCACGAATCGAGACTGGGATTTGTCACTCCGTGTAAACGGAGAGGTATCTCTGGGCCCACTCGGTAGGACATCATCATAATGTGCACAATGTGATCAAGGAGTTGATCACGGGATGATGTGTTACGGAACGAGTAAAGAGACTTGCCGGTAACGAGATTGAACAAGGTATCGGGATACCGACGATCGAATCTCGGGCAAGTATCGTACCGATAGACAAAGGGAATTGTATACGGGATTGATTAAGTCCTTGACATCGTGGTTCATCCGATGAGATCATCGTGGAACATGTGGGAGCCAACATGGGTATCCAGATCCCGCTGTTGGTTATTGACCGGAGATCGTCTCGGTCATGTCTGCATGTCTCCCGAACCCGTAGGGTCTACACACTTAAGGTTCGATGACGCTAGGGTTATAAAGGAAGTTTGTATGTGGTTACCGAATGTTGTTCGGAGTCCCGGATGAGATCCCGGACGTCACGAGGAGTTCCGGAATGGTCCGGAGGTAAAGATTTATATATGGGAAGTCCTATTTTGGTCACCGGAAGAGTTTCGGGGTTTATCGGTAATGTACCGGGACCACCGGGAGGGTCCCGAGGGTCCAACAAGTGGGGCCACCTGCCCGGGGGGGCAACATGGGCTGTAGGGAGTGTTCCTTGGCCTACATGGGCCAAGGGCACCAGCCCCACTAAGGCCCATGCGCCTAAGAGGTGGAAAGGGGGCAAACCCTAGGGGATATGGGCCTTAGGGCCCATATTGGTGCGCCTCCCTCTCCTCTCCCCCTCTTGGCCACCACCTTTGTTCCCCATCTAGGGCTGCCGCCCCCCTAGGGGTGGGAACCCTAGAGGGGGCGCAGCCCCTCCCCTTCCCTATATATATTGAGGCATTGGGCTGCCCATAACACACGCGATTCGATCTCTCATTGGTGCAGCCCTGCATCTCTCTCTCCCTCCTCTCCTGTGGTGCTTGGCGAAGCCCTGCAGGATTGCCACGCTCCTCCATCACCACCACGCCGTTGTGCTGCTGCTGGATGGAGTCTTACTCAACCTCTCCCTCTCTCCTTGCTGGATCAAGGCGTGGGAGACGTCACCGGGCTGTACGTGTGTTGAACGCGGAGGTGCCGTGCGTTCGGCACTTGGTCATCGGTGATTTGAATCACGACGAGTACAACTCCATCAACCCCGTTCACATGAACGCTTCCGCATAGCGATCTACAAGGGTATGTAGATGCACTCTCCTTCCCCTCATTGCTGGTCTCTCCATAGATAGATCTTGGTGACACGTAGGAAAATTTTGAATTTCTGCTACGTTCCCCAACATACGTACGTACAGCGGCCAGGGTGCAAGAAAGAAAATACGGCCACGTATGTGTACATATGGGTGGGGTCTCGAACGCCTACTCGCGCATACGTACGGCCAGGGCTCGTGTACATGGCTGGGTCGGAACGGAGAAACAACGTCTTCGTCATGTTCATGGGGAGGCAACGGAATGCATCGTGTTCATGGGGAGGCAACAGAATGCGTCGTGTTCATCGGGAGGCAACGGAACGCGTGGGAGCCAACCGGCTGGGTCGGAACAAAATGTGTGGTCGTGTTCATCGGGAGGGCTTGGACGGAATAGGCGATGGAAACGAGGCCTGGCGTACCGCAAAACGGAGGAAACGAACCTCCTATGGTTGAAACAGGGTCCTGTTGATCGGGAGGGGTGTGGCGTACCGCAAAACGGAGGAAACGAACCTCCTACGGTCGAAATGGGGGTGCTGTTGATCGGGTGGGGTGTGGCGTACCGCAAAACGGACGAAACGGACCTCCTACGGTCGAAACGGGGGCCCTGTTGATCGGGAAGGGGTGTGGCGTACCGCAAAACGGACGAAACGGACCTCCTACGGTCAAAATGGGGGTCCTGTTCATCGGTAGGGGTGTGGCGTACCGCAAAACGGGACTCCACGGGATATTGTTCATCTCCACCGTCGACCTCCTCTAGCCTCCACGGGCTACCGTCGACCTCATCCAGCCTCCACGGGCTCCTGTTCATCCAGCCTCCACCGCGCGCTACTCCACCGGCTACTGTTCAACCACCCCTCCACGGGCACCCCTCCACCATCTACTGTTCATCCAGCCCTCCACACCACGGGGTCCTGTTCAACCACCCCTCCACGGGCACCCCTCTACCGTCTACTGTTCATCCAGCCCTCCACACCATGGGGTCCTGTTCATCCAGAGGCAACGCCACCGCTCACTGTTCATCCAACCCCCCCCCCCCGTGCAGCGCTCACTGTTCATCCAATCGATCAGCTTCAGTTAGCAGCAGTAGCGAAGGAATCGCTCGATCGGGTTCAGTTAACAGCCATCGATCGATCGCTCGGGTTCAATAACGCGTAGCCTGCAGCGCAATCGCTCGGGTTCAGTTAGAGCCCGACGCCTCGCTCGGGTTCAGTTAGAGCCAACGCCTCGCACACACGCGCGTACGTGTACGAGAGAAACGTGCATCGCTCGGCCCCCGACCTCCCACCGTAACCGGGAACTCCCCGAAATTTTCCTCCCCCTCGCTTCTACCACGGTTTTTTCTATCATGGACGGTGTCGTGGGTTTGTCACGGCAGATGTCCTTGTGAAAGGACTTAGTCGTGGAGCCATCGCAACGGGTTAGCTTAAAGGGGTTAAACCGGACAAGGGGACACAGGGAGTTTTATACTAGTTCGGCCCCTTCGAGGAAGATAAAGGCCTACGTCTAGTTGTGATTGGTATTGCTATGGTTTCGAAGGCCAGGGAGCGAATCCGCTTTGTCTGGCTCTCGAGTTGTTGTCTGTTCCTAAACCGCTGCCGGGTCGTCCCTTTATATACATAGGTTGATGCCCGCCGGGTTACAGAGTCCCGAAGCCGGATCATAAACGTGTCCGGTTCGGTCTCTATCTTTCCTATCTTACAACACAAGTTACATGATCAGGTCGGTTTGGATCTACAGGTCTTAACTCGCCTTTGGGCCTTGGGCCTTCGTAAAGCGCCATCATTCTTGCATCTTCATGGGCTTGTAATCTTCAAGGAGTTAACCCGGCTACTCTTGGCCGGTTTACATTCAGTAATAATATCCCCAACATTAGGCCCCAGATTGGTTTGAACTTGTTCATGTCAATCTTCAACACTTAGAAAAAATTCCTCCCTCATATCTCCACCTTGATCTTGTAATCCGTCTTGACATCATACTGCATGATTATGATAAACCGCCCTGACGTCATCTATCCGGTGAAGCGGAAGATTGCATTTATTAATATGTATTCAGTCACCGAAACGACACCTTTATTAACTTATCCATTTGTGAGCTCCTCGATTCCCGTACTTGCCATTTTATCGCTTCGCCTTATAAATAGGGGAAGAGGACCCCTTTCTTTTCTTTCCGCTACCCTTTCAACCCTTCTTCTTCCTTGCGATGTCCACGCACCTGAGCCCCACCGTCATCTTCAGACCTCGCCTCTGCTTCGCCGTCGGCCGCTGCATCGACCTGTTCGTTCCAGAGTTCCGCAACACACCTCCGCTGCTTCCGCGGTCGCAGTAAGTCATTTCCCCCTTCTTTTCTAGATACATTAGGGTTTCCTTGCTCTTCGCTGTTCTCGAAGTTCATCGGAACTTTCAGTGCTATTCTTCCTCGGCCTATAGATGAACACTTCGTATTTGACGTATTCCTTGCCGTAGCTAATCTTCTGTTATCACCACAAATCCTTACGCGCAAAGAACTGACCTAGTCCTTCATAAGTTGTTTCGGATCTCACCCTTTCTAGGTCAAATTATTTTTACTTTTCTGTTTTACCTCAGATCCGAAATTTTCATACACCTCTGTGAAATCTGTTTCTCCTCACACCAACATAGGTGGTTTAATTTTGTATAAGCAATCTATACCATTAGCCCTCTAATAAACCGGAGGAGCCTTTTACCTCCATAATTATACTCCGGTTTAACAGTGTCTGAGTACCCCTGTCACGGTATTACCTTTTATCCATAATTGCATTGATCTCGGTTTATGTCATGTTACCTATCAGTGCATCTTTTACCCCCTTACATCTTGTATGTCATCCTGTGTGATTTATAAACCGGCTTTTTGCTTCCAGCTTGTTCATTTTGCCATGGCCAAGCAATTCACCGCTTGCAACTGGGCTCGTTCCCGGGTCACAGAGGAACAATTGAATGATATGGTCAGCATTGGCACCTTGCCTAAGAAAACTGAAATTAAATGGCGAGTTCCAGGAACAGAAAATCCTCCAACCCCGAGGCAGGGTGAGGTGGTTGTCTTTGTTGACCACATAGGCCGTGGCTTCAAACCGCCAGGGTCAAAGTTCTACCGAGATGTGCTTGCCAGTTTCCAACTTCATCCTCAAGATATTGGTCCCAACTCGGTCTCCAATTTATGCAACTTCCAGGTCTTCTGTGAAGTGTACTTACAAGAAGAACCAACTGTCGAGCTGTTCCGGGACTTCTTTCACTTAAACCGGCGCACAGAATTTGTAAACGGCCCCAACACTGAACTTGGTGGTGTTTCAATTCAAAAGAGGAAAGAGGTTGAATTTCCTCATGCCAAACTGCACGGCCATCCAAAGGAATGGAACCAGACTTGGTTTTATTGCAGAGATACGTCCCCTGAAGATGAGAATCCCCTCCCTGGCTTTCGTGATCACAGGCTTTCCAACACCCATCCAATGACACAACGCCTGAGCTCTTCAGAAAGGGCGAAATATGCCCCTCAACTCGCCAAACTCTAGGCCTTTATGGCCAACGGTTTAACAGGTGTGGACTTCGTGCGCTGTTGGATATCTTGGAGTATCTTACTGCTAAGCCGGCGTCCCGGTTTAATGTGTGAGTACAATACACCGGTGAGGTTGAAGACCCTCAACGCCATTGCAACATTCAAATAACTGATGAAGAATTCACTGAAGGCGTAAAGAAGATTTTGAATGAATCAGAACTGGTCTGTAGTCAAACCGGCTTGAATCCCGTCTATACCAAGAACAAACCGCCTTCTGTAAGCATTATACTCCCTTTCACCTTTCATATTTTTACCTTGTACAACCTGTATCCTTCTTCTATGTATGTGCGTATAGGGTGACGACCCCTTCTGGAAATGGAAAGCCGTAGAAAAAGCGGTAAAGCCAACTGGGGAGAAAGCAGTCAAACCATCTCGCCCTAAAACCAAAGCCGTGAAACGGACGTCAAAGGCGGAAAACGGCTGACCGGATCAACATGGAGCTTGATGACGATGTTGATGATCCGGAAGCTGAGGTAGAACTTGACTCACTTGGCTCCCTTTTCATGCATCTCATTAACAATGATCTTCCTCAGGAGGACGCCGAAGGCAGTCAAGCTGATGATGTAGAGGTAATTACCCTTTCCTCCGGTTCAGACTCTAAGCCAGCATAAAAAACCCGTCAAGTAGTCCGGAAAGTAAGCTTTTCTCATCCTCTTGCTCATTTGGATCCAACATTTATTTTGAAGACTCAGCAGCATGAAGCTCGCCGGACAACCCGGCACAATGGCCAACAGGTTACGTCAACCGGTTTACCTGATACCCCAATTCGGAAGCGTCGGTCTAAGGTCTCTCCTACTCCTGACAATTCTAACCCCAAAGCAGGTTATTTCAGACAGCCTCTTAATCCGTCCGATTCAAATTATCAGGTGACACCTCCTTCATCTTCTGGTGAATCAACAGCAACTCAACTCCCCCCTTTGAAAACTATGGCCAGGTAAGCTGTAAAACCTTTCCTTTTCAATGCGTCATAAATGTTTTGGATAAGATGTTAATCCTTTTTTATTCTGTTTGCAGGGCCAAAGCCAGACCCAGCAAGAAAGCTTGGGTCACCAATCCGCCCGAAGACCCGGTCACCGAAGAAGAAGAACCAAGAGGTGAACCGGAACAAACTTGTGAACCAGAAGGCCCTCATCCTGAAGCTACTTCTGACAACCCACCCCTTGAAGGCCAAAACACTGATGAACCAACAGACACTGAACCTGCCGCACCTGATGCTGAACCGGCAGAACCAAACTGGGCTAGTCCGGTGAGAGATGCTGAAACTCCTTTTCACCGACCAAAAACCCTAAAGGCCAAGGTGATGACGTTATCATTACTGGAATGGGCCATAGCTCTCCTGGCCATCCTATAGTTTTGGCTCAACATAGTGCCAAAGAAGAGCGGGCTGCTAGAGAAAGAGGCAAATGGAGCAGTGATTTGGCAAGTTACGCTCATCTGAACGCAGAAGAGCTTCACTCTGGCTTCTTAAACCGCTTGCACTCAAACCGGGACTATGAAGCCGGTTTGGTTAACTTGATGAAGGAGCGATATGAGGTATTTTCCTCCTCCTTTGTATCCTAATTCATAATCTAAAAATGCTAGCCCAAATAGCCCCCAAGGGTCGGGTTATAATGTGAATCATGACCCGGGTCTTTGTAGCACTTTAAGTTTTCTTCACTGATCCTCCAATTGCTAAATTACTGATAAGAACCAGACTCACCCTTTTAGCAAGTAGATAGCTTCCTGCCGCGTATCCCCCAAAGGCCGGTTTAACTTTAGTAAGTTAATCCGGGTTTTAATCCATGCATCCATTTTTGAATTGACTTACATTAGCCCCCAAGTGTCCAGAATAATGTTTACATTGTTCTGGAAACTTGTATCAACTGTAGCAATTTAGAGCAAATAAGCATTAGCCCCCAAGTATGAAGTGCATAACTTGTTATGCGCTTTGTACTTAGAATATATATGTATCCTGTTATGTGACATATCTTTAATGTTTGCAGTCTGATCTGAGGAATAGAGACACCCAAAACACTGACTTGCAAAACAATGTGAAGTCCCAACAAGAAGAAGCCGCCAAAGCCAAAGAGGAGCTGACCAACGCCCTGGCCGCAATGGAAAAACTCAAGGAGTCTTTCAACAAAGACCGTGCTGAATGGGAGATCGAGAAACCCGGTTTAATAAAGAGTGCTGAAGACGCCAAGGCTGCCTTGAAACCAGTTGTAGAAGAACTGGCTGCATTGAAACGGCAAATTAATGCCATGACTTCTGCAATCTTTGGTAAGTATCTCCTTTATATATTTGGTACAACTCATGGAACCTTATCCTTGACCAGACTACTGACATTAAACCGTGACAGGCACCCGGATTGCTCATTTGGTACAGATATGCGCATGAAGCTCAAAGCGCCATATACCTTGATTGAACAGTTGTACTCTGGGTCGCAACGGGCTATCTGCACAGCGGCTTTCAACAAACCGGCTCCAACCCTAATAAAGGAAACACTTGAGAAACTGGCCATGCTACCAGCTCGAATTGTCGAACTGAAGAAGGCAGCTGCAAGGGCTGGAGCTTTAACTGCCCTTATTTGAGCCAAGGCCTGGATTCCAGACCTTGAAGCGGAGGATATTATTAAAGGATATCCCGACGCGAAGGAGGATGGCTCAAACTTCAAAAATGACGACCTCCGAAGGCTGACCAAAGAGATGCGGCCAATAGCCAGCAAGCTGGTCGACGACACAGACTTGTCTCATTTTCAACCGGCCTATGATGCTGAAGGGAAAAGACAGCCTGCTGCAATCCATGAAGTTGAAGAACTGGTGCCTCCGATTCGTAAGCATGCTTACGCTCCTGATATTAACCCGTCCAATCTTATCCATGAAGAAGCAGTATTTCAAGCTTTAACTGGAATCGATTGGCCGACGGTTGATTTCCAGCGTCTGGGGAGGGATGAAGAAGCGCCCACACCAACTGACCCTCAACCATCAAGCCGTCCAGACGAAGCGTCTTAAACCGGTCACTAGTTTACTGGCTAGTGTGTGCCGCTTAAAAACAATAATGCCAGTGCCGCCGCTTTGAAAGCTTCTTGTAATAGGATAGCGAAAAACTCCTTTATCTGTCATGCCATCGAGCATGTTTTGTAATATCTCATGACAACTTGTTCCTCCTTTTGGCACACATTTATGCATAGCCCATGACGAGTTGTGTTCCTGGGTAGAAGAACTTAAAAGAATCCAGCGATTTACCGCTGGACGGGTTATGGTACCCAACAAGTATACAATACTTAGATGAATAAATGAAGTGTTTGTATAAATAGCAATATGTACAACATACCTCATTGGTTGACCAACGGTGTATACGGCAAAGGTGTTAATACCAATCCGGCACGTTGATAACCCCATCCTTTATACTGCCGGTTTATATAGTAAACTGGACCGGGATAACTACAGGGTTTTCCTTATAATACTGGTGATTTAATCAAGCCAGACTGGGTCAACAAACACCGGTTTATATCTGATCATGTGTCGACAACTTGTAGTTGAAAAGCATGCCGGGTCAAGGACACCGGGTTATCAGAAGATACTTATGAACTTCAACAAATAAAACTCAAAAAGGAAAATATGCAAGGCTTTTTACGAGCTGCCAGGCTCCAAATCGAGGCTTCTCATGGGCTGCCAGGCCTCTGAGTTAAACCATTTAACAAAGCCTTTTAAGATGGGCCTCCAATTAACCAATCGTCATTTTAACTTTGACAAGTTCAGGGTCTGTAGAAGATTGACTTGTCAAACGTTCGGCGGGTTATACCAGGATTACCTAGACATGAGTAACTTACTTGATGAAGGCAGGTTAACCCGGGGTTTTAGGTGAATACACCAGGATTCCAAGCCATGGCTTGATAGCCAATTACAAGGGTCCTTTCAAACTCTTTTTTGCTTTGCAAAAAGAGCCCCCAAGTAACTTTGTGAGTTGTGCTCAGAGGGTGCCCATGTTTGAGTCTGTGCTTTGTGCAACACTCTCTTTGGCCCCACATATTTTTGTTTGTGGCTTAAACGCCTATCAAGAGGTGTAGCTATGGTGTCACAACAACCAAGCCCCCTAGTGACATCCCTTCGTGGTTTCAAACCGATCAAGAGGTGTAGCTATGGTTCAGATATGACCAAGCCCCTAGTGATTTTCTTTATATCCGTGTGGCTGCTGAGACCGGATTAACAAAAAACTCCGCTTTGTCAGTAAACTCTTGTAAGCACACACATGATGTAAATAGATACCCTGCTTTATCGGAGGTTTCGGTTTATTATAGAATGTATACATTGTCATAAATATGTACATATGAAGAGCCTATGGCTCAAGTGTAGTAAGGCCGAAGAAGAGCTATGTTCCACGGCCGCTTGGTCTCCTCCTCCGATTTACGTGAGTCTTTGTGCTCTCGAACATCAACGAGGTAGTATGACCCGTTGTGTAGATTCTTGCTGACCACAAAGGGTCCTTCCCAAGGCGGGGATAACTTGTGCATATCAGTCTGATCCTGGATGAGCCGGAGCACCAAATCACCTTCTTGAAAGGCTCTGGTCTTAACCCGGTGGCTGTGATAACGTCGGAGATCTTGTTGATAAATCACCGAACGTGCTGCTGCAAGATCACGCTCCTCATCTAACAGATCCAAGGAATCCCGGCGTGTCGTCTCATTGTCAGCTTCAACATAGGCTGTCACACGGGGCAAGTCGTGACGGATGTCACTAGGAAGAACTGCCCCCGCTCCATAAAGCATGAAGAAAGGTGTATAACCCGTAGACCTATTGGGTGTGGTATTGATGCTCCATAACACAAAAGGTAGCTCCTCGACCCAGCAACCCGGTGTCCGCTCCAAAGGAACCATAAGCCTGGGTTTGATACCTTGTAAAATTTCTTGGTTTTCCCTGTCCGCTTGACCATTAGACTGGGGGTGGGACACTGATGCTATATTGAGCCAGATATGCTCACGCTGGCAAAATTCCTCCATCTCCCCTTTGGACAGATTAGTACCATTATCAGTTATAATACTTTATGGAAAACCAAACCAGAATATCACCTTTTTGATGAACTTAACTGCCGTGGCCGCATCACACTTACTGACTGGTTCTGCCTCCACCCATTTGGTGAATTTATCAACTGCCACAAACAAGTGGGTCTTTTTATCCTTGGACCGCTTGAAGGGTCCGACCATATCAAGCCCCCAAGTTGCAAATGGCCAAGTTATTGGAATCATCCTCAACTCTTGAGCGGGGATGTGAGCTCGGCGTGCAAATTTTGGACAACCCTCACATCTCTTGACTAAATCCTCCACATCAGCATGTGCTGTCAACCAGTAAAAGCCATGGTGAAACGCTTTAGCAACTAAAGACTTTGAACCGACATGGTGACCACAATCCCCTTCATGGATTTCACACAAAATCTCACAACCTTCTTGAGGAGAAACACAACGTTGAATTGCTCCTGAGACGCTGCAATGATGTAACTCCCCGTTGATTATAGTCATGGACTTGGAACGCCGGATTATCTGACGGGCCGAGGTTTCATCCTCTGATAACTCGCCCTAGTTCATATAAGCCAGATATGGGATTGTCCAATCCGGTATGACATGCAAAGCTGCCACCAATTGAGCCTCCGGATCAGGAATAGCCAACTCTTCTTCGGTTGGTACCTTGACTGACGGGTTATGCAACACATCAAGAAAGACATTTGGTGGAACCGGTTTACGCTGGGAACCAAGACGACTTAAAGCGTCCGCCGCTTCATTCTTTCGCCGGTCTATATGATCCACCTGATAACCCTTGAAGTGACCAGCCACTGTGTCCACCTCTCGCTGATATGCAGCCATAAGTGGATCTTTAGAATCCCAAGTGCCAGACACCTGTTGAGCCACCAGATCTGAATCCCCGAAGCACTTAACCCGGCTTAAGTTCATCTCCTTAGCCATCCGAAGACCGTGGAGCAATGCCTCATATTCAGTTACATTGCTAGTACAAGGGAACATTAAACGGAGGACATAACAAAACTTGTCACCTCGTGGGGAAGTTAATATGACTCCAGCCCCCGAGCCCTCCAACTGTCTGGATCCATCAAAGTGAATAGTCCAGTACGTATTATCTGGCTTTTCCTCTGGTGCCTGCAACTCCGTCCAATCATTGATGAAGTCCATGAGTGCTTGGGATTTGATCGCTGTACGAGGTATATATTTGAGTCCGTGGGGTCCAAGCTCAATAGCCCACTTGGCAATCCGGCCAGTCGCCTCTCTGTTTTGAATAATGTCTCCTAAAGGGGCTGAACTGACCACTATGATAGGGTGACCCTGGAAAT
Organism: Triticum aestivum; assembly: GCF_018294505.1. NCBI lineage: Eukaryota > Viridiplantae > Streptophyta > Magnoliopsida > Poales > Poaceae > Triticum > Triticum aestivum. The sequence goes on along the minus strand of NC_057809.1, from coordinate 506,839,222 downwards.
AATGTTTAAGCTTCCGTCTTGCCATAAACACTCCATACACCAGCTTCTGCCAATGTGGATACCTCTGCTTTGATTCAATGAGCACCTCACTAATATAATAAACCGGCCGTTGAACCGGATATTCCTTTCCCATTTCCTTGCGCTCCACCACAATAGCCACACTAACTGCTCGGGCATTAACAGCCACATGTAGCAACAATGGCTCCTTGTCAATCGGTACTGCAAGCACGGGCGGTTCAGCTAACTGCCTCTTCAGATCCTCAAACGCTTTATGAGCTACCTCGCTCCAGACAAAGTTATCTGTTTTCTTGAGCATCTGATATAAAGGGATGGCCTTCTCTCCCAGGCGACTGATAAACCGGCTCAAAGCTGTAATCCGGCCGGCCAGACGTTGAATGTCATTGATACACGCCGGTTTAGCCAAAGATGTAATTGCTGAAATCTTTTCCAGATTAGCCTCAATGCCTCTGTTTGACACTAGAAAGCCCAAGAGCTTGCCTGCCGGGACACCGAAGACACACTTCTCCGGATTGAGCATCATTTTGTAAACCCGGAGGTTGTCAAAGGTTTCTCTCAAATCATCTATCAATGTTTCCTCCTTCCTGGACTTTATCACAATATCATCCACATATGCGTGAACATTACGTCCAATCTATGTATGAAGACAATTCTGAACACAGCGCTGATAAGTTGCGTGGGCACTCTTGAGTCCAGACGGCATGGAGACATAGCAGAAGGCTCCAAAGGGAGTGATAAAGGCTGTCTTCTCCTGGTCCTTAACTGCCATTTTGATCTGATGATAACCAGAGTAAGCATCCAGAAAACACAAACGGTCACAACCCGCAGTGGCATCAATGATCTGATCAATACGAGGGAGGGCAAAGGGGTCTGTAGGGCAAGCTTTGTTCAAATCTGTGTAATCCACACACATCCGCCAAGTGTCGTTCTTCTTGAGAACCAGCACCGGATTAGCCAACCACTCTGGATGAAAGACCTCCACAACAAACCCTACGGCCAACAAACGGGCAACCTCTTCACCAATAGCCTTACACCTTTCTTCATTGAAGCGGAGGAGAAACTGCCGGACCGGTTTAAACATAGGATCAATGTTGAGTGTGTGCTCAGCGAGTTCCCTCGGTACACCTGGCATGTCAGAAGGTTTCCATGCAAATATGTCCCGGTTCTCATGGATGAACTCGATGAGCGTGCTTTCCTATTTGGGATCCAGGTTAGTACTGATGCTGAACTGTTTGGATGAATCGCCAGGGACAAAGTCAACCATCTTAGTATCTGCGGCCGATTTAAACTTCAACGCTGGATCGTGTTCTGTAGTTGGCTTTTTCAAAGAAGTCATGTCCGCCGGATCAACCTGCTCCTTATAGACCTTCAACTCCTCCCTAGCGCAAACTGACTCAGCATAAGCCGCATCACCTTCCTCACATTCCAAAGCGATCTTTATGCTTCCATGTACTGTGATAGTCCCCTTATGACCTGGCATTTTAAGCTGCAGATAAACATAACACGGTCTTGCCATGAATTTAGCATAAGCCGGCCGCCCAAACAAGGCGTGATACGGACTTTTGATTTTGACCACCTCAAAAGTCAATGTTTCTGATCTTGAATCATAATCATCCCCAAAAGCCACCTCTAAGGCTATCTTGCCAACATGATAAGCAGACTTACCAGGCACCACACCATGAAAAACCGTGTTTGACGGTTTAAGATTCTTATCTGTCAACCCCATATGGCGGAATGTATCATAATATAGAATGTTGATACTACTTCCCCCATCCATGAGCACTTTGGTGAACTTGTACCCCCCAACTTGAGGGGCTACTACCAAGGCCAAGTGACCCGGTTTGTCAACCCGGGGTGGGTGATCCTCCCTGCTCCATAAGATGGGTTGCTCAGACCATCGTAGATACTGAGGCACTGCTGGTTCAACAGAGTTTACTGCCCTCTTGTGAAGCTTCTGATCGCGTTTACACAAGTTGGTAGTGAAGACATGATATTGCCCGCTATTTAACTGCTTAGATGGCTCTGATAACCTGACTGCTGCTGCTGCTAGTTCCCCTGATGGTTGTAGCCTCCCTGGTTGCCTTGGTGCCCTTGATTGATGTGTCCGGTTTGGTTGCCTTGAAACCCTAAACCGGAACCACCACCTCCATAACCTGGCCCGTGGAAACCACCTCCTGAACCGTCGGGCGGGCCGTTATCATACTGGAACATATTTGAATTCTTGAAATCCCGCATGATATAATAGTCCTTCCAAAGATGCGATGTTGGCTTCTCCTTTGATCCATGCTTTGGACAGGGCTGATTTAACAGGCGCTCCAAATTGGGGCCTGAACCTCCACCCCGCTGGGGCTGCTTGCCCTTACGGCGCTGGACATTCTCCTGAGCATTGGTGTTAGCACCAAAGTCCAAGCTGTTGTCGGCCTTGCGCTTACCGCTGTTCCCATGGCCTGCCGGATTATGCTGCTGACCCTTGGCGTTGTCGTTCTTCTTCCCTTTCCCCCTTTTTTCCTCCTCTGAATCCGGGTCCTTGGTATTATCTGAATCAGCATACTTAACCAAAGAGGCCATGAGCGTTGACATATCATTGCAGTGACGTTTGAGCCTTCCTAACTTCTGTTTGAGCGGTAGGAAATGGCAATTGCCCTCTAATGTTAACACTGCGGTGTCTGCATTGATACGATTTGATGAGTGAAAAATCGCTGAGACCCGTTTGACCCAATGGGTCGTGGATTCCCCTTCCTCTTGAACACAAGTGGATAGATCCACGATTGACATTGGCTATTTACAAGTATCTTTGAAGTTCTGGATAAACCGGTGCTTCAGTTTGGCCCATGATCCGACAGAGTTAGTTGGTAAGCTTTTCAACCAAGTACGAGTTGTACCTTCTAACATCATGGTGAAGTACTTAGCACACACCGCTTCATCCACATCCAGCATCTCCATTGCCATCTCATAACTTTCAACCCACGCCTCTGGTTGTAAATCGGCGATATAATTTGGTACCTTACGAGGTCCCTTGAAGTCCTTGGGCAGTCTTACATTACGCAAAGCGGGGGTGAGACACGGCACCCCTAAGGAGCTAAATACCACACCTAGCTCTACTGAAGCGGTAGGGTGAACCAGAGTATGTTGTCGTGATCCGTGTCGAGCTGCTAACTCGGCCTCTCGACGTGCGCGGCCATGGTCCACAACATCCTGTGCATTAGCACCTCCCCCTACCGGGTTGTGCCCTCGAGGCGAATCACGGCGACGTGCACTGCTTGACACAGCCGGTTCATCCTCAACATGTCTGCTATAGCTCCGGCTCAGACGGGGAGTAGAATGAATCCTCTCATGACTGTGTGAGTATGCCTGCTGCTGGTTTAACGCCGTTTGAAGGAGATCTCTAGCCTGACGTGCCTTAGTCGCAACTGGTGATTCGCCATCAGTTGGGAGGGCTGCTAGGCATGAAGCGGCGGCCACAATGTTGTCCAACGGGTTGGAATAATGCCCGTGAGGTGTTGGTACATACTGCGGCACAATGTTGTTCTGACGAAGCGGGTCCATTGTGCGCGGCTGAACCGGTGCTCCCGCTCCTGGTACCTTCGCCTGGGTTAGTATTGGCTGGTGGCTAGCTCCTACTCCTGCTCCTGGCGTGTTGAAAAGATTTCATGGCTCGTAACCCGACGGGAGATGCGATCGGTACCTTCTCCTCATGACTTCTTCAGAAGCGTTCTGATCCAGCCTAATCCGGTAGGCCTGTGCTTCCAATTCAGCCCGTTCTGTAGCCATCCTAGCGTTCTCCGTCGCCAGGTCCGCTTTAGCCTGAGCTATCTGATCTTTCACCTTTGCAATCTCCGCATTATGCTGATCCCTGGATGCTGCATCCACCTCTGCGGCCATCAACGTTGCCAAAGCGTCGAACAAATCAGACAGGACTTGGGCTGGAGGCGGCGCAGAGCTTCCTGCCCCTGCCGGTGTGGCCGTTGTTGAACCGGAGAGTATTGCTGCGGCGACCAATGAATGAGGCGCGGATTGTGTGCCGTCCATGAAGATGGTGGCCCGGTTTGGCAGATCAGGGGAATCTGGAATACTGTTGCCCTCGGATCCTCCATCAATCTGGCCGTCCCGCAACTGATAAAGCGATTCGGTCTCTCCAGAAGACTCGTCGTCAGAACAGACCACAGTCTCTCCATCGGACGCCGGCCCGTCCTCATATCTCGCTCCATGGATGACACCTACGAAAACATGCCTGGTTACGGGCTGAATCGGCGAAGAACTTGCACGTCGAGCCGTTTTGATGATGTCGGTGCAGATGTCCGGCTCAGGGGCCGGTCCACCGATCTTGCCGATGAAGACGTGAATCCCGCCAAAGGGGACCCGGTACCCATATTCGATTGAATCGGCCTCGGGACCCCATCCTGCGTTGTCGACGTAGAGCTTGCTGGGACAACTCTTCGTCATCCGGCCCACAGCGTATCCCTTAAGTCCATCAAAGCTGCCCTTCAAGAACTCAAAACCATCGTGCGATAGCCCCATGGTGGGCGCCAACTATCGTGGGTTTGTCACGGCAGATGTCCTTGTGAAAGGACTTAGTCGTGGAGCCATCGCAACGGGTTAGCTTAAAGGGGTTAAACCGGACAAGGGGACACGGGGAGTTTTATACTAGTTCGGCCCCTTCGAGGAAGGTAAAAGCCTACTTCTAGTTGTGATTGGTATTGCTAGGGTTTCGAAGGCCAGGGAGCGAATCCGCTTTGTCTGGCTCTCGAGTTGTTGTCTGTCCCTAAACCGCTGTCGGGTCGTCCCTTTATATACATAGGTTGATGCCCGCCGGGTTACAGAGTCCCGAAGCCGGATCATAAACGTGTCTGGTTCGGTCTCCATCCTTCCTATCTTACAACACAAGTTACATGACCGGGTCGGTTTAGATCTACAGGCTTTAACCCGCCTTTGGGCCTTGGGCCTTCGTAAAGCGCCATCATTCTTGTATCTTCATGGGCTTCTAATCTTCAAGGAGTTAACCCGGCTACTCCTGGCGGTTTATATGCAGTAGTAATATCCCCAACAGACGACCCAAAGAATGTCATGCAGCCGCGTCTCCAGCCCGCCCAGGACGAAAAGCCCATTTTCTGTCATGATTTTTTGTCATAGAAGTAGGAGCCCACCACATCTATGATGATGTCGGGTTTTGTCACAATTATAGTCATAGAAGTGTCATATGTATGACAGAAAAAAAATTCATTCGGCCCAAAATGTCACGGATGCGTCTTTTTTTGTAGTGCTCCCCCAAGTTTGTGGGAGACTCTCTTCTTCAATTTGCACAAAATTATATATATATCCCTTAAAGCAGCTTGTTTCTTATGAGCAGGGAAATATTTAGCAAAGAAGTAATAAATCATATCCTGGGGACTACGCACACAACCAGGATCAAGAGAATTAAACCATATCTTAGCATCACCCTTAAATGAGAACGGAAATATTTTAAGGATATAAAAGTAGCGAGTTCTCTCATCATTAGTGAGCAGGGTGGCTATATCATTTAATTTAGTAAGATGTGCCACAACAGTTTCAGATCCATAGCCATAAAAAGGATCAGATTCAACCAAAGTAATTATATCAGGATCAACAGATAATTCATAATCTTTATCAGTAACACAGATAGGTGAAGTAGCAAAAGCAGGGCCAGGTTTCATTCCATCATTAAGGGATTGCTGCTTCCATTTAGCTAATAACCTATTTAGATCATATCTATCATTGCAAGCTAAAATAGCTCTAGCAGATTCTTCATCCAGAACATAACCCTCAGGAACAACAAGTAATTCATATTTATTAGGGGTGAGGGAGTCCTGGATTTGGGGGTCTCCGGACAACCGGACTATATCCTTTGGCCGGACTGTTGGACTATGAAGATACGAGATTGAAGACTTCGTCCCGTGTCCGGATGGGACTCTACTTGGCGTGGAAGGCAAGCTAGGCAATATGGATATGTATATCTCCTCCTTTGTAACCGACCTTGCGTAACCCTAGCCCCCTCTTGTGTAACCGTAGGAAAACATAGAATCATAACATAGGCTAGCTTCTAGGGTTTAGCCTCTCTGATCTTGTGGTAGATCAACTCTTGTACTACTCATATTATCAAGAATAATCAAGCAGGACATAGGGTTTTACCTCCATCAAGAGGGCCCGAACCTGGGTAAAACATCATGTCCCCTGCCTCCTGTTACCATCCGCCTTAGACGCACAGTTCGGGACCCCCTACCCGAGATCCGCCGGTTTTGACACCGACATTGGTGCTTTCATTGAGAGTTCCTCTGTGGCGTCACCGTTAAGCTTGATGGCTCCTTCGATCATCGATAGCGATGCAGTCGAGGGTGAGACTTTTCTCCTGGAGAGATCTTCATATTCGGTGGCTTCGCACTACGGGCCAACTCGCTTGGCCATCTGGAGCAGATCGAGACTTACGCCCCTGGCCACCAGGCCAGGTTTGGAATCTTAAACTACATGGCCGACATCCGCGGATACTTGATCTTCGACGTATTCGAGCCCCTGCCGAGTGCGCCGCACGGTCACGATGAGCATGATCTAGCTTTACCATCGGATAGTGTTCAGGAGACCGCACCGGCAACCGCTCCGACCCTCAATTCGGAGCCAATTGCGCCATCCATGGACGGGTGGATAGACCACGCCACGGAGGCCATATTCTCAGCGACGATCGAGCCGAGTATCGACCTTAGCCATCACGGGAGCCGTGACGCCGAACTGCCGGATTCTTCCCCGGCCACGGACTCCGAACCGCCTGCGCCCGTGCCTATCGAATCCGACTGGGCGCCGATCATGGAGTTCACCTCCGCGGATATCTTTCAATACTCGCCCTTCGGCGACATACTGAACTCATTAAGGTCTCTCTCCCTGTCAGGAGAGTCCTGGCCGAACTATGTTCGGCATGATTGGGATGCGGATGACGAAGAAATTCGCCGCCCACCCACCACCCACTTAGTAGCCACTGTCGACAATTTAACCGACATGCTCGACTTCGACTCTGAAGACATTGACGGTATGGACGACGATGCGGGAGATGAAGAGGAACCACTGCCTATATACATGGTGGACACACCCAAAGAAGGCAATGGCGACGAGACAGCGGAGGATGACCCCTCCAAGAAGCAACCCAAGCGCCGACGTCAGCGGCGCCGCTCTAAGTCTCGCCAAAGCAAAAGCGGTGACACTAGCATAGGATATAGCACTCCGGACAGTGCCGAAGATGACAACAATCCCCTCCAGCAAGATTTAGAGCAGGAGGATGGAGAAGCTAGCCCTCCCGAGAGAGCGGCAGATAGAGAGGCGGAGGATGATAGTTACATGCCTCCCTCCGAAGACGAGGCAAGCCTCGACGACGATGAATTTGTCGTGCCGGAGGATCCCGCCGAGCAAGAGCGCTTCAAGCGCCGGCTTATAGCCATGAGAAATAGCCTTAAGAAAAAGCAGCAGCAGCTTCAAGCTGATCAAGATTTGCTAGCTGACAAATGGACTGAAGTCCTTGCGGCCAAGAAATATGAACTCGGACGCCCCTCCAAGAGTTACCCAGAGCGCAGGTTGCTACCCCGACTAGAGGAGGAAGCATTAAAACCTACATCTCCAGCATATGATGCGGCTGATCGACCACCTCGTGGCCGCGACAGAGAGGCATTTTAGCCAAAAACTCAGCCCGCACCCCAATGCCACTCAAATAAAAATGACAACGCACGGGGAAACACCAGACCTGCGAGATGTATTGGAGGACAAAGCAAAACACACAAGATTGATCTACGGATCACGAGGGCGCGCCACTATGCGAGACGATAACCATCACGCCGGATACAGTAAAAGTAAATCCGGCCAGGCCGAACACAGCGGACAAGACTCATTCGAGCTGCGTCACGACATAGCCTACTACAGAGGCGCCGCACACCCCATATGCTTCACAGACGAAGTAATGGATCACCAAATCCCAGAGGGTTTCAAACCCGTAAATATTGAATCATACGATGGCACAACAGATCCGGCAGTATGGATCAAGGACTTCCTCTTGTACATCCACATGGGCCGCGGTGACGATCTACACGCCATCAAATACCTCCCACTCAAGCTCAAAGGACCAGCTCGGCATTGGCTCAACAGCCTGCCAGCAGAATCCATCGGCTGTTGGGAAGATCTGGAAGCCGCATTCCTCGACAACTTCCAGGGCACTTATGTGCAACCACCAGATGCCGATGACTTGAGCCACATAATTCAGCAGCCAGAGGAATCGGCTAGGCAATTCTGGACACGGTTCCTGACAAAGAAAAATCAAATCGTCGACTGTCCGGATGCAGAGGCCCTAGAAGCTTTTAAGCACAACATCCGCGACGAGTGGCTCGCCCGGCACCTTGGCCAGGAAAAGCCGAAATCTATGGCAGCCCTCACGACGCTCATGACCCGCTATTGCATGGGAGAAGACAGTTGGCTAACTCACAACAATAATATCAAAGAACCATGGTACTTCGGATACCAAGGATGGCAATGGTAGGTCACGTCGCAACAAACACAAGCGCCACATCAACAACGACAATACCGAGGATACGGCAGTCAATGCCGGGTTCAGAGGCTCTAAACCCGGTCAGCGAAAAAAGCCATTCAAAAGAAGCACTCCGGGCCCATCCAGTTTGGACCGAATACTCGATCGCTCGTGCCAAATACATGGCACCCCCGACAAGCCAGCCAACCACACCAATAGGGAATGTTGGGTGTTCAAGCAGGCCGGCAAGTTAAATGCCGAAAACAAAGATAAGGGGTCACATAGAGATGACGAGGAGGAGCCCCGGCAGCCGAACACCGGAGGACAGAAGTGGTTCCCCCCACAAGTGCGGACGGTGAACATGATATACGCAACCCACATCCCCAAGAGGGAGCATAAGCGTGCGTTAAGGGATGTATATGCGTTGGAGCCAGTCGCCCCAAAGTTCAACCCATGGTCCTCCTGTCCGATCACCTTCGATCGCAGGGACCATCCCACTAGTCTTCGTCATGGCGGATTCGCCGCACTGGTCCTAGACCCAATCATCAACGGATTTCACCTCACTCGAGTCCTTATGGATGGCGGCAGCAGTCTGAACCTACTTTATCAGGACATAGTGTGCAAAATGGGTATAGACCCCTCAAGGATCAAACCCACAAAAACGACCTTCAAAGTCGTCATACCAGGTGTAGAGGCCCATTGCACAGGCTCAGTCACACTGGAAGTGGTCTTCGGATCCCTGGATAACTTCCGAAGCGAGGAGTTAATCTTTGATATAGTCCCGTTCTGCAGTGGCTATCATGCACTACTCGGGCGAACCGCATTTGCGAGATTCAACGCGGTACCGCACTATGCATATCTCAAGCTCAAGATGCCAGGACCTCGAGGGGTCATCACAGACAATGGAAACACATAGCGCTCTCTCCGCACAGAGGAGCACACCGCGGCCCTCGCAGCAGAAGCGCAAAGCAGCCTCTTAAGGCAATCCACCAGTTCGGCGATTAAAGACCCGGACACCTTCAAGCGCACCCGGAGTAATCAGCAACAAGACCGCCTGGCACGTTCCGAGTTCGCATAGCAATGCGCCCCCCACCCCAGTACCAGCCAAACGGCGAAATCTGTGTCGTGCGTACATAATTACGCATTGAAAATACCATGGGCACAGGTGGGGAGGGGGCACGACTACGGCACGCCCCAAGACGCGGCTCAACCGCACTAGGGGCTTCCCGCTTTGTTATTTTTCTCTCTTTCAGAACTTTAATCTCTAGAAGCCCCGTCCGGCAGTACGATTGCCGGACACACGATGCAACAACCAAGGAGGCAGAAAGCTACGTCGCACCATGGAACTACCAGGTGGTCTCTGACAACGAGTAAAATACTTGCTTCAAATACCATTCCTCAGGTTGCCCTGGAAGGGGATATGTCAAATAGTCCTACTTTTTACTTATTGCACTACTTGTATCATTCTGCTTCGACGCACCTTTTTGAATAAACAATGCATAGCACTAGACTATTACCGCATTCTCTATTCTTTCTTTATATATATATATGTTCATTCATGACATTCAGCACCCGTACACTCTGGTACGGCCAATACACCAGGGGCTTAAGCGTACCCCATAATACGGTGTGAGAAGTCCGAACACTTTCACAATGCGGCACCCCGAACTTATAGCATTATATGCATCAGCTCCGAATCATGTCTTGGGTCAATAGTTGGGTTTGCCCGGCTCCCATGTTTTGGTACCTTATGTTCCGCTATATCGGCTAAGGTAGCACTGGGAGAACTACTGCGATTGTGCCCCGTTTCATCTGGGCTAAGCACCTCAGTAGAGAAAGCTAAAACTGACTGTCATGATAAGGCGAGAGCCGGTCGCTGTTCGAGAGGTCTCGAGTCCTGAAAGACTTATGCCGCTTAGGGCGAGGAGTCGGCTTTGTCCGGCTTAGGCGTGTATAGCACCCCGAATTCGACCTTTCGAATACTAGGGGCTTCGCCAAAATTTAAAATTGTAGACTTCTATGGCTAAGTGAGAGTGATAAAGCATTATAGTCCGATTGCCTTGTTCGTTGAGCTGAGCACCTCCCTCGAAGGACCCAATAATGGGAAAAAGAGTGCTCAGATTTATCCCGAACACCCCAGCACTCGTGGCATGGGGGCAGAAGCCGACGATTGGCCATCTCTCAGATTTGATAAACAGCCGCACAGAAGGTAATATTTTAAATTCAAACAAGCGTTTCATAGCGCATATGAACAAGTTTTCATAATACAGGATCACACGAGCGAGTTCATTCAAATATTACATCCTTCGCACACTCGTCCGCCACAAGACGGGCACCCTTCAGGACACCCTCATAATACATTTCGGGGTGGCGATGCTCCTTGCCCTGCGGCGGCCCCTCCTTCACCAGCTTCTCGGCGTCCATCTTGGCCCAGTGCACCTTTGCACGGGCAAAAGCCCGGCGGGCACCTTCGATACAGACGGACTGCTTGATGACTTCCAGCCGTGGGCAGGCATCCACAAGCCACCTCACCAGGCCAAAGTAGCTGTTTGGAAGGGAGTCGCCAGGCCACATCCAGACTATAAGGCCCTTCATGGCCTGTTCGGCCGCCTTGTGTAGCTCGACCAGTTGCTTCAGCTGGTCGCTCATAGGCATCGGGTGTTCGGGCCCAGTATACTGAGACCAGAACAACTTCTCCGTCGAGCTTCCCTCCTTGGCCTGGTAATACTTCACGGCATCCGACACGCTGCGGGGCAAATCTGCTGTGACGCCCTCGATTCAATCGTACACTAATCATACACGCAAATGTGTACGATCAAGATCAAGGACTCGCGGGAAGATATCACAACACAACTCTAGACACAAATTAAAATAATACAAGCTTTATATTACAAGTCAGGGGCCTCGAGGGCTCGAATACATAAGCTCGAAAACACAAGAGTCAGCAGGAGCAACAATATCTGAATACAGACATAAGTTAGACAAGTTTGCCTTAAGAAGGCTAGCACAAAAGCATCTACGATCGAAAAGGCAAGGCCTCCTGCCTGGGAGCCTCCTAACTACTCCTGGTCATCGGCGGTCTTCGTCACGTGGTAGTAGGCACCCTCGGGGTAGTAGCAGTCGTCAAAGGTGTCATCTGGCTCCTGGACTCCGTCATCTCGTTGCGTCATCCGAGAAGAATGGAAAAGGGGAAAAGATGGAGCAAAGCAACCGTGAGTACTCATCCAAAGTACTCGCAAGCAAGGATCTACACTACAGATGCAACATTATCAAAGAGGGGTTGTATATGTGGACTGGGCTGCAGAAATGCCAGAATAGAGAGAAGGCCTAGTCCTATCGAAGACTAGCATCTTCTCGAACCCACCATCTTGCAGCAACAGGAGGGAGTAGAGTAGCATAAAGTAAAGTAGCAGTGGTGTTATCAACCTCGGCCGGAGGTCCTTTCTCGACTCCCTGCGAGAAAGAAATCCCAGAGCCATACTATCCAGTTATCATCACAATCAAATCCTCATCACCATCCAGTTCTCATCACAAGTATCCAGTTCTAGTTGTATCGATCGGGATACAACTCCAAGTGTCCGTTACCGTAGGACAGGCTATCGATAGATGTTTTCTTCCCTGCAGGGGTGCACCAACTTACCCACCACGCTCGCTTAACTCCGGCCGGACACACTTTCCAGGGTCATGCCCGGCCTCGGCCAAACAATACGCCGCAACCCGACCTAGACTTAACAGAGAGGTCAGCACGCAGGACTAAACCTATGCCCCCAGGGGTCATGGGCCATCTCCCCGGAAACTCCTGCACGTTGCGTACACGGCCGGTGAGCAGACCTAGCTACCTCCTTCAACAAGGCAGGCGCTTGCGCAGTCCGACCCGGCGCGCGCCACTCAGTCGCTGACGTCTATTAAGCTTTGGCTAATGTATACGACGCAGAACGCCCATACTATGCCCACGTGATGGTTAGTGCTATCAGGCCAGAGGCCCCTCGGATCAAATATCCAAATCGTAGTGGATTAGGAACGCGCGGTAACAAGCAGAGACTCACGAAAGAGGTGACCCCGTTGCCCCGTCTCGAGGACTTGCGGCAAGGGCTAAGAATGCCCGGCCACGCCTCGTAATTATCTCACGGGCACCTTCCAGGTCAACCCGTCTCCACATCACTTTCCAAGTAACAGTTGTAAAGTCCAAGTATCCGTGTGTCCAAACATCAAGAGGAAAACTCAAGGAATCACCCTCGGTGGGTTCCACTCAATGTAATCATCGAGGTGAACGTAGAGGAATCACCCTCGAGGTTCACACTTGAGGGGTTGCACGACAGAGTCGTATCGGAAGTGGTTAAAGAGGAAATCACCCTCGATGACCACGACCGAATAGCTACACTACAGGGTTAACATCAGAAGTGTTGTAGAGGTCTCACCCTCGGCACTCGATAGTATCCCAGTAGTGTCGAGCAACTAAGGGGAAAGTGATGTGCGGTGTCGGGGCCTGGTCTTCGATCCCGTTGATCGGGTCTTCAATGATGAAGCAGGGGCAACAAGGACAAGGTGGGGGTCACTGATGGATCACTAACCAACCTATACTAAGCAGTTAGGATAAGCAGGTAAGGTGCAATAACAGGTACAAAAGCAGGCTATGCATCAGAATAGGAGCATACAATAACAGTAGCAAAATCTAATGCAAGCATGAGAGAAAGGAATGGGCGATATCGGGATGATCAAAGGGGGGGCTTGCCTGGTTGCTCTGGCAAGGAGGGGTCGTCGTCGACGTAGTCGATCACAGGGGCGGCATCGGTCTCGGGGGTCTACCGGAGAGAAGAGGGGGAAGAAACAGTAAATATAAAGCAAACATAGCATCACAAAGCGTAACATGGCAATATGTTGTGCTGGGTGTGACCTAACTCATGGCTACACGATATAGGTGAAGGGGGAATTCAACCGGGAAGGTGTTCCCGGTTCCAGACCTGTGTCAGACAGATGACCGGAGGGGGAAAGTTCCATGTTCAGCATGCTAGGGGCATGTGACAGATGAACGGACCGCATATTCGGATTCGTTGGATTTTTCTGAGCAACTTTCATATAGAAAACATTTTCATCCGAGTTACGGTTTATTTTCTATGAATTTTTAAAGTTTTATTAATATTCGGAAATTATTTAAATTAACAGAAAATGAAATATGACGCCAGCAGAGTGTTAGCATGACATCAGCAGGTCAACAGACCCGCTGACTGGTCAAACTGACCAGTGGGTCCTACCTGTCATACACAGAGGGCTAATAGTGCGTTATTTTAATTAAACATGGTTAATTAGCTGTCCGGCCCCACATGTCAGTGACTATTTAGCTTAACTAAATATTTTTATTTGTAAAAATGTTTATTTTAAAAAAAACGGTGGGGCCCGCATGTCAGTAACACTGTGTGCCCAGTCAACACAGTTGACCACGGTCAACAAGGTCAACTGGGGCCAGGGGCCACGGGCAGTGACCCAGAGGCGGGCCCAGGTGTGCCACGTCGACGGCGTCGGGGTTTCATCGCCGGCGACCAAAACAGCAGCAGGGCTCGCCGGACTTCGCCGGAAAAACGCCACAGGGAGCCGTTTCAAGCGCGGTCGGGCTCGTTCGGACGCGGGAGGAGCGGCGCATCCAACTGTGACCTTAGCTCAGGCGGGGGCGGGCTGCAACAACAACGACGTCGAGCGGGGCGGATGCCGGACTTCGGTCCTCGTCGGGATCGGGGCTGGGGTGCGTTTGCGGGCAAACCAAGCGGCTAGACGAGGCCTACGCGGTGCGGTGAGCGCGCTGGGCACTGGCCCGTGACCATTTGGTCATCGGAGTCTTGCCGGCGACGAGATCCGCGACGGAGAGTTCGGGCATCTCCAATGCGACCACTACGGTGACGGAAACGCGCGGGGAGAGAGGGAGAAAGACGACGACTGCTCACCGGGCCCTGTAGTTGTGCTCAAATGGGCTCGGGGAGGCATGTCGTCACCGGAATCAACGCCGGAGTTGAAGATGGCCATAGGGGAAGAAGAGGTCGTCGGGCTCGTCTCGGTGGCTTCTGGCTCCAATGGCTTGGATAGGACGACGCAGAGGACGACGGCAGAGCGCTACGTCATCGGGGCGAGGCGAGAGGTCGACAGGGAGCGTGGGATCGACGGCGCGCGGCAGCGGCTCCCTCGGTGAGGGAGGAGAAGGGTGAGGGGGAGCGAGGAGGAATCTGGTGGGGAGAGGGAGAGGCGGAGCGGGGCAAGTGGGGAGGTGAGTGGGAGAGGCACCCGAGGCGTCGGGGGCGTGGAGGCCTTATCCTCCCCCTCGTCGTCGACGGTGAGGCGGTCCGGGGCGACCGCGCCCCTGTAGCGACGGGGTCGGTCGAACAGGGAAGGCGACCCGGGGTAAGGTGGGCCGGCCAGTGTAATGGGCTAAAGCCCAGGGAGGCAGGGGGCTCTTTTCTCACTCTCCCCTCTACTTTTTCCTTTTTAGTTCTTTTTTTTGTTTTTCTTTTCTGGAAACAAAAGCTACTACTTTGCAATTATTCCGAGCACCAAATGTCTCTTGTAAAATGTGCCACATGCCACAATAAATAATGTGCAATATTGTGAATTTGCACAAAATTGCTTTGAGCATTTGGAAATGATTACACACTTTTAGGAATAGAAAAGGCCAATTTAATTGTTGCTGGACCACTCAAACAATTTCCAGGAGCATTTTGGGAATCGAACAGAGGTAGGTTTCATCATGACAAATACTTAGGGAATATTTGCCACATTGTGAACTATTTTTCTGGCTCATTTGAAGATGCAAATAATTGACTTGCAATTTGAATTGAATTGGACTTGATTTTTGGACAAGTGGCATTTTGGCTTAGGAAAGCATGACGACAAGGCATCATTAGAGGGGATTACTGTAGCAAGATTCTCGGGGCGTTACAAATCTCCTCCACTACAAGAAATCTCGTCCCGAGATTTAAGTGCTGAAGTAATGAGTAACTTTGGGAGAACTGACCCTTATAGGGTTAATTATCTGGTGAACAATTCAAGGAAAGTGGCAGATGTACCCCTCGAGTTGAAACTTAAGAAAACATCGAGAGCAAAATATGAAGGTACAATAGGAAGTTTCAAGCGAATGGACAAACAATCGATACCTGAACAGAGTGTGAGAAGGGGGTCCAGAGCATCGGGAATAGATCATCCCTCTGATGGTGGCTCATGACATGATACGAAGCCAATTGCAAGAATATTTCGGAACCAAAGATATACATAAGAGTCAGGTTCCGATCCTGTGGAACTGTGGGTTATGGGCCCACCATGTGGGTTAATAGTAGGAAGGCACTAATCAATTTGCATGATCATGATAGCAATGCAGGTCAGAGTATAGTCTGTCAGTTACGTTGGCAACAACGCTGGTACCAAGGGCGAGGGACGAAGAGAACCATTTTCCTGCTCGTTGAACGAGGCGGGCCCATAGGCAAAGTTCTCGTCCATCGGTGGTTACCGGAATGTCAACAGCAATAACAACAAGGTCTTACAAACAAATTTTACACCGAGGTGTTTTCCTAAGCAGGGAACTATTACTGCTTAGATCTCATTAACCACAAGAAAGTTTAAATAAAACAATGGAAAAGAAAAGGTGATCATTAGATTAATCAGAACATTGGAAAGGAAAATGTGTTTACACACAAGAATTGGGAGTATATCCTTCCCAAGGGGAAGCGGAGCAGGATATACATGATATGACAACAAGTTCAAAAGCATTTAGATAAAGGGGGCAAGGGAAGAATCATGATATTACCCATAGAACGGTGTTTGGATAATAGATCAAGAAACATTCGGCAATGTGCTTCCAATGTTCTTGTTGATATTCGGAATACCTCAGTCATGCTTCGAGGTGGCATTAACATGGTGCTACAAGTAGGGGTTGTAGTTGAAAATCACAAGAATTACCCAAGGAACAGTTGCGGGATTAGCAAGGAGTCCAAGGTATAACCAAGACATGATCAAACATGCGTTGGAAAGAAGACAAAGGGGGTTGTCGATGATAACTCAAATCATCGAAGGTCAAGGATGGTATTCCTCACCATGAATTCAATTGTCATTTCAATGGAAGTCAAAATGTTGATGCTGATCACGACGCATTTGTCGAAAGGCTCTATGAAGATGCCATCGAGGAGCGATGCCATCAAGCAACAGGAAGGATGAAGCAAAAGGTTATTGAAACCACAAGTACGACACAAACTCGATAGCAAGCTTGTTGTTCATGGCAAAATGGTATAATGAGGAAGATCGACATAAGCTTAGCTCGTCGTCGAAGATTGTGCTCCGGAAAGGACCTGGTAGCACAGTTGAAATTTAGCACGGTAATAATACAGCTGATCAGGCTAGGAATGACTTGAAGGATTATTAAACTTGTAAGCAACAAAAATTACTTAAGAGTTATAGAATCGGAGTGTGGAATCGATTCACTTATCGGCGTTCTCGAGTGACTAACAACTCAAAACCCGGGGAAATATGAAATCGATGAGAAGCAATACCAAATGAAGACTCGTAGGAAGCAACACGTTCTTTGTTATTCTCGAGGTACCGAAGGGTAATACTCGAAGGAAGATCAAAATAGAGGTTGCGGAGATGCATTGGTCTGTAGAGGACAAGTGCTTTAACTTGTCCGAGAAATGGAATCAAAGGTGAACAACCATGTTCAGAACCACGGTTGCAAAGGACCAAACATAGATACCATATGAACTTATAACAAGGGGATTATTATTATCACAAGAAGCTTCCATGATAAGTTTCACATCGGGTCCATGGGCATGAACACAAAGTTCAAGGTCGACTCCCACTTCTTCAATGCATAACCTTTCATTCACTCCTCGTTTTCGAAGAAATTGTAGTGCAGAGGATTTATCTGCCGAAGTACCAGTAGAGTAAGACTCGTGAGAACTCTCGGGTTCACACGGATTATGGAAGGCATAAGTTCAACCCATCGGGGCATTTTTACGAATCTATACAACCATCAACCAAGCAAAGATACGAGTTCAAAAGCAGAGTATCAGAGTCAAAGCAGATGATACAATTTACCGAAGGTGTTATGTATCAGGGAAAAACTCACAAGACTTTGGATGTGAAGGACACAGTCGGATAACAACCCCAGCAATGGATCTGGCGATTCACGACAGAGTTGATGTGATTATCGGTAATCAATCAGATGAAGAAGGGGATGCAAAGGCATTGGCTTATAGAAACGTCTGAATGATTCGATGCTTGGGTACAAAGGAATTATGATTTCAAGACGAAGGATCGGAAGCAGAGGCTCTGATCAAAAGATGATAAGTTGAAAAGACTTAGAGGTGCACCTGATCACTTCTTGAGTGGGGAAGAACCAGCTCATAACCGGAGCGATGTCGGAGACGGAAAGAAAATTTCCAAGGATTAATTGGTGATTGCCAGTATTCGCTCACACGTTGAATCCATAGGAACAGAAGTACAACCACAAAGAATTTTAAAGAATATTGCTAGACATATGGAATTAACCATAATGTAAGACGATAAGGAAGAACATGAGCAATAGGCTACTAAGGATTATCGGTAGGTCGAATAGTATTCCAAAGAATTTGTGAAACACATGAACCACTGGGGATAAACGGGTTCAGTAAATCATCCGTAGTGCAAAAAGAAGCCGCAAAGCAGAAGGCATAAAGGATTCTCGAAACAACTGAGAGTACATCTTGTAATAATAGGGGCAACTGGGTATGAAGGTACAAGCGGCAAGGATGTTATTTACGGGGATTATCTGTGGTCAGGAACTGCAAGGCAGTGGGCACAGGGTCTCGAGAAACCTCGAGGAATATCTGCAGAATCTTCTGGCGAAGCAAGCGATCATCGGTAATGTCGGGGCTCTCCGGGAGGAAGTGGGTACGAGAACCTAATGTCAGAGTCAGTAAAATGTTTAACCCGAATAGACGAGAGATTAGAGTCCCAGAGTATAGACGAGGAATAAAAGATCCTAATACCCCCAAATGGCGACGTGGGCCCGTAAGACACACAGCCATGTTAGTAAAAGTTTTGTAGTGACTAGACTCGACTTCGGCCAAGGAGTTGGAAGGGGGCTACCTACAGGCAGTTGGCTCTGATACCAACTTGTGACGCCCTCGATTCAACCGTACACTAATCATACATGCAAATGTGTACGATCAAGATCAAGGACTCACGGGAAGATATCACAACACAACTCTAGACACAAATTAAAATAATACAAGCTTTATATTACAAGTCAGGGGCCTCGAGGGCTCGAATACATAAGCTCGAAAACACAAGAGTCAGCGGGAGCAACAATATCTGAGTACAGACATAAGTTAGACAAGTTTGCCTTAAGAAGGCTAGCACAAAAGCATCTACGATCAAAAAGGCAAGGCCTCCTGCCTGGGAGCCTCCTAACTACTCCTGGTCATCGGCGGTCTTCGTCACGTGGTAGTAGGCACCCTCGGGGTAGTAGCAGTCGTCAAAGGTGTCATCTGGCTCCTGGACTCCGTCATCTAGTTGCGTCATCCGAGAAGAATGGAAAAGGGGAAAAGAGGGAGCAAAGCAACCGTGAGTACTCATCCAAAGTACTCGCAAGCAAGGATCTACACTACAGATGCAACATTATCAAAGAGGGGTTGTATATGTGGACTGGGCTGCAGAAATGCCAGAACAGAGAGAAGGCCTAGTCCTATCGAAGACTAGCATCTTCTCGAACCCACCATCTTGCAGCAACAGGAGGGAGTAGAGTAGCATAAAGTAAAGTAGCAGTGGTGTTATCAACCTCGGCCAGAGGTCCTTTCTCGACTCCCTGTGAGAAAGAAATCCCAGAGCCATACTATCCAGTTATCATCACAATCAAATCCTCATCACCATCCAGTTCTCATCACAAGTATCCAGTTCTAGTTGTATCGATCGGGATACAACTCCAAGTGTCCGTTACCGTAGGACAGGCTATCGATAGATGTTTTCTTCCCTGCAGGGGTGCACCAACTTACCCACCACGCTCGCTTAACTCCGGCCGGACACACTTTCCAGGGTCATGCCCGGCCTCGTCCAAACAATACGCCGCAACCCGACCTAGACTTAACAGAGAGGTCAGCACGCCGGACTAAACCTATGCCCCCAGGGGTCATGGGCCATCTCCCTGGAAACTCCTGCATGTTGCATACGCGGCCGGTGAGCAGACCTAGCTACCTCCTTCAACAAGGCAGGCGCTTGCGCAGTCCAACCCGGCGCGCGCCACTCAGTCGCTGACGTCTATTAAGCTTTGGCTGATGTATACGACGCAGAACGCCCATACTATGCCCACGTGATGGTTAGTGCTATCAGGCCAGAGGCCCCTCGGATCAAATATCCAAATCATAGTGGATTAGGAACGTGCGGTAACAAGCAGAGACTCACGAAAGAGGTGACCCCGTTGCCCCGTCTCGAGGACTTGCGGCAAGGGCTAAGAATGCCCGGCCACGCCTCGTAATTATCTCACGGGCACCTTCCAGGTCAACCCGTCTCCACATCACTTTCCAAGTAACAGTTGTAAAGTCCAAGTATCTGTGTGTCCAAACATCAAGAGGAAAACCCAAGGAATCACCCTCGATGGGTTCCACTCAATGTAATCATCAAGGTGAACGTAGAGGAATCACCCTCAAGGTTCACACTTGAGGGGTTGCACGACAGAGTCGTATCGGAAGTGGTTAAAGAGGAAATCACCCTCGATGACCACGACCGAATAGCTACACTACAGGATTAACATCAGAAGTGTTGTAGAGGTCTCACCCTCGGCACTCGATAGTATCCCAGTAGTGTCGAGCAACTAAGGGGAAAGTGATGTGCGGTGCCGGGGCCTGGTCTTCGATCCCGTTGATCGGGTCTTCAATGATGAAGCAGGGGCAACAAGGACAAGGTGGGGGTCACTGATGGATCACTAACCAACCTATACTAAGTAGTTAGGATAAGCAGGTAAGGTGCAATAACAGGTACAAAAGCAGGCTATGCATCAGAATAGGAGCATACAATAACAGTAGCAAAATCTAATGCAAGCATGAGAGAAAGGAATGGGCGATATTGGGATGATCAAAGGGGGGGCTTGCCTGGTTGCTCTGGCAAGGAGGGGTCATCGTCGACGTAGTCGATCACAGGGGCGTCATCGGTCTCGGGGGTCTACCGGAGAGAAGAGGGGGAAGAAACAGTAAATATAAAGCAAACATAGCATCACAAAGCGTAACATGGCAATATGTTGTGCTGGGTGTGACCTAACGCATGGCTACACGATATAGGTGAAGGGGGAATTCAACCGGGAAGGTGTTCCCGGTTCCGGACCTGTGTTAGACAGATGACCGGAGGGGGAAAGTTCCATGTTCAGCATGCTAGGGGCATGTGACAGATGAACGGACCGCATATTCGGATTTGTTGGATTTTTCTGAGCAACTTTCATATAGAAAACATTTTCATCCGAGTTACGGTTTATTTTCTATGAATTTTTAAAGTTTTATTAATATTCGGAAATTATTTAAATTAACAGAAAATGAAATATGACGCCAGCAGAGTGTTAGCATGACATCAGTAGGTCAACAGACCCGCTGACTGGTCAAACTGACCAGTGGGTCCTACCTGTCATACACAGAGGGCTAATAGTGGGTTATTTTAATTAAACATGGTTAATTAGCTGTCCGGCCCCACATGTGAGTGACTATTTAGCTTAACTAAATATTTTTATTTGTAAAAATGTTTATTTAAAAAAAAACGGTGGGGCCCGCATGTCAGTAACACTGTGTGCCCAGTCAACACAGTTGACCACGGTCAACAAGGTCAACTGTGGCCAGGGGGCCACGGGCAGTGACCCAGAGGCGGGCCCCAGGTGTGCCACGCCGGCGGCGTCGGGGTTTCATCGCCGGCGACCAAAACAGCGGCAGGGCTCGCTGGACTTCGCCGGAAAAACGCCACAGGGAGCCGTTTCGAGCGCGGCCGGGCTCGTTCGGACGCGGGAGGAGCGGCGCATCCAACTGTGACCTTAGCTCAGGCGGGGGCGGGCTGCAACGACGACGGCGTCGAGCGGGGCGGATGCCGGACTTCGGTCCTCGTCGGGATCGGGGCTGGGGTGCGTTTGCGGACAAACCAAGCGGCTAGACGAGGCCTACGCGGTGCGGTGAGCGCGCTGGGCACTGGCCCGTGACCATTTGGTCACCGGATTCTTGCCGGCGACGAGATCCGCGACGGAGAGTTCGGGCATCTCCAATGCGACCACTACGGTGACGGAAACGCGCGGGGAGAGAGGGAGAAAGACGACGACTGCTCACCGGGCCCTGTAGTTGTGCTCAAATGGGCTCGGGGAGGCATGTCGTCACCGGAATCAACGCCGGAGTTGAAGATGGCCGTAGGGGAAGAAGAGGTCGTCCGGCTCGTCTCGGTGGCTTCTGGCTCCAATGGCTTGGATAGGACGATGCAGAGGACGACGGCGGAGCGCTACGTCATCGGGGCGAGGCGAGAGGTCGACAGGGAGCGTGGGATCGACGGCGCGCGGCAGCGGCTCCCTCGGTGAGGGAGGAGAAGGGTGAGTGGGAGCAAGGAGGAATCTGGTGGGGAGAGGGAGAGGCGGAGCGGGGCAAGTGGGGAGGTGAGTGGGAGAGGCACCCGAGGCGTCGGGGGCGTGGAGGCCTTATCCTCCCCCTCGTCGTCGACGGCGAGGCGGTCCGGGGCGACCGCGCCCCTGTAGCGACGGGGTCGGTCGAACAGGGAAGGCGACCCGGGGTAAGGTGGGCCGGCCAGTGTAATGGGCTAAAGCCCAGGGAGGCAGGGGGCTCTTTTCTCACTCTCCCCTCTGCTTTTTCCTTTTTAGTTCTTTTTTTTTGTTTTTCTTTTCTGGAAACAAAAGCTACTACTTTGCAATTATTCCGAGCACCAAATGTCTCTTGTAAAATGTGCCACATGCCACAATAAATAATGTGCAATATTGTGAATTTGCACAAAATTGCTTTGAGCATTTGGAAATGATTACACACTTTTAGGAATAGAAAAGGCCAATTTAATTGTTGCTGGACCACTCAAACAATTTCCAGGAGCATTTTTGGAATCGAACAGAGGTAGGTTTCATCATGACAAATACTTAGGGAATATTTGCCACATTGTGAACTATTTTTCTGGATCATTTGAAGATGCAAATAATTGACTTGCAATTTGAATTGAATTGCACTTGATTTTTGGACAAGTGGCATTTTGGCTTAGGAAAGCATGACGACAAGGCATCATTAGAGGGGATTACTGTAGCAAGATTCTCGGGGCGTTACATCTGCGAATGCTCCTGGAGAGCTCCGGACTCGGGTAAGTAACAAGTAATTTACTTTCACATGCTTGCTTTGCATATTGAATGCCTTACCCGCCGCTATCTTCCTCGTCGCCTCAATTTCCTAGAGGGCCTTTTGGGCCTTAGCCTTGGCATGCTTTGTGCTCTCGAGGGCCGCGGCAAGCTCGGACTCTCGCGTCTTTGAGTCAAGCTCCAAAGTCTCGTGTTTCTTCACGAGTGCCTGGAGCTCTTGCTGCACCTCGCCCACCCGTGCCTCTTGTTTCTCCCGCTCGGTGCGCTCCTTGGCCGCTTTGTTTTCGGCCTCGGACAACGCTTGCTTCAGGGTCGCCACTTCAGTCGTGGACCTTGGCACATTCATGATGATC
Organism: Triticum aestivum; assembly: GCF_018294505.1. Lineage (NCBI taxonomy): Eukaryota > Viridiplantae > Streptophyta > Magnoliopsida > Poales > Poaceae > Triticum > Triticum aestivum. Next base: position 506,816,022 of record NC_057809.1, on the reverse strand, counting down.
CTGTCATTTCGCAACCACATTTTCTTTTTTTATATAGACAAGGTATTACTTACCTTTGTTCTCCTCGAGCTGCCTCTTGGCAAGACCGAGCTGTTTCTCGGACCGCTCGAGGTTCTGCCTCAGTGCAGCGACCTCCGCAGTCAGTGCGGCAGAGGTCAGCAGCGAAGCCTGCATACGCATACAGACATACTTATATTAGACTCCTGCAGATATTATTTGATCCTCTATTCGGCTTTTCTTTGTGAACACCAAACAGAGCATCAGGGGCTACTGTCTATGCGGTAATATTTTTCCTATATTTTAAATACTTACTTCAAAGCCTGTTGGAAGGCTGGCATAGGCTTCAGTCAGTCCGCTCTTGGTGGACTGAACCTTCTTGATCACCGCACTCATAATAGTGCGGTGCTCTTCGTCGATGGAAGCACCGCGAAGCGCTCCCAGCAGGACGTCCGGTGCCTCTGGATGGACAGAGGTCACCGGCACGGACGGCTTGCCCCTCTTGGAAAGGGGCTGATACGTCTCCGTCGTATCTACTTTTCCTAACACTTTTGCCCTTATTTTGGACTCTAACTTGTATGATTTGAATGGAACTAACCTGGAGTGACGTTGTTTTCAGCAGAATTGCCATGGTGTTGTTTTATGTGCAGAAAACAAATATTCTCGGAATGACCTAAAACTCCACGGAACATCTTAGAAAAAACAATAAAAAATCCTCGCCAAAGATGAAGACCAGGGGGCCCACACCCTTCTCGCGAGGGTGGGGGGCGCCCCCCCCCCTAGGGCGCACCCCCCTACCTCGTGGGCCCCCTGTTGCCTCTCCGACTCCACCTCCACCTTCATATATTGAGTTTCGATGAGAAAAAATCAGAAAGAAGAAATCATCACGTTTTACGATACGGAGCCGCCGCCATGCCCTAAAACCCCTCGGGAGGGCTGATTTGGAGTCCGTTCGGGGCTCCGGAGAGGGGGATTCGTCACCGTCGTCATCATCAACCATCATCCATCACCAATTTCATGATGCTCACCGCCGTGCATGAGTAATTGCATCGTAGGCTTGCTGGACGGTGATGGGTTGGATGAGATTTATCATGTAATCAAGTTAGTTTTGTTAGGGTTTGATCCCTAGTATCCACTATGTTCTGAGATTGATGTTGCTATGACTTTGCTATGCTTAATGCTTGTCACTAGGGCCCGAGTGCCATGAGTTCAGATCTGAACCTATTATGTTTTCATGAATATATGTGAGTTCTTGATCCTATCTTGCAAGTCTATAGTCACCTACTATGTGTTATGATCCGGCAACCCCGAAGTAACAATAATCGGGACCACTCCCGGTGGCCTTAATATCCCTTAGTTTCCAATAGGACCCCGCTACCACGGGAGGGTAAGACAAAAGATGTCATGCAAGTTCTTTTCCATAAGCACATATGACTATATACGGAATACATGCCTACATTACATTGATGAATTGGAGCTAGTTCTGTGTCACCCTATGTTATGACTGTTACATGATGAACCGCATCCGGCATAATTATCCATCACTGATCCGGTGCCTACGAGTTTTCCATATACTGGTTTACGTTTATTAACTTTCCCGCTGCTACTGTTACAATCACTACAAAATACCAAAAACATTACTTTTGCTGTCTTTACTTTTGTTGCCGCTACCACCACTATCATATTACTTTGCTACTAAACACTTTGCTGCAGATACTAAGTTTCCAGGTGTGGTTGAATTGACAACTCAACTGCTAATACTTGAGAATATTCTTTGGCTCCCCTTGTGTCGAATCAATAAATTTGGGTTGAATACTCTACCCTCGAAAGTTGTTGCGATCCCCTATACTTGTGGGTTATCAAGACCTTTTTCTGGCGCCGTTGTCGGGGAGCATAGCTCTATTCTTTGAGTCACTTGGGATTTATATCTGCTGGATACTATGAAGAACTTGAGGGATCCAAAAACCAAGATATATCCCTCAACTACGAGGGGAGGTAAGGAACTGCCATCTAGCTCTGCACTTGATTCACCTTCTATTATGAGTAAGTTTGCGACACCTACATCTGCTTCTGCTATTCGTTCTGATATGTCGCATGTTATTGATGATGCCACTTCTGCTATGCATGATACTTATGATGAAACTGCTTCTATGCCTGATACTACTGTGCCCCTTAGTTAATTTCTTGATGAACAAATTGCTAGGGCTGGAGAAAGAGAAATTATTGAATCTGAATACGATGATGATAGTGATGATGAAAATATGCCTATTATTCCTGAGGGTTATTTATTTGATCAAGATGCTTCTTTAGCTATGTTAGCTTGTAGAGATAGATATGAGCTTAAGAGGTTATTAATTAAATGGAACAAAGAATCACTTAGACATAAAATGAAACCCGATCCTGCTTTTGCTACTTCACCTATTTGTGTTCTCGAAAATAAAAGTCCTCAGAATGCCATGCCAATTTAATATGATTTTTCGGGAATATTTGAGGATTTACTGTGCAAAAATTACCGCGGGAGGAGCTGCCACCTGGCCACGAGGGTGGTGGGTGCGCCCCCCTGCCTCGTGGGCCCACGGTGGCCCTCCTCCACTTATCTCAGCACCCATCTTCTTCCTCTATCTCACACAAACCCGAAAAACCAACTCAAGCACGGGTTCCAGCCACTTTTGCTGTGATTTTCGATCTCCTTGCTCAAAGCACCTCTCGCAAAACTGCTTGGGGAGATTGTTCCTTGCTATGTGACTCCTCCATTGGTCCAATTAGTTTTTGTTCTAGTGCTTTATCCTTTGCAAATTTGTGCTGCATAGGTGACCATGTTCCTGAGCTTGCATGTCAAATTTATATGGTTCCAAGTAGTTCTAATGCTTGATATAGGCTCTAGGCACTTGTAGGAGTAGTTGCTATCTGTTTTATTAAAGTTGGTTTACTTTTATTTTGAAGTTACTAAAAATTTCAGAATTTTTCAGAGAAAAACAATATGTTTAGGAAGATGTTCCAAGGTGGTTCCTCTAAGAAGCAAGGACCCAGGATTTCTATGCGCGATGCTGACGAGGATCCACCAAGAGACGCTCCAGTACGGCCTTGCGAATGGCTGTCGGAAAATTTTGTGGACCGTGCGGGAATTAAAGAAGAATTCAAAGCATATTTGCGCAAATACGGTCTTGAGGATTTTGAGGCTAACAAATGCCCCCAGTATCATGATCTCACAAGTTCATTTGTGAGGAGGTTTGAGTATTCATCTTCGCGTAATTCTCCTTCAGTCATGTTTGATCTTTATGACAAATCTTATACCATGGACCTAGAGGGTTTCACTTTTGCTTGCGAACTTCCATCATGGGGCAGTATTAGGGATCCCCCTAAATCTGAATTTAGAAACTTTCTTGCTAGTATAACTGTGGGGGAATCTAGAGATATAACGCATGCTACCATAGGGAGCATTCATTTTCCTGCTATACATTATTTTGCTCTTTTCATCGGTAGATGCATAAATTCTAAGGATGAAGCATGTCATATGTGTGTCCCTGATCTTAGCATTCTTAGGAGTGCTGTGTTAGGAGACCAATCTTATCATACGGAAGCCATTGTAGCTCGTAGGTTGCATCATAATAGACATAATGAAGATTTCTTTGGAGGAATTTATGCAACACGCTTAGCTCATTTTCTTGAAATAGACATTCGTGAGGGTGATATGGAGTTGCCTCCTGCATATTTAGATTATAACTCTATGGCTTCGCATCAGTTTGTCGAGAGGCCTGAATCACCTCTCTAATATCGTTTAATTTTTTATAAACGACGTGTTTTCTGTATTACTCACCATGCTCCTGCCTTCTTGGATTCACATGCAAAAGGAAGATATGTTATTACCAGAGAGGAGGCAGAAGAGTATGAGAGGAGAGCGGAGGCAGCCCGACTCCACGCTGCAGCTCAGCAGGCTATAACCGCTGCGCATCAGTATGATCCCATTTATCCTTCATCATCACAGTACGACCCCAACAACTATTATTATGGATATCCGCCAGGCCAGCCGTGACCACAGACCAACTTAGGCCAAAAGCCTAAGCTTGGGGGAGTACGTATTTCTCACCGACATTACATTTATGTTCACACACACTCATTGCTAGATGTTGGTGCTCATACTCTTTCACTGTAATATCCATGCTAGTTTATTTTCCTTTTCCTGCTTTCTTCTTGTGTGTTTGTTAAACCTTAAGAAAAACCAAAAAAAATAGTAGTAGTTTATTTTTCTGCTGTAGTAGTAATAAACTAAAAGAAAATCCAAAAATATTTCCCGTTCTTCTTTTGCTTGTTGGGAGCTTTCCCGTGTAAATAGTTTTATTTCTTTTCTTCTCTTCGAGGGTCAGTAGGAGAAGATCATAATTAAATTGTTGAAGTGGCTCTTATATGCATTATTGTTGATTTAACCAAGAGCCCATATTGCCTTGTCTTCTCCTGTTTATTGAATGCTCGCAGATTCCAGCTTAGTCCAATGCACGTGCACTCTTATTATTATTCACACTGTTCGGTGTGCAAGTGAAAGGCAATTATGATGATATATGATGGATTGACTGAGATGAGAAAAGCTGGTATGAACTCGACCTCCTTTGTTTTTGTAAATATGATGAGTCCCTCGTTCTTGATTCAGCTTATTATGAATAAACATGTTTGTAATGACAATTAGAGATCATAGTTGCTTGTGCCATGCTTGATTAGCTATGAGTTATAATGGTTTACCTTGTGTGCCAACATGCTATTGAGATGATTATGATGTGGTATGATGGGGTGGTATCCTCCTTTGAATGATTTAAGTGACTTGACCTGGCACATGTTCACGCATGTAGTTGAAACAAAATCAACATAGCCTTCACGATATTTATGTTCATGGTGGATTATATCCTACTCATGCTTGCATCCAATGTTTATTAATTTTAATGCATGTACATGGCTGTTGTCTGATACGTCTCCGTCGTATCTACTTTTCCAAACACTTTTGCCCTTGTTTTGGACTCTAACTTGTATGATTTGAATGGAACTAACCCAGACTGACGCTGTTTTCAGCAGAATTACCATGATGTTGTTTTATGTGCAGAAAACAAATATTCTCGGAATGACCTGAAACTCCACGGGAGGTCTTAGAAAAAATAATAATAAATCCTCGCCAAATATGAAGACCAGGGGGCCCACACCCTTCTCACAAGGGTGGGGGCGCCCCCCCCCCCCACTAGGGTGCGCCCCCCTACCTCGTGGCCCCCCTGGAGACCCTCCGACGCCAACTCCACCTCCATATATTGAGTTTCGATGAGAAAAAATCAAAGGGAAGAAATCATCGCATTTTACGATATAGAGCCGCCGCCAAGCCCTAAAACCTCTCGGGAGGGTTGATCTGGAGTCCGTTCGGGGCTCCGCAGAGGGGGATTCGTCGCCATCGTCATCATCAACCATCCTCCATCACCAATTTCATGATGGTCACCGCCATGCGTGAGTAATTCCATCGTAGGCTTGGTGGACGGTGATGGGTTGGATGAGATTTATCATGTAATCGAGTTAGTTTTGTTAGGGTTTGATCCCTAGTATCCACTATGTTCTGAGATTGATGTTGCTATGACTTTGCTATGCTTAATGCTTGTCACTAGGGCCCGAGTGCCATGATTTCAGATCTGAACCTGTTATGTTTTCATGAATATATGAGAGTTCTAGATCCTATCTTGCAAGTCTATAGTCACCTATTATGTGTTATGATCCGTTAACCCCGAAGTGACAATAATCGGGATACTTACCGGTGATGATCGTAGTTTGAGGAGTTCATGTATTCACTATGTGCTAATGCTTTGTTCCGGTTCTCTATTAAAAGGAGGCCTTAATATCCCTTAGTTTCCAATAGGACCCCGCTGACACGGGAGGGTAGGACAAAAGATGTCATGCAAGTTCTTTTAAGCACGTATGACTATATACGGAGTACATGCCTACATTACATTGACGAATTGGAGCTAGTTCTGTGTCACCCTATGTTATGACTGTTACATGATGAACCGCATCCGGCATAATTATCCATCACTGATCCGGTGCCTATGAGTTTTCCATATACTGGTTTACGCTTATTTACTTTTCCGTTGCTACTGTTACAATCACTACAAAATACCAAAAATATTACTTTTTGCTGTCTTTACTTTTGTTGCCTCTACCACCACTATCATATTACTTTGCTACTAAACACTTTGCTGCAGATACTAAGTTTCCAGGTGTGGTTGAATTGACAACTCAGCTGCTAATACTTGAGAATATTCTTTGGCTCCCCTTGTGTCAAATCAATAAATTTGGGTTTAATACTCTACCCTCGAAAGCCGTTGCGATCCCCTATACTTGTGGGTTATCAAGACCTTTTTCTGGCGCCGTTGCCGGGGAGCATAGCTCTATTCTTTGAGTCACTTGGGATTTATATCTGCTGGACACTATGAAGAACTTGAGATATCCAAAAACCAAGATCTATCCCTCAACTACGAGGGGAGGTAAGGAACTGCCATCTAGCTCTGCACTTGATTCACCTTCTGTTATGAGTAAGTTTGCGACAACTACACCTGCTTCTGCTATTCGTTCTGATATGTCGTATGTTATAGATGATGCCACTTCTGCTATGCATGATACTTATGATGAAACTGCTTCTATGCCTGATACTACTGTGCCCCTTAGTGAATTTCTTGATGAACAAATTGCTAGGGCTAGAGAAAGAGAAATTATTGAATCTGAATACGATGATGGTAGTGATGATGAAAATATGCCTGTTATTCCTGAGGGTTATTTATTTGATCAAGATGCTTCTTTAGCTATTTTAGCTTGCAGAGATAGATATGAGCTTAAGAGGTTATTAATTAAATGGAACAAAGAATCACTTAGAGATAAAATGAAACCCGATCCTGCTTTTGCTACCTCACCTATATGTGTTCCTGATAAGGATTATGAATTCTCTGTTGATCCTGATATAATTACTTTGGTTGAATCTGATCCGTTTTATGGCTATGAATCTGAAACTGTTGTGGCACATCTTACTAAATTAAATGATATAGCTGCCCTGTTCACTAATGACGAGAGATCGGGTTACTTCTATATACTCAAAATATTTCCGTTCTCCTTAAAGGGTGATGCTAAGATATGGTTTAATTCTCTTGATCCTGGTTGTGTGCGTAGTCCCCAGGATATGATTTATTACTTCTCTGCTAAATATTTCCCTGCTCATAAGAAACAAGCTGCTTTGAGGGAAATATACAAGTTTGTGCAAATTAAAGAAGAGAGTCTCCCACAAGCTTGGGGGAGGCTTCTCAAGTTACTTAATGCTTTGCCTAATTATCCTCTTAAGAAACCTGAAATACTTGATATCTTTTATAATGGACTAATCGATGCTTCCAGAGATTACTTGGATAGTTGTGCTGGTTCTCTTTTCATGGAAAGAACACCGGATGAAGCTGAAATTCTATTGAATAATATGTTCACAAATGAAAATAATTGGGCACCTCCTGAGCCAGCTCTTGAGCCAGCTCCTGCTCCAATTACTGAGCCTATCCCTAAACCAACTCCGAAGAAGAGAGGTGTTCTATTTCTCAGTCCCGAAGATATGCAAGAGGCCAAGAAATCTATGAAAGAAAAAAAGGTATTAAAGTTGAAGACGTTAAGAATTTACCTCCTAATGAAGAAATACATGGTCTTAATATACCGCCTGTTGAGGAAACATATGATCTTAATTATTTATTTACTAAAGAACCTCCTGATCCCGATATCCCGAGACATGTAGTAAAGGTAAATTCTCTCTATAGATATGATAAAGCTGAAGTCCCTCTTACTAAAATTGCTAGTCAGTGCTTGGATGAGTTTGGTAACTTTATGTTTAAGCAAGACGACTTCAATGCTTATTTTGGTAGAAAATTAGAAGAAAATGCTTATATGATTAGACGCTTGGGTGATTATATGGCTGATATTAAAGGTGAACTTAAACTTATTAGCAAACATGCTTCTATGGTTACCACTCAAGTAGAACAAGTACTTAAAGCTCAAAAAGAAGTGCTTGATGAAATGAATAGTAAGAAAAATGATTATGCTGTTAGAGTGGCTACTAGAACTGGTAGAATGACTCAGGAACCTTTGTATCCTGAAGGCCACCCTAAGAGAATCGAGCAAGATTCTCAGAGAAATAATATTGATGTTCCTAGTTCTTCTAAAAAGAAGAAAAAGAAAAATGATAGAACTGTGCAAACTTCTAGTGAGCCTATTGCAGAACCACCTGATAATCCAAATGATATATCTATGTCTGATGCTGAAACACAATCTGGTAATGAACATGAACCTAGTAAAAATATTAATGATAATGTTCATGATGATGCGGCAGAGGTCAGCAGCGAAGCCTGCATACGCATACAGACATACTTATATTAGACTCCTGCAGATATTATTTGATCCTCTATTCGGCTTTTCTTTGTGAACACCAAACAGAGCATCAGGGGCTACTGTCTATGCGGTAATATTTTTCCTATATTTTAAATACTTACTTCAAAGCCTGTTGGAAGGCTGGCATAGGCTTCAGTCAGTCCGCTCTTGGTGGACTGAACCTTCTTGATCACCGCACTCATAATAGTGCGGTGCTCTTCATCGATGGAAGCGCCGCGAAGCGCTCCCAGCAGGACGTCCGGTGCCTCTGGATGGACAGAGGTCACCGGCACGGACGGCTTGCCCCTCTTGGAAAGGGGCTGATACGTCTCCGTCGTATCTACTTTTCCTAACACTTTTGCCCTTATTTTGGACTCTAACTTGTATGATTTGAATGGAACTAACCTGGAGTGACGTTGTTTTCAGCAGAATTGCCATGGTGTTGTTTTATGTGCAGAAAACAAATATTCTCGGAATGACCTAAAACTCCACGGAACATCTTAGAAAAAACAATAAAAAATCCTCGCCAAAGATGAAGACCAGGGGGCCCACACCCTTCTCGCGAGGGTGGGGGGCGCCCCCCCCCCCCTAGGGCGCACCCCCCTACCTCGTGGGCCCCCTGTTGCCTCTCCGACTCCACCTCCACCTTCATATATTGAGTTTCGATGAGAAAAAATCAGAAAGAAGAAATCATCACGTTTTACGATACGGAGCCGCCGCCATGCCCTAAAACCCCTCGGGAGGGCTGATTTGGAGTCCGTTCGGGGCTCCGGAGAGGGGGATTCGTCGCCGTCGTCATCATCAACCATCATCCATCACCAATTTCATGATGCTCACCGCCGTGCATGAGTAATTGCATCGTAGGCTTGCTGGACGGTGATGGGTTGGATGAGATTTATCATGTAATCAAGTTAGTTTTGTTAGGGTTTGATCCCTAGTATCCACTATGTTCTGAGATTGATGTTGCTATGACTTTGCTATGCTTAATGCTTGTCACTAGGGCCCGAGTGCCATGAGTTCAGATCTGAACCTATTATGTTTTCATGAATATATGTGAGTTCTTGATCCTATCTTGCAAGTCTATAGTCACCTACTATGTGTTATGATCCGGCAACCCCGAAGTAACAATAATCGGGACCACTCCCGGTGGCCTTAATATCCCTTAGTTTCCAATAGGACCCCGCTACCACGGGAGGGTAAGACAAAAGATGTCATGCAAGTTCTTTTCCATAAGCACATATGACTATATACGGAATACATGCCTACATTACATTGATGAATTGGAGCTAGTTCTGTGTCACCCTATGTTATGACTGTTACATGATGAACCGCATCCGGCATAATTATCCATCACTGATCCGGTGCCTACGAGTTTTCCATATACTGGTTTACGTTTATTAACTTTCCCGCTGCTACTGTTACAATCACTACAAAATACCAAAAACATTACTTTTGCTGTCTTTACTTTTGTTGCCGCTACCACCACTATCATATTACTTTGCTACTAAACACTTTGCTGCAGATACTAAGTTTCCAGGTGTGGTTGAATTGACAACTCAACTGCTAATACTTGAGAATATTCTTTGGCTCCCCTTGTGTCGAATCAATAAATTTGGGTTGAATACTCTACCCTCGAAAGTTGTTGCGATCCCCTATACTTGTGGGTTATCAAGACCTTTTTCTGGCGCCGTTGTCGGGGAGCATAGCTCTATTCTTTGAGTCACTTGGGATTTATATCTGCTGGACACTATGAAGAACTTGAGGGATCCAAAAACCAAGATATATCCCTCAACTACGAGGGGAGGTAAGGAACTGCCATCTAGCTCTGCACTTGATTCACCTTCTATTATGAGTAAGTTTGCGACACCTACATCTGCTTCTGCTATTCGTTCTGATATGTCGCATGTTATTGATGATGCCACTTCTGCTATGCATGATACTTATGATGAAACTGCTTCTATGCCTGATACTACTGTGCCCCTTAGTTAATTTCTTGATGAACAAATTGCTAGGGCTGGAGAAAGAGAAATTATTGAATCTGAATACGATGATGATAGTGATGATGAAAATATGCCTATTATTCCTGAGGGTTATTTATTTGATCAAGATGCTTCTTTAGCTATGTTAGCTTGTAGAGATAGATATGAGCTTAAGAGGTTATTAATTAAATGGAACAAAGAATCACTTAGACATAAAATGAAACCCGATCCTGCTTTTGCTACTTCACCTATTTGTGTTCTCGAAAATAAAAGTCCTCAGAATGCCATGCCAATTTAATATGATTTTTCGGGAATATTTGAGGATTTACTGTGCAAAAATTACCGCGGGAGGAGCTGCCACCTGGCCACGAGGGTGGTGGGTGCGCCCCCCTGCCTCGTGGGCCCACGGTGGCCCTCCTCCACTTATCTCAGCACCCATCTTCTTCCTCTATCTCACACAAACCCGAAAAACCAACTCAAGCACGGGTTCCAGCCACTTTTGCTGTGATTTTCGATCTCCTTGCTCAAAGCACCTCTCGCAAAACTGCTTGGGGAGATTGTTCCTTGCTATGTGACTCCTCCATTGGTCCAATTAGTTTTTGTTCTAGTGCTTTATCCTTTGCAAATTTGTGCTGCATAGGTGACCATGTTCCTGAGCTTGCATGTCAAATTTATATGGTTCCAAGTAGTTCTAATGCTTGATATAGGCTCTAGGCACTTGTAGGAGTAGTTGCTATCTGTTTTATTAAAGTTGGTTTACTTTTATTTTGAAGTTACTAAAAATTTCAGAATTTTTCAGAGAAAAACAATATGTTTAGGAAGATGTTCCAAGGTGGTTCCTCTAAGAAGCAAGGACCCAGGATTTCTATGCGCGATGCTGACGAGGATCCACCAAGAGACGCTCCAGTACGGCCTTGCGAATGGCTGTCGGAAAATTTTATGGACCGTGCGGGAATTAAAGAAGAATTCAAAGCATATTTGCGCAAATACGGTCTTGAGGATTTTGAGGCTAACAAATGCCCCCAGTATCATGATCTCACAAGTTCATTTGTGAGGAGGTTTGAGTATTCATCTTCGCGTAATTCTCCTTCAGTCATGTTTGATCTTTATGACAAATCTTATACCATGGACCTAGAGGGTTTCACTTTTGCTTGCGAACTTCCATCATGGGGCAGTATTAGGGATCCCCCTAAATCTGAATTTAGAAACTTTCTTGCTAGTATAACTGTGGGGGAATCTAGAGATATAACGCATGCTACCATAGGGAGCATTCATTTTCCTGCTATACATTATTTTGCTCTTTTCATCGGTAGATGCATAAATTCTAAGGATGAAGCATGTCATATGTGTGTCCCTGATCTTAGCATTCTTAGGAGTGCTGTGTTAGGAGACCAATCTTATCATACGGAAGCCATTGTAGCTCGTAGGTTGCATCATAATAGACATAATGAAGATTTCTTTGGAGGAATTTATGCAACACGCTTAGCTCATTTTCTTGAAATAGACATTCGTGAGGGTGATATGGAGTTGCCTCCTGCATATTTAGATTATAACTCTATGGCTTCGCATCAGTTTGTCGAGAGGCCTGAATCACCTCTCTAATATCGTTTAATTTTTTATAAACGACGTGTTTTCTGTATTACTCACCATGCTCCTGCCTTCTTGGATTCACATGCAAAAGGAAGATATGTTATTACCAGAGAGGAGGCAGAAGAGTATGAGAGGAGAGCGGAGGCAGCCCGACTCCACGCTGCAGCTCAGCAGGCTATAACCGCTGCGCATCAGTATGATCCCATTTATCCTTCATCATCACAGTACGACCCCAACAACTATTATTATGGATATCCGCCAGGCCAGTCGTGACCACAGACCAACTTAGGCCAAAAGCCTAAGCTTGGGGGAGTACGTATTTCTCACCGACATTACATTTATGTTCACACACACTCATTGCTAGATGTTGGTGCTCATACTCTTTCACTGTAATATCCATGCTAGTTTATTTTCCTTTTCCTGCTTTCTTCTTGTGTGTTTGTTAAACCTTAAGAAAAACCAAAAAAAATAGTAGTAGTTTATTTTTCTGCTGTAGTAGTAATAAACTAAAAGAAAATCCAAAAATATTTCCCGTTCTTCTTTTGCTTGTTGGGAGCTTTCCCGTGTAAATAGTTTTATTTCTTTTCTTCTCTTCGAGGGTCAGTAGGAGAAGATCATAATTAAATTGTTGAAGTGGCTCTTATATGCATTATTGTTGATTTAACCAAGAGCCCATATTGCCTTGTCTTCTCCTGTTTATTGAATGCTCGCAGATTCCAGCTTAGTCCAATGCACGTGCACTCTTATTATTATTCACACTGTTCGGTGTGCAAGTGAAAGGCAATTATGATGATATATGATGGATTGACTGAGATGAGAAAAGCTGGTATGAACTCGACCTCCTTTGTTTTTGTAAATATGATGAGTCCCTCGTTCTTGATTCAGCTTATTATGAATAAACATGTTTGTAATGACAATTAGAGATCATAGTTGCTTGTGCCATGCTTGATTAGCTATGAGTTATAATGGTTTACCTTGTGTGCCAACATGCTATTGAGATGATTATGATGTGGTATGATGGGGTGGTATCCTCCTTTGAATGATTTAAGTGACTTGACTTGGCACATGTTCACGCATGTAGTTGAAACAAAATCAACATAGCCTTCACGATATTTATGTTCATGGTGGATTATATCCTACTCATGCTTGCATCCAATGTTTATTAATTTTAATGCATGTACATGGCTGTTGTCTGATACGTCTCCGTCGTATCTACTTTTCCAAACACTTTTGCCCTTGTTTTGGACTCTAACTTGTATGATTTGAATGGAACTAACCCAGACTGACGCTGTTTTCAGCAGAATTACCATGATGTTGTTTTATGTGCAGAAAACAAATATTCTCGGCATGACCTGAAACTCCACGGGAGGTCTTAGAAAAAATAATAATAAATCCTCGCCAAATATGAAGACCAGGGGGCCCACACCCTTCTCACAAGGGTGGGGGCGCCCCCCCCCCCCTAGGGTGCGCCCCCCTACCTCGTGGCCCCCCTGGAGACCCTCCGACGCCAACTCCACCTCCATATATTGAGTTTCGATGAGAAAAAAATCAAAGGGAAGAAATCATCGCATTTTACGATATAGAGCCGCCGCCAAGCCCTAAAACCTCTCGGGAGGGTTGATCTGGAGTCCGTTCGGGGCTCCGCAGAGGGGGATTCGTCGCCATCGTCATCATCAACCATCCTCCATCACCAATTTCATGATGGTCACCGCCATGCGTGAGTAATTCCATCGTAGGCTTGGTGGACGGTGATGGGTTGGATGAGATTTATCATGTAATCGAGTTAGTTTTGTTAGGGTTTGATCCCTAGTATCCACTATGTTCTGAGATTGATGTTGCTATGACTTTGCTATGCTTAATGCTTGTCACTAGGGCCCGAGTGCCATGATTTCAGATCTGAACCTGTTATGTTTTCATGAATATATGAGAGTTCTAGATCCTATCTTGCAAGTCTATAGTCACCTATTATGTGTTATGATCCGTTAACCCTGAAGTGACAATAATCGGGATACTTACCGGTGATGATCGTAGTTTGAGGAGTTCATGTATTCACTATGTGCTAATGCTTTGTTCCGGTTCTCTATTAAAAGGAGGCCTTAATATCCCTTAGTTTCCAATAGGACCCCGCTGACACGGGAGGGTAGGACAAAAGATGTCATGCAAGTTCTTTTAAGCACGTATGACTATATACGGAGTACATGCCTACATTACATTGACGAATTGGAGCTAGTTCTGTGTCACCCTATGTTATGACTGTTACATGATGAACCGCATCCGGCATAATTATCCATCACTGATCCGGTGCCTATGAGTTTTCCATATACTGGTTTACGCTTATTTACTTTTCCGTTGCTACTGTTACAATCACTACAAAATACCAAAAATATTACTTTTTGCTGTCTTTACTTTTGTTGCCTCTACCACCACTATCATATTACTTTGCTACTAAACACTTTGCTGCAGATACTAAGTTTCCAGGTGTGGTTGAATTGACAACTCAGCTGCTAATACTTGAGAATATTCTTTGGCTCCCCTTGTGTCAAATCAATAAATTTGGGTTTAATACTCTACCCTCGAAAGCCGTTGCGATCCCCTATACTTGTGGGTTATCAAGACCTTTTTCTGGCGCCGTTGCCGGGGAGCATAGCTCTATTCTTTGAGTCACTTGGGATTTATATCTGCTGGACACTATGAAGAACTTGAGATATCCAAAAACCAAGATCTATCCCTCAACTACGAGGGGAGGTAAGGAACTGCCATCTAGCTCTGCACTTGATTCACCTTCTGTTATGAGTAAGTTTGCGACAACTACACCTGCTTCTGCTATTCGTTCTGATATGTCGTATGTTATAGATGATGCCACTTCTGCTATGCATGATACTTATGATGAAACTGCTTCTATGCCTAATACTACTGTGCCCCTTAGTGAATTTCTTGATGAACAAATTGCTAGGGCTAGAGAAAGAGAAATTATTGAATCTGAATATGATGATGGTAGTGATGATGAAAATATGCCTGTTATTCCTGAGGGTTATTTATTTGATCAAGATGCTTCTTTAGCTATTTTAGCTTGCAGAGATAGATATGAGCTTAAGAGGTTATTAATTAAATGGAACAAAGAATCACTTAGAGATAAAATGAAACCCGATCCTGCTTTTGCTACCTCACCTATATGTGTTCCTGATAAGGATTATGAATTCTCTGTTGATCCTGATATAATTACTTTGGTTGAATCTGATCCGTTTTATGGCTATGAATCTGAAACTGTTGTGGCACATCTTACTAAATTAAATGATATAGCTGCCCTGTTCACTAATGACGAGAGATCGGGTTACTTCTATATACTCAAAATATTTCCGTTCTCCTTAAAGGGTGATGCTAAGATATGGTTTAATTCTCTTGATCCTGGTTGTGTGCGTAGTCCCCAGGATATGATTTATTACTTCTCTGCTAAATATTTCCCTGCTCATAAGAAACAAGCTGCTTTGAGGGAAATATACAAGTTTGTGCAAATTAAAGAAGAGAGTCTCCCACAAGCTTGGGGGAGGCTTCTCAAGTTACTTAATGCTTTGCCTAATTATCCTCTTAAGAAACCTGAAATACTTGATATCTTTTATAATGGACTAATCGATGCTTCCAGAGATTACTTGGATAGTTGTGCTGGTTCTCTTTTCATGGAAAGAACACCGGATGAAGCTGAAATTCTATTGAATAATATGTTCACAAATGAAAATAATTGGGCACCTCCTGAGCCAGCTCTTGAGCCAGCTCCTGCTCCAATTACTGAGCCTATCCCTAAACCAACTCCGAAGAAGAGAGGTGTTCTATTTCTCAGTCCCGAAGATATGCAAGAGGCCAAGAAATCTATGAAAGAAAAAAAGGTATTAAAGTTGAAGACGTTAAGAATTTACCTCCTAATGAAGAAATACATGGTCTTAATATACCGCCTGTTGAGGAAACATATGATCTTAATTATTTATTTACTAAAGAACCTCCTGATCCCGATATCCCGAGACATGTAGTAAAGGTAAATTCTCTCTATAGATATGATAAAGCTGAAGTCCCTCTTACTAAAATTGCTAGTCAGTGCTTGGATGAGTTTGGTAACTTTATGTTTAAGCAAGACGACTTCAATGCTTATTTTGGTAGAAAATTAGAAGAAAATGCTTATATGATTAGACGCTTGGGTGATTATATGGCTGATATTAAAGGTGAACTTAAACTTATTAGCAAACATGCTTCTATGGTTACCACTCAAGTAGAACAAGTACTTAAAGCTCAAAAAGAAGTGCTTGATGAAATGAATAGTAAGAAAAATGATTATGCTGTTAGAGTGGCTACTAGAACTGGTAGAATGACTCAGGAACCTTTGTATCCTGAAGGCCACCCTAAGAGAATCGAGCAAGATTCTCAGAGAAATAATATTGATGTTCCTAGTTCTTCTAAAAAGAAGAAAAAGAAAAATGATAGAACTGTGCAAACTTCTAGTGAGCCTATTGCAGAACCACCTGATAATCCAAATGATATATCTATGTCTGATGCTGAAACACAATCTGGTAATGAACATGAACCTAGTAAAAATATTAATGATAATGTTCATGATGATGCTCAACCTAGTAATGACAATGATGTAAAAATTGAACCTGCTATTGATCTTGATAACCCACAATCAAAGAATCAACGTTATGATAAAAGAGACTTTGTTGCTAGGAAACATGGTAAAAAAAGAGAACCTTGGGTTCAGAAACCCATGCCTTTTCCTCCGAAACCATCCAAGAAAAAGGATGATCAGGATTTTGAGCGCTTTGCTAAAATGATTAGGCCTATCTTTTTGCGTATGAGATTAACTGATGTGCTCAAAACAAATCCTTATGCTAAATATATGAAAGATATCATTACTAATAAGAGAAAGATACCGGAAGCTGAGATTTCCACCATGCTTGCTAATTATACTTTTAAGGGTGGAATACCAAAGAAACTTGGAGACCCCGGAGTATCTACTATACCTTGCTCCATTAAAAGAAATTATATTAAAACTGCTTTATGTGATCTTGGAGCCGGTGTTAGTGTTATGCCTCTCTCTTTATATCATAGACTTGACTTGAATAAGTTGACACCTACCGAAATATCTTTGCAAATGGCTGATAAATCAACTGCTATACCTGTCGGTATTTGTGAGGATGTGCCTGTTGTGGTTGCAAACGTTACTATTTTAACGGACTTTGTTAT
The DNA here is from genome assembly GCF_018294505.1 of Triticum aestivum. NCBI lineage: Eukaryota > Viridiplantae > Streptophyta > Magnoliopsida > Poales > Poaceae > Triticum > Triticum aestivum. Next base: position 506,798,815 of record NC_057809.1, on the reverse strand, counting down.
TCTTGATATTCCCGAGGATGATAGTATGTCTATTATTCTTGGAAGACCTTTTCTTAATACTGCAGGGGCTGTTATTGATTGCAACAAAGGCAATGTCACTTTTCATGTTAATGGTAATGAGCATACGGTACACTTTCCGAGGAAACAACCTCAAGTTCATAGTATCAACTCTATTGGAAACATTCCATCGATTATATTTGGAGGTTTTGAATTTCCTCTTCCTACTGTCAAGAAGAAATATGATATTCTTATTATTGGGGATGTGCATATCCCCGTTGAGGTAACTTAGAGTTATTAGAAATTTCTCTGGTTTCATGATTATCGGAATGAGTTTGTTAACAAGACTTGATCAACCTTGTTAGTGGATTATTTTTGATGAGCATGAGATGGATGAAACTAGAAGCAAAAACTTCTGTACCCTCTCTATATTTTCTGTTATTTATATTAAATAAAGTAAAAATAGTATTTTCTGTCTGTTTCCTGACTTATCCGTGCAATATAAAAATATCCCGAAAATAGAAGTCCTCAGAATGCCATGCCAATTTAATATGATTTTTTCGGGAATATTTGAGAATTCACTGTGCAAAAATTACCGCGGGAGGAGTTGCCACCTGGCCACGAGGGTGGTGGGCGCCCCCCCCCCCCCTATAGGGCGCCCCCCCCCCCCTCGTGGGCCCACGGTGGCCCTCCTCCACTTATCCCAGCACCCATCTTCTTCCTCTATCTCACACAAACCCAAAAAACCAACTCAAGCACGAGTTCCAACCACTTTTGCTGTGATTTTTCGATCTCCTTGCTCAAGGCACCTCTCTCAAAACTGCTTGGGAGATTGTTCCTTGGTATGTGACTCCTCCATTGGTCCAATTAGTTTTTGTTCTAGTGCTTTATTTATTGCAAATTTGTGCTGCATAGGTGATCATGTTCTTGAGCTTGGATGTCAAATTTTTATGGTTCTAAGTAGTTCTAATGCTTGATATAGGCTCTAGGCACTTGTAGGAGTAGTTGCTATCAGTTTTATTGAGTTTGGTTTACTTTTATTTTGAAGTTACTAAAAATTTCAGATTGTTTCAGAAAAATGATGAGGAGATTATTGAGGGGCTCATCAAGCCAAAGCTCCAAGGAAAAGGCACCTAAGCCTAAGTATAATTTGCCACGCACCACGGAGATTTGGGCGTGTGAATGGCCTTCTGAAGATTTCTTGAGAGCAACCGGTATCTATGAAGATTTTCATAAATTGGCTCACAATGCAGGCCTCACCGCGTTCCTCCACGACCAATGCGATCAGTATCTCTTACTCACAAATACCTTTGTGCAAAACTTTTATTTTCATCCTAGGAACTCACCACCTACGGTGGAATTTCATTTATATGATGATCCTAAGGAGATGTCACTTTATGATTTCTGTCGGATTTGTTTAGTCCCTTTTGAGGGCAAGACAGAAGAACCACAGCATGATGATGTGGCTGGGTTTATTGATAATATCACGGTAGGAGAAACCAGGAAGGTTTCCGATGCACGAATCACTAGCATACATTTTCCTGTTTTGCGTTACTTTGCATTATTTGCTAGTCGTTGTTTAATTGGACGTGGAAATTCTGGAAACCTTAGTATCCCTGATTTAATTATTCTACTCCAAGGTTTATATAGTGATAACACTTTTAGTTTGGGCGGTATTATTACTAGACGGTTAAATATGAACCGTACTAAGGGCCCCATCTTTGGTGGCATTTATGCCACACGCCTAGCAGCACATTTTAACATACCGATTAGGCATGCTGAGAAGGAAGAAAAAGTGCTACCCCGTGTTTATCTAGATCATAAAAGTATGGTGGCACATGATTTTATTGTTAAAAATAGGGCAGGGGAGCTTAGATATCAATTGTTCTTTAATAAACATCATCCTGAGACTATTACCTTGCCTGCTCCTTCTTTGTTTGATTTGACTGTAGGCACGTACCTTGTTCCGTTGACGGCTATTCACGCCTACCGGAACCCTGCACCAGTCGAGGAGCCAGAACAGGAACCACAAGAGTACGACCCCAACAACTATTATTATGGATATCCGCCAGGCCAGCCATGGCCATAGACCAACTTAGGCCAAAAGCCTAAGCTTGGGGGAGTACGTATTTCTCACCGACATTACATTTATGTTCACACACACTCATGCTAGTTGTCGGTGCTCATACTTTTTCACTGCAATATCTATGCTAGTTTATTTTCCTTTTCCTGCTTTCTTCTTGTGTGTTTGTTAAACCTTAAGAAAAACCAAAATTAGTAGTAGTTTATTTTTATGCTGCAGTAGTAATAATTAAAAAGAAAACCCAAAAATATTTCCCGTTCTTCTTCTGCTTGTTGGGAGCTTTCCCGTGTAAATAGTTTTATTTCTTTTCTTTTCTTTGGGGGTCAGTAGGAGAAGACCATAATTAAATTGTTGAAGTGGCTCTTATATGCATTATTGTTGATTTAACCCAGAGCCCATATTGCCTTGTCGTCTCCTGTTTATTGAATGCTCGCAGATTCCAGCTTAGTCCAATACACGTGCACTCTTATTATTATTCACACCGTTCGGTCGTGCAAGTGAAAGGAAATTATGATGATATATGATGGACTGACTGAGATGAGAAAAGCTGGTATGAACTCGACCTCTTTTGTTTTTGTAAATATGATGAGCACGTCGTTCTTGATTCAGCTTATTATGAATAAACATGTTTGCAATGACAATTAGAGATCATAGTTGCTTGTGCCATGCTTGATTAGCTATGAGTTATAATGATTTACCTTGTATGCCAACATGCTATTGAGATGATTATGATGTGGTATGATGGGGTGGTATCCTCCTTTGAATGATTTAGGTGACTTGACTTGGCACATGTTCACGCATGTAGTTGAAACAAAATCAACATAGCCTTCACGATATTTATGTTCATGGTGGATTATATCCTACTCATGCTTGCATCCAATGTTTATTAATTTTAATGCATGTACATGGCTGTTGTCGCTCTCTAGTTGGTCGCTTCCCAGTCTTTTGCTAGCCTTCACTTGTACTAAGCGGGAATACTGCTTGTGCATCCAATCCCTTAAACCCCAAACTTATTCCAGATGAGTCCACCATACCTTCCTATATGCGGTATCTACCTGTCGTTTCAAGTAAATTTGTATGTGCCAAACTCTAAACCTTCAAATAAATATTCTGTTTTGTATGCTCGAATAGCTCATGTATCAACAAAGGTTGTCCTTATCTTCCGTGTTAGGCGGGTTATTCTCAAGAGGAGTGGACTCCGCTCCTCACTCACGAGAAAATGGCTGGTCACCGGGATGCCCAGTCCCATGCTTTATGCAAACTAAATCAAAATTAATTACAAACAAAACTCCCCATGGGACCTGATGTATGTTGGAGGCACTCATTGTTTCGAGCAAGCCATGGATTGATGCTTGTTGGTGGAGGGGGAGTATAAACTTTACCATTCTGTTTGGTAACCGCCTATAATGTGTTTAGCATGGAAGATATCGTCATCTCTTAGTTGTTACGTTGACAATGAAAGTATACCGCTCAAAATACAATTTATCTCTATTTCAAAACCGAGCTCTGGCACCTCTACAATCCCTGCTTCCCTCTGCGAAGGGCCTATCCATTTACTTTTATGCTGAGTCATCACCCCCTTATTAAAAAGCACTAGCTGGAGAGCACAGCCGTCATTTGCATTCATCATTGTTAATTTATATTGGGTGTGACTATGATTGGATCTCTTTTACCATGAATTACAATGTCTAGTCAGTCCTTGATCTTTAAAGGTGCTCTGCATTTATGTTTTGCGGTCTCAGAAAGGGCTAGCGAGATACCATCTTGTTATATCATATTATGATTGTTTTGAGAAAGTGTTGTCATCCGAGATTTATTATTATGACTTGCTAGTTGATTATGCTATTGATATGAGTAATTGTGAGACCTGAAAATTATTGCAAATGTGGTTAGTTATGATTTATGCTGAAAACTTGAATGCTGGCTTGACATAGTTACAACAACAAGAGAAAACAGAGTTTATAAAAGTTTTTCTTTCTTTCTTTCAGTTTGTCAACTAAATTGCTTGAGGACAAGCAAGGGTTTAAGCTTGGGGGAGTTGATATGTCTCCGTTGTATCTATTTTTCCAAACACTTTTGCCCTTGTTTTGGACTCTAACTTGTATGATTTGAATGGAACTAACCCAGACTGACGCTGTTTTCAGCAGAATTACCATGATGTTGTTTTATGTGCAGAAAAGAAATATTCTCGGAATGACCTGAAACTCCACGGGAGGTCTTAGAAAAAATAATAAAAAATCCTTGCCAAATATGAAGACCAGGGGGGCCACACCCTTCTCACGGGGGTGGGGGCGCCCCCCCTAGGGCGCGCCCTGTAACATCCCAAATTTTCAATTTGGAATGTTATACATTAGATCATCATGCATATCATATTTTATTTTGCTTTTGGTTTTGATCCTAGAAAATCCTAAACAACTCAAGGACCCACGGAGAGAGTTGGGGATTTCGTTATTTACATATTTGAGTTTTCTCAAATTTTGTAAACAGGACCATTTGATTTTATTTATTTTATCATCAATTATTTCTATTACAAAAATATGAGAGAGGGAATAAAATGACTTTCCCAAAATATAGAAATATTGAGGATTTAATAAAAAATCAAATAAGATTTATTTCAGAGTTTTTCGGTATTTTTATTTGAATTTAGGAAAAATGCGCATTTTTCAAAATTGCATTTAGGGCCCAAATAAATGTTCACTTTATCGGGCTTGATTTTAGAAACCAGGGAAAATTTACTTCAGGATTTTTGGAGTCCGTTTAGTATTTCTTTTTATTTTTTTTAGCGTAATTATTAAAAAAAAACGAAACCGACTATGGGCCGTACCCGAGCGGGACTCCGCCTGGGGGCGCCTTTATATAGCCAGCCCATAGCCGCGCCCAAACCCTAGTAGCCGCCGCCGTCGCCGCCGTCGCCGGACCCGCCGCCGACTCGCCGGAGTTGCACGCCGCCCGAGGTTCGCTGCCGCCTCGACTTCCGTGCCGTTAAAAAAAATTATTCGTCGCTTTTTCTTTTTCGTCGGATTTTCTGCGGTTATTTTCTGATCGCGATTTCTGATCCGATTTTCGTTTTAGTATAACTTTTCGCTCGTTTATCGGAATCAGGCAATTCAAGCGCCTGGAGTTTCGTCTCGAAACCCTCTTTCCGAATAATCAACTTAAACAAGTTTTTGCTACTGTAAAATTTGCCCTAGATCTAGATTACTAGAACGAAGTTGTTTTCTTTCGCCGTTTGACTTTCTTTGCTTCGTTCGATTTGATTCTTTTTGCAAACCAGGGTTCTTAAGTTGAACTTTCTGGTTAGATCTTCTATTTGAGTTTTACCTATGCATTAGATGAGTACTTATTGTATGCTTGTTTGTTTGTTTGTGATAGAATATCCGGAGTGCGCCGCCTGTTACTTTGAATCTCTAGGTTTCGCGGATCATCAACAAGGCAAGTAACACTTTGATCATACCCTTTTCTACAACCCAGTTTTATTGCATTAGATCAATCCTCACACATTGCATGATTAGGATCTAATTAAATTGTGGGATGGGAAGTAGATGAGGTAGTACCTATTACCTGTTTATTATCAAACCTTTGGGAGTTACTTCTGCGTTTGCTTATGCCATGCTATGCTAGTAGACGTGGATTGGGTGAGTGATATCCATGACAGATGTGAGATTGTTAATTAATGGTTTATCTAAGGTGGCAACCTAAACACACATCTGGGTGGATTGAGGCACCTGGGTATTCCAGGACTTGCCTGTTTTTCTTTTGGACCGCCACCCAGGCTCAAAGGGATCATGAGATTATTCATACTAGAAACTTCCGTGTGCGGCCACAAGCCATTATGGGCTCTGGCATAGTTGATTAAGTCGTGCGAACTCTTACAGGGTAGACTAGCAGATGTAGGGGATGTAGGTGGTACGGTCTACCTGATCGTAAGGTGCTAGCGCTTCTGAAAGACTATGTCTCGGTCATCCGTTTCTCAAACACCATGTAGTGCGAGAAAATCCAATGGAGGCGATCGAGTCTTGTGGGGAAAAGTGCGCAAACCTCTGCAGAGTGTAACAAACTAACCATGGTTAGCCATGTCCCCGGTTATGGATATCTTGAGTATCTAGTACCTGGATTATCATGTGAATCTCAACATGTTACTCTAAAGTTAATTTTGTTGGGTTTAATGATGTTACTTTAATTGGGATTGAGAATGTTGTCAACCATTCTCAATGTTTAACAACCACCATGATAGTAATTAAATTTATTCCTTTGAAGTAGGGAAAATTGGCTTTACGCAAAAACTGTAACCATAGAGCTTTCCACCAGCCAAATATGCATATAGTATAGCTGTTGCATTTCCTTTACTCTCTGTGTGTTACCTTGCCAGCATATTCCATGTGCTGACCCGTTTTCGGGCTGCAACGTTAATGTTGCAGACTTTTCAGACGACGATTAAGGAGTTTTTAGGTCGTGGTTCTATACTCAGTGATGCCGTTGGAGTTGATGGACTCACTTATCTTCCAAGCCTTCCGCTGTTATCGTTATTAGATGGCCTTAAGCCATATTTATTGTAATAAGTTCTCTTTTGAGACACTCGATGTAATAAGTGTGTGATTGCTACTCTGCTATAAATCCTTCGAGTACTGTGTGGTGTCAGCATTACTGATCCAGGGATGACACCGGAGCACAGAGATCAGACTGTTTAAGGTCTGGTCGCTACACGCCCCCTACCTCATGGGCCCCCTGGAGACCCTCCGACGCCAACTCCACCTCCATATATTGAGTTTCGATGAGAAAAAAATCAAAGGGAAGAAATCATCGCATTTTACGATACGGAGCCGCCGCCAAGCCCTAAAACCTCTCGGGAGGGCTGATCTGGAGTCCGTTCGGGGCTCCGGAGAGGGGGATTCGTCGCCATCATCATCATCAACCATCCTCCATCACCAATTTCATGATACTCACCGCCGTGCGTGAGTAATTCCATCGTAGGCTTGCTGGACGGCGATGGGTTGGATGAGATTTATCATGTAATCGAGTTAGTTTTGTTAGGGTTTGATCCCTAGTATCCACTATGTTCTGAGATTGATGTTGCTATGACTTTGCTATGCTTAATGCTTGTCACTAGGGCCCGAGTGCCATGATTTCAGATCTGAACCTGTTATGTTTTCATGAATATATGAGAGTTCTAGATCCTATCTTGCAAGTCTATAGTCACCTATTATGTGTTATGATCCGTTAACCCCGAAGTGACAATAATCGGGATACTTACCGGTGATGACTGTAGTTTGAGGAGTTCAAGTATTCACTATGTGCTAATGCTTTGTTCCGGTACTCTATTAAAAGGAGGCCTTAATATCCCTTAGTTTCCAATAGGACCCGCTGCCACGGGAGGGTAGGACAAAAGATGTCACGCAAGTTCTTTTCCATAAGCACGTATGACTATATACGAAATACATGCCTACATTACATTGACGAATTGGAGCTAGTTCTGTGTCACCCTATGTTATGACTGTTACATGATGAACCGCATCCGGCATAATTATCCATCACTGATCCGGTGCCTATGAGTTTTCCATATACTGGTTTACGCTTATTTACTTTTCCGTTGCTACTGTTACAATCACTACAAAATACCAAAAATATTACTTTTTGTTGTCTTTACTTTTGTTGCCGCTACCACCACTATCATATTACTTTACTACTAAACACTTTGCTGCAGATACTAAGTTTCCAGGTGTGGTTGAATTGACAACTCAGGTGCTAATACTTGAGAATATTCTTTGGCTCCCCTTGTGTCGAATCAATAAATTTGGGTTGAATACTCTACCCTCGAAAGCTATTGCGATCCCCTATACTTGTGAGTTATCATTGTCGCTCTCTAGTTGGTCGCTTCCCAGTCTTTTGCTAGCCTTCACTTGTACTAAGCGGGAATACTGCTTGTGCATCCAATCCCTTAAACCCCAAAGTTATTCCAGATGAGTCCACCATACCTTCCTATATGCGGTATCTACCTGCCGTTCCAAGTAAATTTGTATGTGCCAAACTCTAAACCTTCAAATAAACATTCTATTTTGTATGCTCGAATAGCTCATGTATCAACAAAGGTTGTCCTTATCTTCTGTGTTAGGCGGGTTATTCACAAGAGGAGTGGACTCCGCTCCTCACTCACGAGAAAATGGCTGGTCATCGGGATGCCCAGTCCCATGCATTATGCAAACTAAATCAAAATTAATTGCAAACAAAACTCCCCCTAGGACCTGATGTATGTTGGAGGCACTCGTTGTTTCGAGCAAGCCATGGATTGATGCTTGTTGGTGGAGGGGGAGTATAAAATTTACCATTCTGTTTGGGAACCGCCTATAATGTGTTTAGCATGGAAGATATCGCCATCTCTTAGTTGTTACGTTGACAATGAAAGTACACCGCTCAAAATACAATTTATCTGTATTTCAAAACTGAGCTCTAGCACCTCTACAAATCCTTGCTTCCCTCTGCGAAGGGCCTATCCATTTACTTTTATGTTAAGTCATCACCCTCTTATTAAAAAGCACTAGCTGGAGAGCACAACCATCATTTGCATTCATCACTGTTAATTTATATTGGGTATGACTATGATTGGATCTCTTTTACCATGAATTAAAATATCTAGTCAGTCCTTGATCTTTAAAGGTGCTCTGCATTTATGTTTTGCGGTCTCAGAAAGGGTTAGCGAGATACCATCTTGTTATATCATATTATGATTGTTTTGAGAAAGTGTTGTCATCTGAGATTTATTATTATGGCTTGCTAGTTGACTATGCTATTGATATGAGTAATTGTGAGACATGAGAATTATTGCAAATGTGGTTAGTTATGATCTATGCTGAAAACTTGAATGTTGGCTTGACATAGTTACAACAAACAAGAGCAAGCAGAGTTTGTAAAAGTTTTTCTTTCTTTCAGTTTGTCAACTGAATTGCTTGAGGACAAGCAAGGGGTTAAGCTTGGGGGAGTTGATACGTCTCCGTCGTATCTACTTTTTCAAACACTTTTGCCCTTGTTTTGGACTCTAACTTGTATGATTTGAATGGAACTAACCCGGACTGACGCTGTTTTCAGCAGAATTACCATGGTGTTTTTTTATGTGCAGAAAACAAATATTCCCGGAATGATCTGAAACTCCACGAAACATCTTAGAAAAAACAATAAAAAATCCTCGCCAAAGATGAAGACCAGTGGGCCCACACCCTTCTCACGAGGGTGGGGGCGCCCCCCCTAGGGCGCGCCCCCCTACCTCGCGGGCCCCCTGTTCTGTCTCCGACTCCAACTCCACCTCCATATATTGAGTTTCAATGAGAAAAAAATCAGAGAGAATAAATCATCACGTTTTACGATACGGAGCCGCCGCCAAGCCCTAAAACCCCTCGGGAGGGCTGATCTGGTGTCCGTTCGGGGCTCCGGAGAGGGGGATTCTGTTGGAAATATGCCCTAGAGGCAATAATAAATTAGTTATTATTTCATTGTTCATGATAATAGTTTATTATCCATGCTAGAATTGTATTGATAGGAAACTCAGATACATGTGTGGATAAATAGACAACACCATGTCCCTAGTAAGCTCTAGTTGACTAGCTCGTTGATCAATAGATGGTTATGGTTTCCTGACCATGGACATTGGATGTCGTTGATAATGGGATCACATCATTAGGAGAATGATGTGATGGACAAGACCCAATCCTAAGCCTAGCACAAGATCGTGTAGTTCGTTTGCTAAAGCTTTTCTAATGTCAAGTATCATTTCCTTAGACCATGAGATTGTGCAACTCCCGGATACCGTAGGAGTGCTTTGGGTGTGCCAAACGTCACAAAGTAACTGGGTGGCTATAAAGGTACACTACAGGTATCTCCGAAAGTGTCTGTTGGGTTGGCACGAATCGAGACTGGGATTTGTCACTCCGTGTAAACGGAGAGGTATCTCTGGGCCCACTCGGTAGGACATCATCATAATGTGCACAATGTGACCAAGGAGTTGATCACGGGATGATGTGTTACGGAACGAGTAAAGAGACTTGCCGGTAACGAGATTGAACAAGGTATCGGGATACCGACGATCGAATCTCGGGCAAGTACAATACCGCTGGACAAAGGGAATTGAATACGGGATTGATTGAATCCTCGACATCGTGGTTCATCCGATGAGATCATCGTGGAACATGTGGGAGCCAACATGGGTATCCAGATCCCGCTGTTGGTTATTGGCCGGAGAGTTGTCTCGGTCATGTCTGCATGGTTCCCGAACCCGTAGGGTCTACACACTTAAGGTTCGATGACGCTAGGGTTATTAGGAAGACTTGTATGTGATTACCGAATGTTGTTCGGAGTCCCGGATGAGATCCCGGACGTCACGAGGAGTTCCGGAATGGTCCGGAGGTAAAGATTTATATATGGAAAGTTGTTGTTCGGGTTCCGGGAAAAGTTCGGTTTTTTCCGGTATTGTACCGGGAAGCTTCCGGAAGGTTCCGGAGGATTCCGGAGGGGTCTGGAGGTCCGGAAAATGTTCCACCACGTCCAATACAGCAGCATGGGCTATAGGGGGCGCCCTAACCTTAATGGGCCAAGGGCACCAGCCCCCCAAGGCCCATGCGCATGGGAGAGGGGAAACCCTAAGGGGGAGGGCCTCCACTTGACTTGGGAGGCACTCCTTCCCCCTTGGCCGCCGCCCCCAACCCTAGATGGGATCTACGGGGGCCGGCCCCCTCTCTCCCCACCTATAAATAGTGGAGGGGTGGGAGGGCGGCCACACCCTTGAACCTGGTGCAGCCCCTCCCCTCCAATACCTCTCCTCCTCCACGTGAGCTTGGCGAAGCCCTGCCGGAGAACTGCCACTCCATCACCACCACGCCGTCGTGCTGTTGTTGGACTCTCTTCCTCAACCTCTCCTTCCTCCTTGCTGGATCAAGGCATGGGAGACGTCTCCGTTCCGTATGTGTGTTGAACGCGGAGGTGTCGTCCGTTCGGCGCTAGGATCATCGGTGATTTGGATCACGATGAGTACGACTCCATCAACCCCGTTCACCTGAACGCTTCCGCTTAGCGATCTACAAGGGTATGTAGATGCACTCTCCTTCCCCTCGTTGCTAGATTACTCCATAGATTGATCTTGGTGATGCATAGAAAATTTTAAATTTCTGCTACGATCCCCAACAGTGGCATCATGAGCTAGGTCTATGCGTAGTTTCTATGCACGAGTAGAACACAAAGCAGTTGTGGGCGTCGATATTGTCAATTTACTTGCCGTTACTAGTCTTATCTTGATTCGGCGGCATCGTGGGATGAAGCGGCCCGGACCGACCTTACACGTACGCTTACGTGAGACTGGTTCCACCGACTGACATGCACTAGTTGCATAAGGTGGCTAGCGGGTGTCTGTCTCTCCCACTTTAGTCGGATCGGATTCGATGAAAAGGGTCCTTATGAAGGGTAAATAGAAATTGGCATATCACGTTGTGGTTTTCGCGTAGGTAAGAAACGTTCTTGCTAGAAACCTATAGCAGCCACGTAAAAACTTGCAACAACAATTAGAGGACGTCTAACTTGTTTTTGCAGCATATGCCTTGTGATGTGATATGGCCAAAAGGATGTGATGAATGATATATGTGATGTATGAGATTGATCATGTTCTTGTAATAGGAATCACGACTTGCATGTCGATGAGTATGACAACCGGCAGGAGCCATAGGAGTTGTCTTAATTTATTTATGACCTGCGTGTCAACATAAACGTCATGTAATTACTTTACTTTATTGCTAAAGCGTTAGCCATAGTAGTAGAAGTAATAGATGACGAGACAACTTCAAGAAGACACGATGATGGAGATCATGATGATGGAGATCATGGTGTCATGCCGGTGACAACGATGATCATGGAGCCCCGAAGATGGAGATCAAAAGGAGCAAAATGATATTGGCCATATCATGTCACTATTTGATTGCATGTGATGTTTATCATGTTTTACATCTTATTTGCTTAGAACGACGGTAGCTTAAATAAGATGATCCCTCACTAAAATTTCAAGAAAAGTGTTCCCCCTAACTGTGCACCGTTGCGAAGGTTCGTTGTTTCGAAGCACCACGTGATGATCGGGTGTGATAGATTCTAACGTTCGAATACAACGGGTGTTGACGAGCCTAGCATGTACAGACATGGCCTCGGGACACATGCGAAACACTTAGGTTGACTTGACGAGCCTAGCATGTACAGACATGGCCTCGGAACACGGAAGACCGAAAGGTCGAACATGAGTCGTATAGAAGATACGATCAACATGAGATGTTCACCGTTGATGACTAGTCCGTCTCACGTGATGATCGGACACGGCCTAGTCGATTCGGATCATGTTTCACTTAGATGACTAGAGGGATGTCTATCTGAGTGGGAGTTCATTAAATAATTTGATTAGATGAACTCAATTATCATGAACATAGTCTAAATTGTCTTTGCAAATATGTTGTAGATAAATAGCTCACGTTGTAGCTCCCTGTTTCAATACGTTCCTAGAGAAAGATTAAGTTGAAAGATATTGTAAGCAATGATGCGGACTAGGTCCGTAGTCCGAGGAGTGTCCTCACTGCTACACAGAAGGCTTACGTCTTTGATGCACCGCTCGATGTGCAAACCCCTACAACGTCGTCTGTGGATGTTGTGAACACCTGACAGACACATCCTGATGACTACTTGATAGTTTAGTGCACCATACTTTACGGCTTAGAATCGGGATTCCAATGACGTTTTGAACGCCATAGAACATATGAGATGTTCCAAGAGCTGAAATTGGGATTTCAGGCTCATGCCCGTGTTGAGAGGTGTGAGACCTCTGACAAGTTCTTTTGCCAACAAGATGGAGGAGAATAGCTCAGCTAGTGAGCATGTGCTCAGAATGTCTGGGTGCTACAATCACTTAAATCAAGTGGGAGTTAAACTTCCAGATAAGATAGTGATTGATAGAGTTCTCTAGCCACTATCACTAAGCTACTAGATCTTCATGATGAACTATGACATGCAAGGGATGGAGTTGATCCCGGAGCTGTTCGCGGTGCTTAAGACCGCAAAAGGTAGAAATCAAGAAGGAGCATCAAGTGTTGATGGTTTAACAAGACCACTGGTTTCAAGAAGGGCAAGGGCTAGAAGGGAAACTTCATGGATGGCAAACCAGTTGCCGCTCCAGTGAAGGAACCCAAGGTTGAACCCAAACCCGAGACTAAGTGCTTCTATTGTAAGGGGAACGGTCACTGGTAGCGGAATTACCCCAAATGCATGGTAGATAAGAAGGCTGGCAACTTCAAAAGTATATACGTGTTATTAATGTGTACCTCACTAGTACTCCTGGTAGCACCTGGGTATTGGATACCGGTTCAGTTGCTATTATTGGTGACTTGAAGCAAAAGCTACGGACTAAACGGAGACTGGCTAAGGGCGAGGTGACGATGTGTGTTGGAAGTGTTTCCAAAGTTGATGAGATCACCATCGCATGCTCCATCTGCCTTCGGGATTAGTATTGAACCTAGATAAATGTTATCAGGTGTCTACGTTGAGCATGAATATGATTAGATCATGTTCATTGCAATACGGTTATTCATTTAAGTTAGAGAATATTGGTTATTCTGTTTACATGAATAATACCTTTCATGGTCATGCACCCTATGTGAATGGTTCATTGAATCTCGGTCGTGGTAATACACATGTTCACGCCAAAAGATGTAGAGTTAATAATGATAGTACCACTTTCTTGTGGCACTGCCTCTTAGGTCATATTGGCGTAAGATGCATGAAGAAACTCCATGTCGATGGATGTTTGGAGTCACTTGATTTTGAATCGCTTGACACATGCGAGCCATGCCTCATAGGCAGGATGACTAAGACCCCGTTTTCAGGTACAATGAAACGGGCAAGTGACTTGTTGGAAATCATACATGCTGATGTGTGTGATCCAATGAGAATTGAATCGTGCGGTGGATATCGCTATTTTCTCATCTTCACTGACGATTTGAGTAGATATAGGTATATTTACTTAATGAAGCACAAGTCTGAAACGTTTGAAAAGTTCAAGCAATTTCAGAGTGAAGTTAAGAATCATCATAACAAGAAGATCAAATTCCTACGATCTGATCAGTGAGAATTTCTGAGTTATGAGTTTGGCAAACACTTAAGACATTGTGGAATTGTTTCGCAGTTGAAGCCACCTGGAACACCACAGGGTAATGGTGTGTCCGGACATCGTAATCGAACCTTATGAGATATGGTGCGATCTATGATCTACCTCTATTATTTTGAGGTTATGCATTAGAGACAACTGCATTCACTTTAGATAGGACACCATATAAGTCCGTTGAGACGACGTCGTATGAACATTGGTTTGACAAGAAACCAAAGTTGTCGTTTCTTAATGTTTGGGGCTGCGATGCTTAAGGCTTCAGCCGGAGAAGCTCGAACCCAAAGCGGACAAACACATCTTCATAGGATACCCAAAGGTGACAGTTGGGTATACCTTCTATCTCAGATCCGAGGGCAAATTGTTTGTCGCTAAGAACGGGTCCTTTCTCGAGAAGGAGTTTCTCTCGAAAGAATTGAGTGGGAGGAAGATAGAACTTGATGAGGTTGTCAAACCTTTACTTCAACCAGAGTGATGCAACATAGAAAGATGTTTTCTGTGGAGCCTACGTATGTTGAATAGGAAGTTAATGATAGTGATCATGAAGCTTCAGATCAAGTTGCTATCGAACCTCGTAGGTCGACAAGGATATGTACTACTCCTGAGTGGTACGGTAATCCTGTCTCAGATATCATGTTGCTGGACAACAATGAACCTACGAGCTATGGAGAAGCGATGGTGGGCCCGTATTCCGACAAATGGTTAGAAGCCATGAAATTCGAGATAGGATCCATGTATCAGAACAAAGTATGGACTTTGGTGGACTTGCCCGATGATCGGCAAGCCATTGAGATAAATGGATCTTTAAGAAGAAGACGGACGTGGGCGGTAATGTTACCGTCTATGAAGCTTGACTTGTGGGAAAGAGTCTTTTCACAAGTTCAAGGAGTTGACTACGATGGTAGCGATGCTTAAGTCCGTCGGAATCATGTTAGCATTAGCTGTATTTTTCGATTATGAAATCTGACAGATGGATGTCAAAAACAAGTTTTCTTACCAGTTTTCGTAAGAAAGAGTTGTATGTGATACAATCAAAGTTTTGTCGATCCTAAGGATGCTAAAAGGTATGCTGGCTCCAGCGATCCTTCTATGGACTAGAGCAAGCATCTCGGAGTCAGAATATATGCTTTGATAGAGTGATCAAAGCTTTTAGGTTTATACAATGTTTGCTAGAAACTTGTATTTACAAGAAAGTGAGTGGGAGCACTACAACATTTCTGATAAGTATATGTGGATGACATATTGTAGATCCGAAATAATGTAGAATTTCTGGAAAGCATAAACGGTTGTTTGAAGAGTGTTTTTCAAAGGAAGACCTGGATAAAGCTGCTTACAAATTGGGCATCAAGATCTATAGAGATAGATCAAGACGCCTGATGATACTTTCAAAGAACGCACACCTTGACATGTTTTTGAAGGAGTTCAAAATAGATCAGTCAAAGAAGGGGTTCTTACCTGAGTTGTAAGGTGTGAAGTTGAGTAAGACTCAAAGCTTGACCACGGCAGAAGAAAGAGGAAGGACGAAGGTCGTCCCCTATGCTCTTGTCATAGGCTCTATACGGTATGCGATGCTGAGTACCGCACCTGATGTGTGCCTTGCCACATGTCTGGCAAGAGGGTACAAAGGTGATCTAGGAGTGGATCACCAGATAGCGGTCAAAATTATCCTTAGAGGAATAAGGAAATGTTTCTCGGTTATGGAGGTGATAAAGAGTTCGACGTAAAGAGTTACGTCGATGCAAGCTTAACACCTATCCGGATAGCTCTGAGTAGAGATACCGGATACGTATAATGGAGCAACAATTTGGAATAGCTCCAAGTGGAATGTGGTAGCAGCATCTACGATATGACATAAAGTTTTGCGAAATACATAGGGATCTGAATATGGCAAGACCCGTTGACTACAACCTCTCTCACAAGCATAACATGATCAAACCCAGAACTCATTGAGTGTTAATCACATAGTGATGTGAACTAGATTATTGAGTCTAGTAAACTCTTTGGATGTTGGTCACATGGCGATGTGACCTGTGAGTGTTAATCACATGGCGATGTGAACTAGATTATTGACTTACTGCAAGTGGGAGACTGTTGGAAATATGCCCTAGAAGCAATAATAAATTAGTTATTATTTCATTGTTCATGATAATCGTTTATTATCCATGCTAGAATTGTATTGATAGGAAACTCAGACACATGTGTGGATAAATAGACAACACCATGTCCCTAGTAAGCTCTAGTTGACTAGCTCGTTGATCAATAGATGGTTATGGTTTCCTGACCATGGACATTGGATGTCGTTGATAACGGGATCACATCATTAGGAGAATGATGTGATGGACAAGATGAAGGAAATATGCCCTAGAGGCAATAATAAAGTTATTATTTATTTCCTTATAATCATGATAAATGTTTATTATTCATGCTAGAATTGTATTTACCGGAAACATAATACATGTGTGAATACATAGACAAACAAAGTGTCACTAGTATGCCTCTACTTGACTAGCTCGTTAATCAAAGATGGTTATGTTTCCTAACCATGAACAATGAGTTGTTATTTGATTAACGAGGTCACATCATTAGTAGAATGATCTGATTGACATGACCCATTCCATTAGCTTAGCACCCGATCGTTTAGTATGTTGCTATTGCTTTCTTCATGACTTATACATGTTCCTATGACTATGAGATTATGCAACTCCCGTTTACCGGAGGAACACTTTGGGTACTACCAAACGTCACAACGTAACTGGGTGATTATAAAGGAGTACTACAGGTGTCTCCAATGGTCGATGTTGGGTTGGCGTATTTCGAGATTAGGATTTGTCACTCCGATTGTCGGAGAGGTATCTCTGGGCCCTCTCGGTAATACACATCACATAAGCCTTGCAAGCATTACAACTAATATGTTAGTTGTGAGATGATGTATTACGGAACGAGTAAAGAGACTTGCCGGTAACGAGATTGAACTAGGTATTGGATACCGACGATCGAATCTCGGGCAAGTAACATACCGATGATAAAGGGAACAACGTATGTTGTTATGCGGTCTGACCGATAAAGATCTTCGTAGAATATGTAGGAGCCAATATGGGCATCCAGGTCCCGCTATTGGTTATTGACCGGAGACGTGTCTCGGTCATGTCTACATTGTTCTCGAACCCGTAGGGTCCGCACGCTTAAGGTTACGATGACAGTTATATTATGAGTTTACATGTTTTGATGTACCGAAGGAGTTCGGAGTCCCGGATGAGATCGGGGACATGACGAGGAGTCTCGAAATGGTCGAGACGTAAAGATTCATATATTGGATGATATGGTTAGGCCAAGGGGTCAAGCCCATGAGGCTTTAGGTCGGTGCAAAAAGGAGTCTTGCGGAGGCCAGGGGGCCAAACGCCGGAGACCCTGGCGTCTGGCCCTGGGCCAGACGCCGAGGCCCATGGCGTTTGGGCCAGACGCCAAGGATTGTGGCGTTTGGTCCTGGAGTCCGAGTGGGACTCTTGCCTTTCGGGCAAAACCGACTTTGAGGAGGCTTTTGCTCCAAGTTTCGACCCCGGGGCTCAACATATAAATAGAGGGGCAGGGCTAGCACCAAAGACACAAGAAGTTGATCCACGTGATCTATTCCTTAGCCGTGTGCGGCGCCCCCAGCCACCATATTCCTCGATAATACTGTAGCGGAGTTTAGGCGAAGCCCTGCTGCTGTAGTTCATCAAGATCGTCACCACGCCGTCGTGCTGACGGAACTCTTCCCCGACACTTTGCTGGATCGGAGTCCGGGGATCGTCATCGAGCTGAACGTGTGCTCGAACTCGGAGGTGCCGTAGTTTCGGTGCTTGATCGGTTGGATCGAGAAGACGCACGACTACTTCCTCTACGTCGTGTCATCGCTTCCGCAGTCGGTCTGCGTTGGGTACGTAGACAATACTCTCCCCTCGTTGCTATGCATCACATGATCTTGCGTGTGCGTAGGAATTTTTTTGAAATTACTACGAAACCCAACAGTGGCATCCGAGCCAGGTTATTTATGTTGATGTTATATGCACGAGTAGAACACAAGTGAGTTGTGGACGATACAAGTCATACTGCCTACCAGCATGTCATACTTTGGTTCGGCGGTATTGTTGGACGAGACGACCCGGACCAACCTTACGCGTACGCTTACGCGAGACCGGTTCCCTCGACGTGCTTTGCACAGAGATGGCTTGCGGGCGACTGCCTCTCCAACTTTAGTTGAACCAAGTATGGCTACGCCCGGTCCTTGCGAAGGTTAAAACGGAGTCTATTTGACAAACTATCGTTGTGGTTTTGATGCGTAGGTGAGATTGGTTCTTACTTAAGCCCGTAGCAGCCACGTAAAACATGCAACAACAAAGTAGAGGACGTCTAACTTGTTTTTGCAGGGCATGTTGTGATGTGATATGGTCAAGGCATGATGCTGAATTTTATTGTATGAGATGATCATGTTTTGTAACCAAGTTATCGGCAACTGGCAGGAGCCATATGGTTGTCGCTTTATTGTATGCAATGCAATCGCGATGTAATGCTTTACTTTATTACTAAACGGTAGTGATAGTCGTGGAAGCATAAGATTGGCGAGACGACAACGATGCTACGATGGAGATCAAGGTGTCGCGCCGGTGACGATGGTGATCATGACGGTGCTTCGGAGATGGAGATCACAAGCACAAGATGATGATGGCCATATCATATCACTTATATTGATTGCATGTGATGTTTATCTTTTTATGCATCTTATCTTGCTTTGATTGACGGTAGCATTATAAGATGATCTCTCACTAAATTATCAAGAAGTGTTCTCCCTGAGTATGCACCGTTGCGAAAGTTCTTCGTGCTGAGACACCACGTGATGATCGGGTGTGATAGGCTCTACGTTCAAATACAACGGGTGCAAAACAGTTGCGCACGCAGAATACTCAGGTTAAACTTGACGAGCCTAGCATATGCAGATATGGCCTCGGAACACGGAGACCGAAAGGTCGAGCGTGAATCATATAGTAGATATGATCAACATAATGATGTTCACCGATGAAACTACTCCATCTCACGTGATGATCGGACATGGTTTAGTTGATTTGGATCACGTGGTCACTTAGAGGATTAGAGGGATGTCTATCTAAGTGGGAGTTCTTTAGTAATATGATTAATCGAACTTAAAATTTATCATGAACTTAGTCCCTGATAGTATCTTGCTTGTTTATGTTGATTGTAGATAGATGGCTCGTGCTGTTGTTCCGTTGAATTTTAATGCGTTCCTTGAGAAAGCAAAGTTGAAAGATGATGGTAGCAATTACACGGACTGGGTCCGTAACTTGAGGATTATCCTCATTGCTGCACAGAAGAATTACGTCCTGGAAGCACCGCTGGGTGCCAGGCCTGCTGCTGGAGCAACACCAGATGTTGTGAACGTCTGGCAGAGCAAAGCTGATGACTACTCGATAGTTCAGTGTGCCATGCTTTACGGCTTAGAATCGGGACTTCAACGACGTTTTGAACGTCATGGAGCATATGAGATGTTCCAGGAGTTGAAGTTAATATTTCAAGCAAATGCCCGAATTGAGAGATATGAAGTCTCCAATAAGTTCTATAGCTGCAAGATGGAGGAGAACAGTTCTGTCAGTGAGCATATACTCAAAATGTCTGGGTATAATAATCACTTGATTCAATTGGGAGTTAATCTTCCGGATGATTGCGTCATTGACAGAATTCTCCAATCACTGCCACCAAGCTACAAGAGCTTCGTGATGAACTATAATATGCAAGGGATGAACAAGACTATTCCCGAGCTCTTCGCAATGCTGAAAGCTGCGGAGGTAGAAATCAAAAAGGAGCATCAAGTGTTGATGGTTAACAAAACCACTAGTTTCAAGAAAAAGGGCAAAGGAAAGAAGAAAGGGAACTTCAAGAAGAACAGCAAGCCAGTTGCTGCTCAAGAGAAGAAACCCAAGTCTGGACCTAAGCCTGAAACTGAGTGCTTCTACTGCAAGCAGACTGGTCACTGGAAGCGGAACTGCCCCAAGTATTTGGCGGATAAGAAGGATGGCAAGTTGAACAAAGGTATATGTGATATACATGTTATTGATGTGTACCTTACTAATGCTCGCAGTAGCACCTGGGTATTTGATACTGGTTCTGTTGCTAATATTTGCAACTCGAAACAGGGGCTACGGATTAAGCGAAGATTGGCTAAGGACGAGGTGACGATGCGCGTGGGAAACGGTTCCAAAGTCGATGTGATCGCAGTCGGCACGCTACCTCTACATCTACCTTCGGGATTAATATTAGACCTAAGTAATTGTTATTTGGTGCCAGCGTTGAGCATGAACATTATATCTGGATCTTGTTTAATGCGAGACGGTTATTCATTTAAATCAGAGAATAATGGTTGTTCTATTTATATGAGTAATATCTTTTATGGTCATGCACCCTTGAAGAGTGGTCTATTCTTATTAAATCTCGATAGTAGTAATACACATATTCATAATGTTGAAACCAAAAGATGCAGAGTTGATAATGAAAGTGCAACTTATTTGTGGCACTGTCGTTTAGGTCATATCGGTATAAAGCGCATGAAGAAACTCCATACTGATGGACTTTTGGAACCACTTGATTATGAATCACTTGGTACTTGCGAACCGTGCCTCATGGGCAAGATGACTAAAACACCGTTCTCCGGTACTATGGAGAGAGCAACAGATTTGTTGGAAATCATACATACCGATGTATGTGGTCCGATGAATATTGAGGCTCGAGGCGGATATCGTTATTTTCTCACCTTCACAGATGATTTGAGCAGATATGGATATATCTACTTAATGAAGCATAAGTCTGAAACATTTGAAAAGTTCAAAGAATTTCAGAGTGAAGTTGAAAATCATCGTAACAAGAAAATAAAGTTTCTACGATCTGATCGTGGAGGAGAATATTTGAGTTACGAGTTTGGTGTACATTTGAAAAACTGTGGAATAGTTTCACAACTCACGCCACCCGGAACACCACAGCGCAATGGTGTGTCCGAACGTCGTAATCGTACTTTACTAGATATGGTGCGATCTATGATGTCTCTTACAGATTTACCGCTATCATTTTGGGGTTATGCTTTAGAGACGGCCGCATTCACGTTAAATAGGGCACCATCAAAATCCGTTGAGACGACGCCTTATGAACTGTGGTTTGGCAAGAAACCAAAGTTGTCGTTTCTTAAAGTTTGGGGCTGCGATGCTTATGTGAAAAAGCTTCAACCTGATAAGCTCGAACCCAAATCGGAGAAATGTGTCTTCATAGGATACCCAAAGGAAACTGTTGGGTACACCTTCTATCACAGATCCGAAGGCAAGACATTCGTTGCTAAGAATGGATCATTTCTAGAGAAGGAGTTTCTCTCGAAAGAAGTGAGTGGGAGGAAAGTGGAACTTGACGAGGTAACTGTACCTGCTCCCTTACTGGAAAGTAGTTCATCACAGAAAACTGTTTCAGTGACACCTACACCAGTTAGTGAGGAAGCCAATGATAATGATCATGAAACTTCAGATCAAGATACTACTGAACTTCGTAGATCAACCAGAGTAAGATCCGCGCCAGAGTGGTACGGTAATCCTGTTCTGGAAGTCATGCTACTAGATCATGATGAACCTACGAACTATGAAGAAGCGATGGTGAGCCCAGATTCCGCAAAGTGGCTTGAAGCCATGAAATCTGAGATGGGATCCATGTATGAGAACAAAGTATGGACTTTGGTTGACTTGCCCGATGATCGGCAAGCAATTGAGAATAAATGGATCTTTAAGAAGAAGACTGACGCTGATGGTAATGTTACTGTCTACAAAGCTCGACTTGTCGCAAAAGGTTTTCGGCAAGTTCAAGGGATTGACTACGATGAGACCTTCTCACCCGTAGCGATGCTTAAGTCCGTCCGAATCATGTTAGCGATTGCCGCATTTTATGATTATGAAATTTGGCAGATGGATGTCAAAACTGCATTCCTGAATGGATTTCTGGAAGAAGAGTTGTATATGATGCAACCGGAAGGTTTTGTCGATCCAAAGGGAGCTAACAAAGTGTGCAAGCTCCAGCGATCCATTTATGGACTGGTGCAAGCCTCTCGGAGTTGGAATAAACGTTTTGATAGTGTGATCAAAGCATTTGGTTTTATACAGACTTTCGGAGAAGCCTGTATTTACAAGAAAGTGAGTGGGAGCTCTGTAGCATTTCTGATATTATATGTGGATGACATATTACTGATTGGAAATGATATAGAATTTCTGGATAGCATAAAGGGATACTTGAATAAAAGTTTTTCAATGAAAGACCTCGGTGAAGCTGCTTACATATTAGGCATTAAGATCTATAGAGATAGATCAAAACGCTTAATTGGACTTTCACAAAGCACATACCTTGACAAAATTTTGAAGAAGTTCAAAATGGATCAAGCGAAGAAAGGGTTCTTGCCTGTGTTACAAGGTGTGAAATTGAGTAAGACTCAATGCCCGACCACTGCAGAAGATAGAGAGAATATGAAAGATGTTCCCTATGCATCAGCCATAGGATCTATCATGTATGCAATGCTGTGTACCAGACCTGATGTATGCCTTGCTATAAGTTTAGCAGGGAGGTACCAAAGTAATCCAGGAGTGGATCACTGGACAGCGGTCAAGAACATCCTGAAATACCTGAAAAGGACTAAGGATATGTTTCTCGTATATGGAGGTGACAAAGAGCTCATCGTAAAAGGTTACGTTGATGCAAGCTTTGACACTGATCCGGACGATTCTAAATCGCAAACCGGATACGTGTTTACATTAAACGGTGGAGCTGTCAGTTGGTGCAGTTCTAAACAAAGCGTCGTAGCGGGATCTACATGTGAAGCGGAATACATAGCTGCTTCGGAAGCAGCAAATGAAGGAGTCTGGATGAAGGAGTTCATATCCGATCTAGGTGTCATACCTAGCGCATCGGGTCCAATGAAAATCTTTTGTGACAATACTGGTGCAATTGCCTTGGCAAAGGAATCCAGATTTCACAAAAGGACCAAACACATCAAGAGACGCTTCAACTCCATCCGGGATCTAGTCCAGGTGGGAGACATAGAGATTTGCAAGATACATACGGATCTGAATGTTGCAGACCCGTTGACTAAGCCTCTTCCACGAGCAAAACATGATCAGCACCAAGGCTCCATGGGTGTTAGAATCATTACAGTGTAATCTAGATTATTGACTCTAGTGCAAGTGGGAGACTGAAGGAAATATGCCCTAGAGGCAATAATAAAGTTATTATTTATTTCCTTATAATCATGATAAATGTTTATTATTCATGCTAGAATTGTATTTACCGGAAACATAATACATGTGTGAATACATAGACAAACAAAGTGTCACTAGTATGCCTCTACTTGACTAGCTCGTTAATCAAAGATGGTTATGTTTCCTAACCATGAACAATGAGTTGTTATTTGATTAACGAGGTCACATCATTAGTAGAATGATCTGATTGACATGACCCATTCCATTAGCTTAGCACCCGATCGTTTAGTATGTTGCTATTGCTTTCTTCATGACTTATACATGTTCCTATGACTATGAGATTATGCAACTCCCGTTTACCGGAGGAACACTTTGGGTACTACCAAACGTCACAACGTAACTGGGTGATTATAAAGGAGTACTACAGGTGTCTCCAATGGTCGATGTTGGGTTGGCGTATTTCGAGATTAGGATTTGTCACTCCGATTGTCGGAGAGGTATCTCTGGGCCCTCTCGGTAATACACATCACATAAGCCTTGCAAGCATTACAACTAATATGTTAGTTGTGAGATGATGTATTACGGAACGAGTAAAGAGACTTGCCGGTAACGAGATTGAACTAGGTATTGGATACCGACGATCGAATCTCGGGCAAGTAACATACCGATGATAAAGGGAACAACGTATGTTGTTATGCGGTCTGACCGATAAAGATCTTCGTAGAATATGTAGGAGCCAATATGGGCATCCAGGTCCCGCTATTGGTTATTGACCGGAGACGTGTCTCGGTCATGTCTACATTGTTCTCGAACCCGTAGGGTCCGCACGCTTAAGGTTACGATGACAGTTATATTATGAGTTTACATGTTTTGATGTACCGAAGGAGTTCGGAGTCCCGGATGAGATCGGGGACATGACGAGGAGTCTCGAAATGGTCGAGACGTAAAGATTCATATATTGGATGATATGGTTAGGCCAAGGGGTCAAGCCCATGAGGCTTTAGGTCGGTGCAAAAAGGAGTCTTGTGGAGGCCAGGGGGCCAAACGCCGGAGACCCTGGCGTCTGGCCCTGGGCCAGACGCCGAGGCCCATGGCGTCTGGGCCAGACGCCAAGGATTGTGGCGTTTGGTCCTGGAGTCCGAGTGGGACTCTAGCCTTTCGGGCAAAACCGACTTTGAGGAGGCTTTTGCTCCAAGTTTCGACCCCGGGGCTCAACATATAAATAGAGGGGCAGGGCTAGCACCAAAGACACAAGAAGTTGATCCACGTGATCTATTCCTTAGCCGTGTGCGGCGCCCCCAGCCACCATATTCCTCGATAATACTGTAGCGGAGTTTAGGCGAAGCCCTGCTGCTGTAGTTCATCAAGATCGTCACCACGCCGTCATGCTGACGGAACTCTTCCCCGACACTTTGCTGGATCGGAGTCCGGGGATCGTCATCGAGCTGAACGTGTGCTCGAACTCGGAGGTGCCGTAGTTTCGGTGCTTGATCGGTTGGATCGAGAAGACGCACGACTACTTCCTCTACGTCGTGTCATCGCTTCCGCAGTCGGTCTGCGTTGGGTACGTAGACAATACTCTCCCCTCGTTGCTATGCATCACATGATCTTGCGTGTGCGTAGGAAATTTTTTGAAATTACTACGAAACCCAACACAAGACCCAATCCTAAGCCTAGCACAAGATCGTGTAGTTCGTTTGCTAAAGCTTTTCTAATGTCAAGTATCATTTCCTTAGACCATGAGATTGTGCAACTCCCGGATACTGTAGGAGTGCTTTGGGTGTGCCAAACGTCACAACGTAACTGGGTGGCTATAAAGGTACACTACAGGTATCTCCGAAAGTGTCTGTTGGGTTGGCACGAATCGAGACTGGGATTTGTCACTCCGTGTAAACGGAGAGGTATCTCTGGGCCCACTCGGTAGGACATCATCATAATGTGCACAATGTGACCAAGGAGTTGATCACGGGATGATGTGTTATGGAACGAGTAAAGAGACTTGCCAGTAACGAGATTGAACAAGGTATCGGGATACCGACGATCGAATCTCGGGCAAGTACAATACCGCTAGACAAAGGGAATTGAATACGGGATTGATTGAATCGTCGACATCGTGGTTCATCCGATGAGATCATCGTGGAACATGTGGGAGCCAACATGGGTATCCAGATCCTGCTGTTGGTTATTGGCCGGAGAGTTGTCTTGGTCATGTCTGCATGGTTCCCGAACCCGTAGGGTCTACACACTTAAGGTTCGATGACGCTAGGGTTATTAGGAAGACTTGTATGTGATTACCGAATGTTGTTCGGAGTCCCGGATGAGATCCCGGACGTCACGAGGAGTTCCGGAATGGTCCGGAGGTAAAGATTTATATATGGCAAGTTGTTGTTCGGGTTCCGGGAAAAGTTTGATTTTTTCTGGTATTGTACCGGGAAGCTTCCAGAAGGTTCCGGAGGATTCCGGAGGGTTCCGGAGGTCCGGAAAATGTTCCACCACGTCCAATACAGCAGCATGGGCTATAGGGGGGCGCCCTAACCTTAATGGGCCAAGAGCACCAGCCCCCCCAAGGCCCATGCGCATGGGAGAGGGGAAACCCTAAGGGGGAGGGCCTCCACTTGACTTGGGAGGCACTCCTTCCCCCTTGGCCGCCGCCCCCAACCCTAGATGGGATCTAGGGGGGCCGGCCCCCTCTCTCCCCACCTATAAATAGTGGAGGGGTGGGAGGGCGGCCACACCCTTGAACCTGGTGCAGCCCCTCCCCTCCAATACCTCTCCTCCTCCGCGTGAGCTTGGCGAAGCCCTGCCGGAGAACTGCCACTCCATCACCACCACGCCGTCGTGCTGTTGTTGGACTCTCTTCCTCAACCTCTCCTTCCTCCTTGCTGGATCAAGGCGTGGGAGACGTCTCCGTTCCGTATGTGTGTTGAACGCGGAGGTGCCGTCCGTTCGGCGCTAGGATCATCGATGATTTGGATCACGACGAGTACGACTCCATCAACCCCATTCACCTGAACGCTTCCGCTTAGCGATCTACAAGGGTATGTAGATGAACTCTCCTTCCCCTCGTTGCTAGATTACTCCATAGATTGATCTTGGTGATGCGTAGAAAATTTTAAATTTCTGCTACGATCCCCAACAGATTCATCGCCGTCGTCATCATCAACCATCCTCCATCACCAATTTCATGATGCTCACCGTCATGCGTGAGTAATTGCATTGTAGGCTTGCTGGACGGTGATGGGTTGGATGAGATTTATCATGTAATCGAGTTAGTTTTGTTAGGGTTTGATCCCTAGTATCCATTATGTTCTGAGATTGATGTTGCTATGACTTTGTTATGCTTAATGCTTGTCACTAGGGCCCGAGTGCCATGATTTCAGATCTGAACCTATTATGTTTTCATGAATATATGTGAGTTCTTAATCCTATCTTGCAAGTCTATAGTCACCTACTATGTGTTATGATCCGGCAACCCCGAAGTGACAATAATCGGGACCACTCCTGGTGATGACCATAGTTTGAGGAGTTCATGTATTCACTATGTGCTAATGCTTTGTTCCGGTTCTCTATTAAAAGGAGGCCTTAATATCCCTTAGTTTCCAATAGGACCCCGCTGCCACGGGAGGGTAGGACAAAAGATGTCATGCAAGTTCTTTTCCATAAGCACGTATGACTATATACGGAATACATGCCTACATTACATTGATGAATTGGAGCTAGTTCTGTGTCACCCTATGTTATGACTATTACATGATGAACCGCATCCGGCATAATTATCGATCACTGATCTGGTGCCGACGAGTTTTCCATATACTGGTTTATGTTTATTTACTTTCCCGCTGCTACTATTACAATCACTACAAAATACCAAAAACATTACTTTTGCTGTCTTTACTTTTGTTGCCGCTACCACCACTATCATATTACTTTGCTACTAAACACTTTGCTACAGACACTAAGTTTCTAGGTGTGGTTGAATTGACAACTCAGCTGCTAATACTTGAGAATATTCTTTGGCTCCCCTTGTGTCGAATCAATAAATTTGGGTTGAATACTCTACCCTCGAAAGCTGTTGCGATCCCCTATACTTGTGGGTTATCAAGGGCCGCCTGCCCGAGTCCGGAACCGCTGGAGGTTCCGGCGCGGTGTTCGGCTGAGGGCCGAACTTGGAGCCCCTGGGAGCCTTGCTCCATTTACTCCTGGAGTCCGAAAGGTCGCCTTGAGGCGCCTCCGGGACTGTCTTCCCTTAGCTCGGTGCCCCTTGAGACAATACCTCGGTGTTGTCCGTAGGGCAAGTAGAGGAGGCGGTTGGAAGTGTATCACTATTCACGTCCGACGAGTCCAAGGAACCGTTAGACGATGATACGTCGATACGGGCTTGGGGCGGACTGCATAATCATATTCGACGTTAGGA
Organism: Triticum aestivum; assembly: GCF_018294505.1. Lineage (NCBI taxonomy): Eukaryota > Viridiplantae > Streptophyta > Magnoliopsida > Poales > Poaceae > Triticum > Triticum aestivum. The sequence continues at coordinate 506,770,886 of NC_057809.1, read as the reverse complement.
GAAGCAGTGCAACAAAAGTATGCTATGAGTTACTCTGGAATCCGAATACTTACGACTTCGCCAGGGGCTTGGCCCTAAGCAGCCACTCGTCTTCGCCGTCAGCGGCGGTGGTGGAACAGTCCGGAAGGAGAGTCCTTCCCTTCTTGGACCCTTCGGCCTCCCCGGTTGGGGTGGCCTTCCTTTTCTTGTCTCCCCCGGCTGGAGGGGGAGAATCTTCGTCTTCCTTCTCCTCGTTTTCATGGGAGGAGTGTGCCTCGGAGTTATCGGACGATGTGTCCGATACCACCTGGCGCCGGGAACTCTTTCGGGTTCCCGTGGCCTTCTTCTTGGTCTTCTCCGGCACCTCATAAGGAGCCGTCCGCATCTCCGTCAGGAGAGCGTCTGCAGGGTCTTCGGGCAGAGGGGCCGGACAGTTAATCTGCTCCGATGTCTCCACCAAGTCCTGTCAAAGGCATGGGAGCTCAGACCCCGCACATGGTTAAGCTAGGGGAAATAAATACCCTATGGAAAGCTCATAGGCAATGGATCGGTGATAGAGAATTATGCCGGATGCGGTTCATCATGTAACAGTCATAACCTAGGGTGACAAAGAACTAGCTCCAATTCATCAATGTAATGTAGGCATGTATTCCGAATATAGTCATACGTGTTTATGGAAAAGAACTTGCATGACATCTTTTGTCCTACCCTCCCGTGGCAGCGGGGTCCTAGCGAAAACTAAGGGATATTAAGGCCTCCTCTTAATAGAGTACCGAACCAAAGCATTAACACATAGTGAATACATGAACTCCTCAAACTACGGGCATCACCGGGAGTGGTGCCGATTATTGTCACTTCGGGGATGCTGGATCATAACACATAGTAGGTGACTATAGACTTGCAAGATAGGATCAAGAACTCTCATATATTGATGAAAACATAATAGGTTCAGATCTGAAATCATGGCACTCGGGCCCTATTGACAAGCATTAAGCATAGCAAAGTCATAGCAACATCAATCTCAGAACATAGTGGATACCAGGGATCAAACCCTAACAAAACTAACTCGATTACATGATAAATCTCATCCAACCCATCACCGTCCAGCAAGCCTATGATGGAATTACTCACTCACGGCGGTGAGCATCATGAAATTGGTGGAGTGTTGTTGATGATGACGATGGCGATGGATTCCCCTCTCCGGAGCCCCGAACGGACTCCAGATCAGCCCTCCCGAGAGGTTTTAGGGCTTGGCGGCAGCTCCGTATTGTAAAACGCGATGAATCCTTCTCTTTATATTTTCTCCCCGAAAGCAAATATATAGAGTTGGAGTTGAGGTCGGAGGAGCTCCAAGGGCCCATGAGGTAGGGGGCGCCCCCACCCTCGTGGCTAGGGTGTGGGCCCCCTGGTCTTCATCTTTTGCAAGAATTTTTTATTATTTCCAAAAAGATGTTCCGTGAAGTTTCAGGTCATTCAAAGAACTTTTGTTTCTGCACATAAATAACACCATGGCAATTCTGCTGAAAACAACATCAGTCCGGGTTAGTTCCATTCAAATCATGCAAGTTAGAGTCCAAAACAAGGGTAAATGTGTTTGGAAAAGTAGATACGACGGATACGTATCACCCCTCCTTCCTTCTCTTCTCTTTTCCCTTTCCTTCTCTCCTACTCCTACTACATGGAAGGGGGGAGTCCTACTCCCCCAGGGCGCGCCATAATAGAGGGCCGGCCCTCCCCCTCCTCCACTCCTTTATATACGGGGGAGGGGGGCACCCCATGGACACACAAGTTGATCAGTTGATGTTTTAGCCGTGTGCGGTGCCCCCCTCCATCATAATCCACCTCGGACATATCGTAGCGGTGCTTAGGCGAAGCCCTGCATTTGTAGCATCATCATCACCGTCATCACGCCGTCGTGCTGACGGAACTCTCCCTCGAAACTCTGCTGGATCGGAGTTCGTGGGACGTCACCGAGCTGAACATGTGCTGAACTTGGAGGTGCCGTGTGTTCGGTACTTGGATCGATCGGATCGTAAAGACGTACGACTACATCAACCGCGTTCTCATAACGCTTCCGCTTATGGTCTACGAGGGTACGTGGACGACACTTTCCCCTCTCGTTGCTATGCATCACCATGATCTTGCGTGTGCGTAGTTTTTTTTGAAATTACTACGTTCCCCAACAGCCAGCTCCTCGACGGTCTATTTGCAGCCTGGACGTACATCCACTCTGTTTGCAGTCTGGACGACCGGCGTCAAGGGACGGCGGGTGTACATCCGATGCTTCTTCAGCTGTTCCCACGCTGTCCTCCCTGGCCACCTCAGCAGCTTCCTATTGCTGGTCGCTGCCCTGAACTTGCGCTCTCTGGATGTGTACGTGATGGCCACGAACATCATGCTCGCTGATAGCCTGCGTACCAGTGTGGACAAAGCAACCTGCTTACTTGCCGTCGAGGCGCTCGTGGAGGCAGAGCAGCACGGTGGAGTAGAAGAAGGCATGCATCTGTGTGGCCTTGCCGTTGTACGCAAAGAGAAGTCGAAGAGGAAGCGACATCCAGGGACGCGCGAGATGGCAGTAGGAAGTGTCAAATATCAGGAACTGCAGCTTGAGAAACTCCGTTGGTGCTCGATCGGGGTAAAAGTTCATGATTGTAGTTCACAAGAGAATAAAGCTGAATCATTGTACAAGCAGGAAACAAGACGTACTAGTTTCATCATTTTCTAACCCAAACAAGATTTTTCATAAACTGATTTTTCACAAAACAGTTGGTAAAACGGGTTTTGCTAAAAATCTGCTAAAAACCTACTTTATATAAACCCATCACTAATATTCCTTAGGTGATGAATCATGTCAATATGGGCGGTGCATCCATTGTCTCAGGATTAGTACTTTTGGTGATTACAATAATCAATGGTGTTGTCATCCCATTCGCCAACTCCTTTGCCTTCCATGAAGTTTGAGCCTTGTTCTTGTTGACAACCTCTTTGATGTTCGTGGTACTTTTTTTAGGGAAGATGTTCGTTCTATGGACTCAAGGGATAGGAGGAGAGGCAGAGAGAAACGAGCCACATTTTTCTGGTTTTCTTAGGGGAGAGAGTGAGAGAGAAAAATAACACCTCTGAAATCAAATGCCAATAAAAAAATCAAATTGCATATTTTAAAGAAGACCAAAATTTATATGTAGATCCCCTAACAAGCCAAATTGCATATTAAAAAAACTACAATACTAGAGAAAAGAAAACAAAAACATCAAACAAAAAACCATTGAAAACTTGAAGGTAACATCAAGTGATTTTCTACCAATGCACGTCATGATGTCCTCCCATGCCTCTTGCAGAGAAACTAGCAATCTGCATAAGGTGGAGTAATCAAAGTCTCCGGATAACCGCATCTGTAATCTACAAGAGGATATGAGAAGCTTAGGCCATTAAACAAGTTGTGCTCGGTGACACAACCCTCACAAGGGCGGGTGTTGAACGTCTGCATTAGTTGAATCACCTTAGGATAAGGCAAGAGAAAACATAACATGTTAGCTCCCAAATGTAGGTCAAGAATGCCACAAAGATATTTATTCCATGCAACATAGCCTTCACATTCGCGAATCGCGACACCATCAACAAGGACACACGAAACTACAAACATAAGACTCATCCTACTTATACATAGCTAAGTAAACACACTACTTCTTTATTTATTTGAATCTGCAAAGGTCCTACTTCCACCTAGCAAGCAAAGATCTCAAACGCCACGACGGATAGACAACCAAAGACGATACCCCCTATTTGATGCGTCGTGTGTCAAATTAGTGGGCAAACCCACATGCGTGTTACCGAGTGTTGCTCCTCTAGTCTCTAAACAGTTTTTTTAGTTTTTCCATATTTATTTAAAATGAAAGCCATATTTGAAAACATGTTCATGAATTTAAAAATGTGCACAAAATAAAAAATGGTCACACATTTTATTTTATTTTCAAAATTTAAAATGGGTCACAAATTCAATGTCTTATTGATTTAAAAAATATTTATTTGTTCTAAAAATATTCATGATCTGATATATTTTTCACAATTTTGTCGGAATTTCAACAATGTTCACGAAATATTAAAAATACTTTGTAGTTTTTTAAAAAGATTGTATTTTTTCATAAATATTCAAAAATTCGGAAAAACAATAATGTTTTAAAAAATTACATTTTTGTGTATTTCATAAAAGGTTCTCAAAATTTTAAAACCTTGCTGAATTTAGAGAAATGTTCTTGTGTTTTCAGAAAATGTGAAGTAAAGAGGGAAAAAAGAAAAAATAAGAAGAAAACTGGCAAAAGAAAAGAGAGAATAAAATGTATTGCCCTCTAATAAAAAAAGAAAAAACGCTCGTCACCACATTCCAATTGTGTCTGGTTGGGCTGACACATCTGTTATTTGCGTTTGCAAATTTTTAACATCAATGACAAAAAGGATTTTCTGTCGAAGACGAGCAATACTAGGGAGCCGCTAGTTTTTTCCTAGCACCAATGTTTATTTTTCACTTTTTTTTTGTTTTTGTAGGTTTTCTTGGGGCTTTTTTGTGTTTTGGTTTCTTCATGTGCTTCTGCGTAGAGCACATGTGTACTCCAGGCAAAGCACAAGTGTGCTTCATCCCCGCGAAAAACAAGTTAGTTCACTAGGGGGGCACGTATGAGTACATATGTGCCTCCTCGTTGGAGCGTATCTGGTGCACCGGGGCAATTGGTGCTACCGGTGCATCGGATCCCGTTGCGCATTAAAAAATGTTCAAAAAATCCAAAAAAATTAGTGCATTTACACAACATCAATTTATGTTGTCACAAAAATTCAAAATATTGCTCGAGATACAAAAATGAAAAATTTGACATCAATGTGCTAATGGGCCGAAACTAAAGCCCAACTTGTGTTATGTACTCCCTCCGTTTGAAAAAGCTTGCCCCTCAAATGGATATGTCTAGCACCAAGTTAGCGCTAGACACATCCATTTGAGGGACAAACTTGTGAGGGACATGGTTTTTTGGACGGAGGGAGTACTATTTAGTGTCAAATTTGAGACTTTTGTATCTCGAGCAATGTTCCAAATTTTAAAATAAATTTTGTCACAACACACATTAATGTTGTGTCGATGCAGTACTTTTTTCTTCAAAAATTTTAGAACATTTTTGAATGGGCAATGGGCGACCGGTGCACTGGTAGCACCAGATACATCCCCGCCTCCTCGTGGGAGTACAATTGTGCTTCACCCATGTGGGACCACATGTTCGTTCAGTTGAAAGCGGTATGTTTTGGAAGCACATAATAAGGAATTCAAAAAATGTTCATGAACTAAAAAAATGTTAGCAAATTTCAGAAATTATTTCCAAATTTCCAAAAAATATTCATCTATTAGGAAATGTTTGCATTTTTTTCCAAAAGTTTAAACATGTTCACAAATTTAAAAATTGTCTCCAAAATTATAAAAATGTTAATGAATTAAAAAATATTTACAATTTTTAATTTTTTCTTAACTTTTGAAAATGTTTGTGAAATTCAAAAACCGCGAATGAAAAATATTCCTAATTTCAGAAAAATGAAAAAAAAGGAAAAGAAAATAATAAACCGAAAAATAAAAGATAAAATTTAAAAAGTGAAAAGTAAAAATACGAGAAAGAACGAAAATGAAAAATCCAGGGAAAAACCAAAAAAAAAACCCAAGTCTTGAACCGAAAAGGGAGCTAGTTGGGTTGGCCCAACCGTACTTAGCTGTAGCACAGAGAGGGTGCGCGGTACCTCGTTATTCCATGACCTAGGCGCTAAATTAAATAGGATCTCCAGTGTTCTTTACTACATAAACAAAAGAAAAACTTATCGCAGGAGAACAAGGCCTAATCCAGATCCAGTGACTCAGCGAGGAAAAAGAATATTCCACTCAAAAAAGGCGAGGAACCCCTAAAAAAACTAAAAAAAGGCGAGGAAAAAGAAACTCTATCAGTTTGTTGTTGATAAAAAAAGGCGAGGAAAAAGAAACCCACGGCAACGGGAGCGTGACTCAGGGCAGGGTGGTCCCCCCCCTCTAAAATCTCGTGCGAGCAGTCCAAAATCCTTGTTTACCAGCTCCACTCCCAACCTCCCTCCCCCCGGTGATCTCATTCCCACCCCTCCTCATCACATCGCCCGCGTGAGCGATTTTTGTTGATAAAAAAATAAAAAATCATCCCTCCCTCCCTCCCTCTGAACTGGAACTGGAGCTCCTCTCTCTCTCTGGCCGTGGGCAGCTCTAAACCCTAGCGGCAGCGGCAGGGGAGCCAGATCGCCGCCGCGATGGAGAGCCCCGTGAAGGAGGAGGTCGGCGGGGAGCTGGCCATGGAGATCGAGTCCAGCGTCACGGCCGAGGACTGGCGCCGCGCGCTCTCCCGCGTCGTGCCCGCCGTCGCCGTCCTCCGCACCACCGCGCCGCGCGCCTTCGACACCGAGGTTGCCGGCGCCAGCTACGCCACCGGCTTCGTCGTCGACAAGGCCCGCGGCATCATCCTCACCAATCGCCACGTCGTCAAGCCCGGTGCGCGCCCCCCTCCCTCCACCTATCCGCCGATCCGATGCCTCCTCCTCCTCCTCCTCCTCCTCCTCCTCGTGTAATATATTCATTCGTGTGTTGCTGTGTGCTCGTAGGTCCTGTGGTCTCGGAGGCGATGTTCGTGAACCGGGAGGAGATCCCTGTGTACCCCCTGTACAGAGACCCTGTTAGTGTTTGTTCCATTCCACTCTTATTCTGTTCTGTTTTATTTTGTTTAACCCTGTGCCAATGGCGTATTGTTAATCCAAGTTTCCTCCTCTTCTCAAAACAGGTACATGATTTTGGTTTTTTCCGCTATGACCCAGGTGCCATAAAGTTCCTCAAGTATGAGGAGATCCCTCTAGACCCTGAAGCAGCATCTGTTGGGCTAGAAATCCGAGTTGTCGGCAATGACAGCGGCGAAAAGGTTTCCTTATACGCCAGTTCATTCGCTCCCTGGTTGCTGTTTTATGAACCGTAGTATCCCGTAAAGTGATGCTGCACGAGGAATTCAGCGTTGGATTATGGGAATGAAGCATGTTTAATTGCTTCTACCAGACCTTTAATTTCTTCTTTTGCCATCCTGTAAAACAAAGCATTTTCACTTCAAAATTCATGCGCACAGTTCCTTGAAACCACACTAGTAAAATGTCACATTATGCCATTTCAGCAAGATAATGATATCTTAACTGTATGAAATAAGCATTTGTTTCGTTCTCTTTTGAAAAATTAGGAGTGACCCTACCTGAATCTCGATCTCCTTACTGCTATTAGCAATCATATTCCACAGAGCAAATGTGATTAAATGCTTGTGAGGGTTTTGCATGTTAGAAAAATAATGATACGCACACCATCTTTCTTTGTGTCTAACTCAGCAGAACTATTTAGGTTTCAGTTAGATGAATGTGATGCTTAATTAGGAGCTTTTAATCTCCAACCTTTCCATACTAAGACCATAAGCTTACTAGTAGTTGCAATTGTTAATATTCCTTGACCTGGAATGCACTTATTCAACTACTCCCTCCGTTTCTAAATATAAGCCATTTTAGAGATTTTAATGCGGACTACATACGGATGTATATAGACATATTTTAGAGTGTAGATTCACTCATTTTGCTCCGCATGTAGTACTTATTGAAATCTCTAAAAGACTTATATTTAGGAACAGAGGGAGTAGTTAATACAGAAACAGTAGACATGCGCTAAACAGCGCTAGTGACAACATTTGGCATGATAGATGATAGCTAGAAAAGGAATTTGGAACAAATTGTTTATGTCAGCATTGAAACAAAGTCCTATTAAGTTTGCAACTGAGATTGTGACATCTGTGTTATGCGGCATGCTGGATTTGATGTGGATTCCCCTAGATATGGGGGTTCATACTTAACAAGGATACGTGTGGAAATAATAACTGATTAGCTGTGGGAAATTGTTTAAATTGTGTTGCATAATGTAAATTTTTCTGATTCATCTTCCTTGATTTAGGTTTCAATTTTGGCGGGAACACTTGCTCGACTGGATAGAGAAGCGCCTCACTACAAGAAGTACGCCTTACTTTTTTGCATGACAAGTTTATGATATGGGCTTATGATATTTTCTTTACGCTCCTAGCCACCCCAAGCTTGTAGACAGTATATAAGATTATTACACCATGTATCGTATATATTCTAACCTTTAATTCTTTGACAGGGACGGGTACAATGATTTCAACACATTCTATATGCAGGTGCTTCTCTTTAGCTACTCAATATGACATGTGTACATGTTTGATTGAATTGCTGGATTTGTGCATCTGAAATGATCTTTTATTGCATTGATGCCATACAACATGTTAATTGTCTTGTTGTTGATGCTCATAAGTTAACGTGATTGTTTGTTTCTTTAGGCTGCATCTGGAACTAAAGGTGGCTCTAGTGGTTCCCCAGTTGTTGATTGCCAAGGAAGAGCTGTTGCCCTGAATGCTGGAAGCAAATCTTCCAGTGCTTCTGCTTTTTTCCTTCCATTAGAACGTGTAAGTATCATTAGTACATTAGTAACATTACTACCTCCTCATACTATTTTGAGATGTACCGGAATTGTGGGATAATATATTAATCATAAGGAAATGATACTGCTAGTTAAACCAGTGTTAGGCATTCATAAATCATCCATATGTGATTAAACTAACACATACTAAATTTAGTTGGCTTTACAGAAAATTTCATCTCAGCTAGAAGCGTAAGAGTGCACCAGTCTCCTTAATAATGTCTTGCTTACTGTACGGTGTCATGTGACCGATGCACTTCACTTCACCAAAAAAAGAACAGAAAACAGAAACAAATGCGAGTTTGACATTGTCTAGTTACATATAATTATAAACATCATTGTTTATAAGGCGGTAAGGCAACCTAAGGCGACACCACCCGCTCTAGCGCCTAGGCGATGCTTAAGTGCCTAAGGTGGGCATATTTGTAAGGCGTTGCCAGGGCGCCTTAAGGCAGGACACCTTAAAAACACATCATGCTATTTAAGATTGATTATTCATGACACTCTTATTTTTGTTAACATTGTTTGTTTAAACTATTTCCAGGTTGTTAGGGCACTGAATTTGATACGTGATTGTTGGGATGCATTTGGTATCAAGTCAGAATCTGTTTATATTCCTCGTGGTACACTGCAGGTGTGCATGCTGTCCGATGATACCATTTTTTAATTGTATATTTTGTTTAAGTTGAGAGCTACTTATGACTTATGGTGAACAGTGAACTTTGTAGTCTTGTTAAATCTGCCTGTATGTAACCTTGAAGAACTTCAACAGTGTAGAATAGTCTTCTGGTCTTTCTGCTTATAGTTGTAGTATATATTGGATAACATGAGTGTAGAATGGATCCACAAAATTCGCGCGTATGCTAGTGCAGTACTGCAGTGTCAAGTAACTCTGAATCATATGAGCATGGCACATGGAAATGAAGCAATGCTTTCTTAATGACCTATATTTTTTCAACTCTTCCTTCTCTACAAATATTTCTAGTTTAGAATGCAATGAATATCTTACCTGTTATTTGCACTCAGCATCTAAATTGGCTATTATAACTGTTTACCATTCTTGTTCAACACCGAGAACTGAAGTTCACATAGTGTGTTGCAGAAGCATAGCACTAGAGTTCTGTATTGAGGATAATGGAAATGTAGTGGCATGACATGCTTGTTTATCAATAGGAAGTTGAACAACCAACACTGAAATAGAAAAAAGAGCTTATGTTGTATTATGACCAATGCTTTGCTTCTATTAAGTGTTCTGGGGTATGGATTCAAATTATAAGGGCATGTTGGTCTGGAAATAACTCACTTAGGTTGGTTTCACCATTTTGGCCAGTTATTTGATTTGCTGCCACACTTGTGGTGTGCTCATAAATCATAATTTCTTAGCATCATGCCCCACCTGTCATTGGCACTTTCTTTATGTGCAGAACTTTTACACTGATGGTGGATGATTTGCTCACCACGAAAGCGTGGGGCACCACACTTATGGCATTGTGTAGCTTCAAAGCAAACACACCCTTTAGGTTTCTATGATCAACATATGGATTGTATGAAATCCTGTAATGTATCTGGACTGAAGTGCTGCTACACACTGGATGGTATAGTGTATAATGTTCAATGATGTCACAACTGTACAATTACAGAGCACTGCATAAGCCACTGTGTAGCGGTGTTGGTATTATGGCTCACTGCCTCACTAAAAATACTGCTTTAAACCATGACAATTCGCAAAATTTGCCCAAGAAAAAAAATATCTAGTTAGCAAATGCTATTGGTGTTTTTATTAGTTGTAATTTTTGTTTATCATCGATCACTGTTGCTTTACTCTGCCCTAGAGTCTGGACCTCACATTATCCCTATTATATTTTTTTGTCCTTCTTAAAGATGACCTTTCAACACAAAGGATTTGAAGAAACTCGGCGTCTTGGACTGAGGAATGAGACAGAGCAGGTATTTACACTGTTCATGGTTTGCTAATTGTCTAGAAAATATCTGCCTGCCCCGCATCAAATTTATTGCTGGAATCAAGTTCAATCTGTTTACATTTTATGAACATAACTTTATCTATACCTGCTACTAGTTATGAATATTAGTTGTTCTACTTCTACTTGTTTATATCGGTAAACATCTACATTTTTCTTTCCATTGGAATATATTTTTGAATGTTAACCCTCATGCTCTGTGATTAAGTGCTGGAACTTATCATTTTTGTTTATACAGATGGTACGCCTTGTTTCTCCAGCAGGCGAAACTGGAATGCTGGTTGTTGACTCTGTGGTAATTTGCCTTTATTAGTTCTAACTTCTAAACATGATTGTACATTGTTACTTGGCTTGCTGCTTCTTGTATTATGCCATTCTATGTCTTGCTGAAACTGGAGAGCTCTGTCCTTGCAGGTGCCAGAAGGACCTGCACATAAACATTTGGAACCTGGTGATGTGCTAGTTCACATCAATGGGGAGGTAATCATCGCTTTAAAATGGCTTGCTATATTTGTTAGTGTACTCTGTAGCCTGATAACTTCAGACAGCAGTAGCAAATTAGCAAAACGTTGGTACCCACTGTTCTCTATTCCTATTCACCTAATACTGAAAACTGAAGATAATATATGTGACATGATGAATTTGTGATGATATGTTCTTTTTTCATAAGTACCAAAACACAAACAACTCTAGGTTGTGAACCATTGGTTCAAAAGGATATACTCCTAACGTTATCCGCGAACAATAATCTAACAATTGTCAGTTATCTGTACCATGCCAGTAATTAACTGCGATGTCATTTCATGTATATTGCAATCTTGCTGTTTATCACTCCCTTCATATTACAAATACATGTCATTTTGGATGTCTTCGGTCAAACTTTGTCTATAAATACTGTTTCAGATTTTTAGGTTGAGAACTTACCAATCATATGCTTAGATTTGTCTCAAAAAGTATATTCATAAGAGAGGTCGGGGTAGACCAAACTTGATATGGGAGGAGTCTGTTAAGACAGATCTGAAGGACTGATATCACCAAAGAACTGGCCATGGACAGGGGTGCATGGAAGGTAGCTATCCACGTGCCAACCATGAGTTGGTTTCAATATCTTATGGGTTTCAGCTCTAGCCTACCCCAACTTGTTTGGGACTAAAGGCTATAGTAAAAATTAGTGGGCGAAGGTAAATCAGGTAAATCTTGAAGACTGTCAATATACAAAACGACATGTATTTGTGATATGGGGGGAGCATCAATAAATCCTGGTCAAGGCTTATGGTCTAACAATGTACCCGATCTGCAAATTCTAGGAAAAGTTGCCAGTATATATTGATCCAGAACGTTTTAAGCAAGTTTCCAGTTTCTTTTTAGTACCCAACCTCAAGGAAATCACATTTCTCCTTTCCATTTTACCTGTCCTGATATCATGTGGCATCGTTGATTGTACTACATTTTATCCTTTCCTTTTTCGACTCATTTTTGCACCAAGCATGTTACTAAACTAATTGCACTTTCATTATCTCATAAGTTTCTGACTGAAGCATGTTCTCACCAAGCATTTTACTTAACTAATTGCAGGTTGTAACCCAGTTTCTCGCAATGGAGACTTTACTTGATGACAGCGTCGGCAAGGAGGTAAATTTGCAGATTGAAAGAGGTGGAGTGCCTTTGACAGTAAAGTTAGAGGTAATTTCTAATTTTGACTCATCTTATTTAATATTTTCAGCAGAAAAGAACTTGTATATACTACTAATGTTTACTTCCTTTCACACCGATACAGCTGTTGCAACTATCTTTTTTAAAATAAAATCAGCAACCATATTTATGCCACTGTAACTCTTCAGGTTGAGGATTTGCACTCTATAACTCCAAATCATTTCTTGGAAGTCAGTGGTGCTGTCATCCATCCACTTTCATACCAGCAGGTAAGTTCCCCTCATTCCTTTCCAAGCTGATGCTCTCCTTGCTCTTTCAAGGAACGAGTACACATTTGTTTTTGTGGTACAGTGCATCAAAGAATAGTTGATGCAAATAAAAATTTAAAAGTGAAATCTATTCTGGGGCTGTCAACAAGCCGACCTTGAGTGAGCCAAGGTTGGTTCAGCTCAAGCTATATACAAAATTCAAGTTCGAGTTGAACTCGAGCGAGCCTGACCAGTGAGTCTTTTCTTTGAACTTACATCCTTACTCAATTAGGCTTGGGATCAGCTTGACCAAGCTTGGTAATATAATGCCCCGCTTGATAAAAAGGCCAGCAACAAAACTGAGATTCAGAAACAAACTGCATGTATGACCTAATGAATAACCAAACAGGAAACTTGTGTTCTCAAAGGCTCAACACGCTATTAATCGCAACACATCCAAACCATGTGAAAAAGCTCACATTCCCAGAATATTGCCGGAAGAGGAGGTTGGCACTGGATTCAAGGCACCTGCCGACGCTTGGAGACGTATTCTATGGTGGTGGCGGAAGGTGTTCGAAGTAGTGGGAGGAGGCAGTGGCTGGAGCTGAGTTGGGCGGCGGCGGAAGGCTTTCTGTCGCGGTGGATGATATGACATTTGGAGTTTAGCTAGGGTTGCGAGATTGGAGTTCTGTCTCTGTTTTTGGGATGGGCCTTTATGGGTTGTTAGGCTCTTGTGTTGGGGTGAAACTAGCATTAACACATAGGCTTTGGACTATTAGAACAACGGAGGACTAGTGTTATCATTGAATTTTTTTTTGGGGGGACAGAGTATGATACGAGCTGTTATTGAGAATAGCATGAGCTCAGGCCAGGCCTGAATTGTGCTTCCAGTAGCTGGGCTCGAGTAGCTTGTTGAAGCCAAGTTTTCTTGACAGCGATACTATATTCCTTATTTCACGCTTATGTTGTTTGTGAGACCATAATTTGTATACAACTTAAACCATACGAGTATAGCGGAGTTGTTATGCAATGTTTAATTTATTGACTGGCTGCACTTTGGTTTCTGAAGTGTTGAGCTTTCTGCCCTATTACATCTGTAAATCACAATTAGTCCACTTGAGTCAAACGCCGAATGGACACATGTTTAACTTCTCTGCTAGAAATGTTAATCTCGCCACTGTGGCCACATGTGTTCAGTAAACGAAATTGGACTGATGATAACATCATCATCCTATTCAAACTTATATTAAACTATATGAATGTATGTTGTTACAGTATATGTTTAAGTTTCACGCTGGTACTAATGTTGTTCATATTGCGTTTCAGGCTAGAAACTTCCGCTTCAAATGTGGTCTTGTATATGTTGCCGAGGCAGGGTAAGACAACTAGCCATAATTGCTGACATTACATTTCCTGAAAGAACTATTGATCTGCAGTGGTGATTCTAGCCAGTCCTTTATCAATCTTAGTCAGTGGACACATCACTTTGCAATAGACTAGTAGAATTGCCTTGCATTTAAATTCTAACAAGGTGCCATTTTGCCAGCTAAATCTGAATATCACAATGTTCCTAAAGAGTGTAAGCTGCAACGTATGTTTATTTGCTCCTCTTGTCTCCATCATTTTACTTGAAGATTATACCTTCCCAATTGTCTTATTTTCAAGTCTCCAGGGTCACTTTACTTCAAGTTTCAGTGATTTTCACCATGCGTTTCTTAGTCGTTTTTTTGTCCAAATATGTATATCAATATCAAAGCAATCATCCTTTTCTGTGACTTATTCAACACCGTGCAATGTAGGTACATGCTCTCTCGGGCATCGGTTCCACGCCATTCAATTATCAAAAAGTTTGCGGGAGAGGATATTGAAAATTTGGATGACCTTATTGCAGTTATTTCAAAGCTGTCTAGGGGAGCACGAGTGCCTCTCGAATATGTAAAGTACACTGACCGTTATCGGAACAAGGTACAAAAATGTTCCTTAGGAGCTTTATCATGATAAACCTTCCTTAGTAAATGTTGAGTTTTATATACAACTAAGCCCTCGCCTTATTTATGTGTTCAGTCTGTACTGGTGACAATTGATCAACACGGTTGGTATGCGCCTCCTCAGTTGTACACTCGAAATGACGCAACTGGTCTGTGGAATGCAAAGTTGGCTATACCGCTTGAATCTCCCTTTGTAGTTTCTCATCGTGCCGGCCATATGGATGCAAACTTAAATTCCATTTCACCTTTGACTGAATCAAGTCCTATGGATCTCAAATGCCAGCACGAGTCTGAAAATACGGCAGATGGATGCGTAAAAATGCAAACAGATGAGGAGATTGCCGTAGATGGATCCCACTCTGGCGAAGATTCCATCATTGAGAAAAAAAGGCGCCGGGTGGATGAGGAGATAGCTGCTGAGGGAACTATATCATCTTTTGGAGATTTAGATGACATAAAAGATGGCGCATTGAGGCATCCTTCCAGTGTGGAAGTCTCTGACCTTGCTCGGACAATATCAAGTAATGCTTCATTGGCAGAACAAGTAATTGAGCCAGCTCTTGTAATGTTTGAGGTGAGTGCTATTCTCAAATCTAAAATTTGAGGAGCTATCACGGTTATGCTTATTTCGTTGTTTTAGTTTATTTGAATATTTGATGACGACAATGTTTGGTATATTCAGTACTCCCTCCGATAGTCCGATCCATGTTAATTGATGCTGCTTTAGTACAACTTTAGTGGATCGGAGGAAGTAGTTTATTTTCGTTTTTGAAGGTTACTTATGGCTTCATCATCTCTACCACCTCTACTCCCTCTCTCTCTCTGATCCAACGGTGTCAACATTCAGAACAAGTGGCATCATTTTCTTAGAAATTCCGCAAATGATCTTAATATATTGATGATAGTGAACCAATGACACCTATACCTGTATGACAAATCTGTATCTTGTACAAATGTCCTGTTTTCGTTTCCTGATTGATTACTATTAAGTCATTTTTATTCTCATTTACTTGCATATCTACTGTTTTGCTCTTTACTCTTGGACTGGTGAATGAACTACTGCTATGTGTTTTACAGTACATCGTAACCAGCAATTGTTGGTTTCAGCTGTTTTGTGATTTGTGCTTATTCAGAACCTGACTCACCTGTACCTCTACTATTTTATAGGTGCATGTGCCACCAATATGCATGCTTGATGGAGTGCATTCTCAACATTTCTTTGGAACCGGTGTGATAATATATCATTCTGACTGCCTAGGTCTGGTTGCCGTCGATAGGAATACAGTTGCTGTATCTATCTCTGATATAATGCTCTCTTTTGCTGCATATCCCATTGAAATACCTGCAGAGGTAATGAGCTCAGCACCCATTTTGTTGACTAAATCCATGTCATATTGAATTTCAATTAATAGTAGCTTCCAAATTTTGGTTTTCAGGTTGTTTTTCTGCATCCTGTTCATAATTTTGCATTGGTTGCCTATGATCCTTCTGCACTGGGAGCTGGTGCATCTGTTATTCGAGCTGCTAAGCTTCTTCCTGGTTTGTTTCATTTTAGCGCCCCTTCTATTTATTTCCTATAAGTATATTGTTTGGTCATTTTAGCGCCCCTTCTATTTATTTCCTATAAGTATATTGTTTGGTCATTTTAGCGCCCCTGGTATGACTTAACAACCTTTTTGTACCGGTTTGTTTTTGCCATTTTGGATGTATATGTAGAACCTGCCTTGCGCCGAGGAGATTCTGTCTACCTAGTTGGGCTAAGTAGAAGCTTACAGGCTACATCAAGGAAATCAACCATAACTAATCCTTGCACGGCTGTTAATATTGGCTCAGCTGACTGCCCACGATATCGTGCAATAAATATGGAGGTCATTGAGCTTGATACTGGTACTTCCTATGCACATTTCAACTAACCTTCGTCGATCTCATGTCTTGATTGTTTGTAATTGTACTGAAAACTGTTTTTTTTATAGATTTCGGTAGCTCATTTTCGGGTATATTGACGGATGAGCAAGGAAGAGTTCAAGCGTTATGGGCAAGCTTTTCCACCCAGGTTAGTTTGCGTTGGGAGTTGTTAACCTTGGTCTGTTTTTGTAAGTAATGACGCTCCCATGTTCTCAGGAGCATTTCTTGAAAAGATCAAAAGAAAAAAGAAAAGCACAAAACGGCAGCTTACGCCCAAGGTTAGCCGCTTGATATCTCCAACATCAAGTAAATGGGCAATGGAATAAAAATACATATTCAGTATGTAAAGATCCTAAATTGCGTTTAAGAATCTAAATGTTATACTGTATTAAGTAAAGCAGCCGATTTTCTTAGCCTTTTGCCTGACATCATGAGTCATAACCTGTAGTCCTAATGCTTGTAAAAAACCATGTAATGGTACTGTCCCTAGTTGTTACCTCTCATGTACTTGACGGTGTAATTAACAACCTAATTTTTTCTCTCCAGCTCAAATATGGTTGTAGCAGTTCAGAGGACCATCAGTTCGTTAGAGGTATACCAATATATGCAATAAGTCAAGTCCTTGAGAAGATAATCTCGGGTACTCCTGGACCATTTCGGCTTATCAATGGAATTCGAAGGCCAATGCCACTTGTCAGACTTCTGGAGGTGGAACTTTATCCAACTTTGCTCTCGAAAGCAAGAAGCTATGGATTGAGCGATAACTGGGTGCAGGTAATTAGCTTAATGTTTCACTTAATCTCGCCCAAAATTGTTTTTCCTGACCTGGCAAACGTGATTATATCGTTCCTCTCTGGCTTCTGGGCCTGAATATTGTGCGAGTATATCAATTGAGACATTTATTGTTCTATTTGATTATCTTTGTAGGCTCTCGCTAAGAAGGACCCTGTGCGCAGACAAGTCTTGCGGGTCAAAGGTTGTTTGGCTGGATCAAAAGCGGAAAAGCTTCTGGAACAGGGAGATATGATTCTGGCTATCAACAAGGAACCAATAACATGCTTTCTTGACATCGAGAATGCTTGCCAAAAGTTGGACCAATCTATCGATTCAGATGGCGTGCTTAACATGACAATATTTCGTCAGGTGAGGAAGGTTTATTACCTTTTTTTGTACAGTTACAATATGAATCTAAAATATCTATATATATCATTATTACAACTGTTTCATGCAGGGAAAAGAAATTGACCTTATTGTTGGAACCGATGTAAGAGATGGTAATGGTTCAACAAGGATGGTGAATTGGTGTGGATCCATAATTCAGGATCCTCATTCAGCAGTGCGTGCACTTGGTTTCTTGCCCAAGGAAGGTCATGGAGTTTATGTTGCTAGGTGAGGAACATGTTTTTTTTTAACAAATATTTATGCGCAAATATTAGCACCAACTCTGATGAGTTTTGACCACAGTATTTAGTTAAAAGTTATAATAAGCCTGTAGCAGCCACTATAGGTTTAAACTTTAAAGTGATCGGATTTGAGTGACTAGCATTAATTTGCTTGAGTGCATTTTTTCAGTTGTTTTGGTGTACTAACACATTTAGGCTACGCTTGGTGCACCGGATTGGGACTCAAAACCGGAATATTTTACAGAGCCCAGAAACGCGCTTGGTTCGCCGTTTCAGTTTTTTTTTCTCCCCCGGTTTCGGTCCATTACACCCGAAAACATTACAGAGCATGGGAGGTCACATTTTCTTTCCGTCGGCGAGAACCGAGAGTGAGAGAGAGAGGTGCCCCGATCCCGAGTTCCCTCGCCCACCCCCCTTTTGTGCTTCCCTGCCATCCATGACATTGACCTAGGGTTTCAGCGATGCGAGGTTAGTCGTTGTTGCCTGCTGATATTTCGGTCCAGCCAGGCATGGAAGGGACTGGAATTACACCTGTATGCAATCTTTCCAAAGAGCAGCCGGAAGGGGAATGGAAATACGTCTGTGTTCCACCAGATTACTTGTGACATGTATATTACAGGTGTAAAGTATCTACTGGTGTAAATTTATTCCATGCTCCCAAGAGGGCAATTTTTTCGGAGTTATAAGCATGTAGCAGCCACTATAGGTTGAGGGCCTCTTTGATTCGCAGGATTGTCAAAATGAAGGAATTGGAAAAATGCAGGGCATGTCCCATATTATCCTACAGGATTTGAAAGAATGTTTGATAGCGCAGGAAACAAAGGAATTCTACAAAGAGGTTTGAGTGGATGGAAATTTTCCTCCAAAATGTAGTACAAATGGATCCTATGGAAAAATTCCAAAGGATGCCAATCCTACGAATCAAACGAGCATCACAGGAAAAATTCCTAAGGGTTCAAATGGTCATGACATTACAATGGCTCCTTGGATAGCTCAAAGTATTTTCGTAGGAATTTTGGAGGATTAGAATCCATAGAATTTTTTCCTATGTTGGTTGTTTGATTCATAGGATTGAATCCTGCAGGAATTTTTCCTAAGGATTTCTTTGTACTACTTCCCATCAGATTTCTAGCATCCACTCAAACCTCTTTGATAGAATCCTTTGTTTTTCCTATGATGCAATCAAACAAACCAAAATCTTGTAGGATTGAGATGAGCATGACATTCCAATCCTATATTTTTCCCATTCCTGTGTTTCTGAAATCCCGCGAATCAAAGAGATTTGGATCACTAGCAATAATTTGCTCAAGGGAGTGCTATTTTTCAGTTGTTTTGGTGTACTAACCACATTTAGGAGTTTTGACTTGAGTATTTAGTTGCAGTTATAAACCTGTAGCAGCCACTATAGGTTTTTAAGTGATCAGATTTGAATAGATTAGCAATGATTTGCTCAAGGGAGTGCTATTTTTCACTTCAACACAGTTTTCAAGTCGTTCTGCTCTCTGGCTGTATACGACTTCACATGGAATTAGAAACGTGACGTGCCAATTAATACAAGAATGCGACCCATAGGAACTGTAGTTTTGTTAGGCAAATATGTGAACCGAGTAATGGATTTAATGAAAATAAGAAAGAGAGAATAGTGATCAATGGATGCCTTTTTCCTCTTGTGGCATGTTTCGTGAGTTCATCTATATCAATGGAAATAGATTGTGGTTTCTCCCGATATCAGCATATCTTGCGAAATCTCATCCTGTAACGAATTTCTTATCTGCATACTTTTCGATACTGCTTGGGTGGTGCTACCTCTAAATGCTAGGCATAGTTCAAGCCCACACTTGGTCTGAATCCATCTGTCCTCCTTCCGTTGCGATTAGCAAGGCAGGGTACCTATAATATGAGTATAATTTTTACATAATTATATAGATGTCAGGCGTGCAGTTTATAAGGGTTTAGGATTAAGCAGCAAGTTTGTTATGCAGATGGTGCCATGGAAGTCCCGTACATAGATATGGTCTTTATGCTCTCCAGTGGATAGTTGAAGTTAACGGGCAACCAACCCCAGATCTTGAGTCCTTTATTGAAGTGGTGAAGGTATGCATTGTCAATAGCAGTCTTCTTTTGGTATATTCCAGTCTACATTTTGTATTGATGGTGAACATGGTTCACATTTCATTTGATTCGAGTTAATATGGCTGGAATAATATTTTCCTCAGGGATTGGAAGACCGTGAGTTTGTTAGGGTGAAGACTGTCCACTTGAACGGAAAACCACGTGTGCTCACTCTGAAGCAGGACCTTCACTACTGGCCGACCTGGGAGCTCACTTTTGAACCGGAGTCCGACACA
This sequence comes from Triticum aestivum, assembly GCF_018294505.1. NCBI lineage: Eukaryota > Viridiplantae > Streptophyta > Magnoliopsida > Poales > Poaceae > Triticum > Triticum aestivum. The sequence continues at coordinate 506,750,826 of NC_057809.1, read as the reverse complement.
TGGAAGAGGAGAACAATAAAGGCGTTGCAGCCAACCGGGGCTTGATTTATTCTGCTTTGTTGTGATATTTTCAGCGGGCCTAGGCCTTCTCTAGGAAGGCCAAGCATGGAGAGGTGAGGAACTCTGAAATGCTTGTCATGCCGGTGAGCTAGAATCAGGGTGGGCACTAGGAGGATATATAGTGTAATTCATAGATGACATATGGATTTCATTGCCTGTGGATAATTGGACTGCCGGGTGTGTCCTTTCTGTACCTATTGGATATATTTGTTATTCTCCTGTAGTAGAAGCAATAAACCATTTAGCGATTTAGCTCTCGTCTAAACTATTTTTCCGCAGAGCACATAGTTTGCAGCTCCTTTCCGGGTGGAGCTGATACTCGGTCATTCAGTTTTTGGACCAATCTATTCTGTATGTGAAGCTTCCTTTGAGATTTGGACCTTGTGCCACTGATGTCGAGTTCGTCGCACAGTGCATGGGCACTTTAGATGGGTAGCACGATATTCCTAAACCCGATCCTCAAAAGCCTTGAGCATATCCAAATCAAAGCCGCTATCCGTCTTGAGAAAGTAGGAATCCCTTCACACCTGCGTAAATTCAGGCAAATCAACACGCAAGCAAGAAGGCAGAAGAGAGCAGCCGAAGCATCGAAACAAGCTCATAGTCATCGTGTCCCTTTTGTGCATCGTGTTGACAAATGTAAACCATGCGCATGCACCTTTATCATTAATCTAACGATCTCCTATATAAACCCAGACGTACGTTGTACTAATTTCCTCTCCTCTGGAGCGCATATCTCCGGAGGAATATATTCCGCCACCACTACTACCAGTCGGCTCCGGGTCTAACAATTACCCGCGAAAACGAGGGCCGTCCCTTTAGATGCGTTCTGTTCTGTGCCACTCCGGTGGATGCCTTCCGCCGAGAGGGAAAGGACCGCTTAGGTAGGCGCTCCTTGTTGCCGGATTCCTTCTTTCTTTCGAGCGCTCGCACGGTAGCACTAGCACCAACCGAACAATTATTCAGGGGCGTCTCTTCTTCTTCTTCTTTAAATGGCTCGCTGGTTCCATTTCGTTGCCGCGAACTGAAGGAGGAGCATGTATCCCGCGCGAGGGGCACACGCGAGCCAGCCGCAACAGCAACAGCAAGGCCAGCACCGTGCGAGTTAGGGAGGGAGGGAGGGAGATGGGTTGCTATCCCCTGCGCGTGATCGTCTCCAAAGCGCTTGGGAAGTGCAACGGTATGATGCGTCTTCTCTGATGGTTGCTGATAGATAGTCCTAGGTCTTGAGAGCTCGCGCTTGGTTCACGGATGTCTTTCTTCTCTCGGACCATTCTCGAGCAGCTTTGGCCTTCTGCGCTGATCTTTCTGGCAGAGTATCGTTATGCACCAGTGCTAGAGACCTCTGTATTTCTCAGGATAGGTTGTTCCAGTCGCTACAATTCAGTTCTGCTTCCGCCGTTAACTTTTTCTTTGCATAAGTTTCTGTACCATGATAGCTGAGCTTTGTTAGTAGCATTCCTTATTGTTTGACTCATTTTTTTTCACGAATACGCAAAGTTTGTATGTCTTTTCATTGATAGAAGAAGAAGATAAAATGAGAACAAAGGTAGGGTACATCACATGGCACAGCCACAAACTGGCGTAAACATATTGTCTGGAGCAGAAAGATTTGGGATGGCCGGCCTTATTGTTTAACTCATGTCACGTGATCATATATCGTGTAGTCTCAGAACTCCAACGTTTGTCACACAAACAAAGCAGCCAGCTGATATTTGTGAGCTCGGGCGACATATGCAGGGCGCGAGCGATGGATGGAGGACCAGAGGATGGACTACGCCATGGCCTACCCTCCCGGCCCACACCCAGAGACGCTCTACATGCGACCCGTGGCGCGCACCGTCACCTTCAGCGGCACCAACTCCGTGAACATGATCCCGCCAAACCCCCCGCCACCGCAGCAGCAGCAGCAACACCCAGAGCCCCAGCCCCAAGCACCGCCACCCCAATCGCAAGCGCCACCACCCCAGCACGAGCCCCAGCCGCAACCCGAGCAGCCCGCGCCCGCGCCGGAGGAAGGCGCGCCGCCGCCCGAGCAGCAGCCGAGGCAGCCGAAGCGAGGCAAGAAGAAGCCGCCGCGCCGCGTCCGGTTCGGCCCCGAGCCACCACCACCACCGTCGCAGCAGCAGCAGCAAGAACACCAGGAGCAACAGCAGCAACAAGAACAGCAGCCGGAGCACGCGCCGAACGGCAACCCGGGCAGCGGCGCGCCGGGACACCACGGCCAGCAGGGCCGCGGGCCGCCGGGGTACCTGAGGTACACGCCATCGCCGCTGCCGAGGTGGGAGGCGACGCCGAGGCGGCACGAGTACTTCTCCGGCGAGTACCGGTACAGCTACCCGACGCCGGTGCGCGAGGGCATCTACAGCATGGCCACCGACGCCAACCGCCTCACCACCATCTTCAGCGAGGAGAACCCCAACGCCTGCGCCATCGTCTGACTCCCACCCTGAGCGCTTGAAGTCGGCGGGCCGGCCGGCGAGGAATGAGGTTCTCCATCGCGCCGTACTTCCATTAGCTCTTTGCACCGCCTGATTGGAGGGAGGAGAATCCGGTTCCCTTCTCGTAGGTGTATGTTGAAAGGGGGAATAGTTGGGTGGTATGACACGATGAGATGAACATTCGCGTTGTTTGGATTCGGCTCGTACGATATTACTTTCATGATGCTCTTTTCGCGCGTTCTCTTGCAAAGCTAAGAAGAAGTTAGTCAATGATTGTTGGCCACCAAAGACAGATTAAGCATAATGCATGTGTCTAATAGGTGTATGCGATGGGAATGCACTGAACAGCGACCGTCTCCTTTCGCTGTCCTCCGGTCTAGATTTTACGTGATCAAATCATTGCAAAAACAGTTTTGGTAAGTCTCAATTGACTGAGGCTTCATTATGTCTCAACCGATGCTATCTTTTTTTGATTTTGCATGAAGATTCATAAAAAGTAAAATTTTTCCAGTTTTTTTTCTTCTTACATACTACTCTCTTCGTTTCAAATTACTCGTCACAGAAATGGATGTATCTAGAACTAAAATACATCTAGATACATCCATACCTGCGACAAGTAAATTGAAACGGAGGGAGTATATCACTTGACTGAGACTTGGTCTCAGTCGACGTAGACCTAGCCACACCCTTGCAAAAATAGATAAAGAGAATATACTACTTATTAATGAGGTTCATTGAACATTGTTTATCCCAAGACATGGCTATTAGCGCTACTTTCATGTACTAAATCGTTATAGTACGGATCAACCAAAGCCCCGCTAAGACCAGGTGCATCTCGACCATCCTACCATGGTTCCTTCTAGATCTTGTATCTAGTTTACCATCTTCGTCTAGCCATTTTGCCTATCCCGTAACATCTTATGGACTACACGTATTTGACCCAAACACTTAACTCTCCACATACACCAAGTCTTATAGTAGATCTATACACTCATTCAACAAACTGCATCCTAGCGAATATGTCCTTTGCCATCTTGAAATCACCATTTTGCTTGAAAACACATGCATGGTTAGACTCGGTCTTCTCTTGTTTGCTCACTCACATGAGCCGGCCGCCAATCCCTTGATTGATAATATATCACCACACTTGGCTTCTCCTCAACTCTCAACGATGGTTGTTCGCACCTTGTACAGGTTGTTCTCGGTCCTCTTTCCCATCCACAAGCTTCTTGTCCTTCTTGATCCTCATGGTCTTCTTGTCCCTGTCCACCTTTGGACATAACCATTTCCATGGAGTTTGTCAAGCGAACTTAGATTCCTCCGAGCCTTTCGCACATCTCTAACATTATTGAGCACATGTTCAACACCGTCTTTGATCTCGATCTTGATATCTCCAATGCACCATGGCACATCGTCGTCTTGATAGACATCTCTAAGATCACCAAACTTGTAGGAAATTAAGCACTCTTTTGTTTAGGTGTGACATGATAAGAGCTTAGTGTATCCAAAATCCATGCTTCATCGGATTGCTTGTTTGATATGGTAAGTAGGTCACCATCAAAATCATCGCTTTCTTTAGATGCTGGCGGTTCCTTCAGTCTTCTTCCACATTCCACATCCCCTCCTTAGGTGACCACTCGTTACAATGTGTCAAGGGGAAGTGGCTTTCATTATGTTCTTGTGCCGCACGTACTATGTTTTGTGCCGTAATTGCCCATGTACGATACAGGGGGACATGCCTGGGCCATTGACTCCTTTAAATGTGCCACCCCTGATTTTCCTAAAAGGAGTCATATTACTACCAGAAATGGAGGAGTCCAGGACATACGTGCAAGATGACCAAGATGGAGGGAAGGAAGCCACTGACCAACACTATTATATAAATTTGTGCCCTCAAGACAGAGCACCATCTTCAGTCGGACAAAGATCTCTAGAAGCCCTAGATTATAGTAGATTCAATCTAGACATAAAGCCGAAACCGTCCATCTCTATCATATTTTATTTGCATTTTGTTTCGCGATCCTTAAAATTCTAAGCAACTTAAGGACACTCGAAGAGAGTTGGGGATTTCATGGTTTTCATATTTGAATTTTATCAAATATCGAAACAAGGATCATTTGTTTTATTATTTTTCTCTCCGAAAATATTTCATATTAAAATATATGAGAGGAGATAATATGACTTCTCCAAAATAAACGAAATATTGGAGGAAAAATATTAAAATCAACTTTTGACTTTATTCGGATTTTATTGCTATTTTTATTTGCATAGGAAAAAATATGCATTTTTTAAAAATTGCATTTTAGGCCAAGAAAATGTTCACCTTATTCTAAATATTCTATTTAGATGGTGAAAATTTGTTTTGGTATTTTTAGATTTTTTTAATTTTTTTTCAAGGATTTCTTTTCGGCGGACTATGTTAAAAAAAAGAGGAATCCCACCGGATCGAACTGGGCCGCGGCTCAGCTGGCCCAGCCAGCCCCGCGCCGCCGTCGTCTCCGAGCCGGACTCCTCGAGGGAGTCCGAGCCACAAGCCGCCGCCCCTCCCCCTTTGAAAGCCGGACCCGGGGCCCCCTTGGAGCCCCAAGTCGCCGCCGCCAGCCGCCAGCCCCGCCACCCGCCGCCTCGCGCCGCCGCCGCACGCCGCCTACTGTTGCGTCGCCGCCAAGCCCCTGCCGCGCCGCCCTCCGCCGCCCCGCGCTGCACCCCGCCGTCGCCCGCTCGCCGGAAGCCGTCGGAGCCGCGCCGGAGTTCGAATCTCGCCGTTCGGTTTTTTCGGTTTAGGTAAAAACCGTTGGTTTTTTTTAAAAAAACCCTAGTTACGTTTTTAGATCGATTCGATGGTTTTCTCGGTTTAGTTTATTCAGCGGACGTTCGTCCGTACGTTCGTTTTAACGAACGGTTTTCGCCCGTTAGTCACAGACAACGAACGTTCGTTCGTTAGCCTGTTCGTCCGTTTTTGTTTTTCTCAGGTTTTTCGCGATTATTTTCGATCGCGATTTCTGATGCGATTTTTTTTAGTTTTTTTTTTCGCTCGTTTATAGGAATCAGGCGATTCAAGCGCCTAGATCTTCGTCTCGAAGCCCTCTTTCCGTTTAATCAACTTGAACAAGATTTTGGTACTGTAAAATTTGACTTTAGTCCAGATTAGTAATCGGATCTCGTTTCTTTCGCAGTTTGTGTTTCGTTGCTCCCTTTGATTTGATTCTTTTTGCAAACTGGAGTTCTTAAGTTGAACTTTCTGGTTAGATCTCTTATTTGAGTTTTACCCGTGCATCTTTGTTTGATTGCTTATGTATGCTATTGTTTGTCTGCGATAGAACACCCGGAGTGCGAAGCGTGCTACTACGAGTCTCTAGGTTTCACGGATCATCAGCAAGGCAAGTAACACTTTGATCGTACCCCTTTATTACCCAGTTTTTATGCATTAGTTCCAATCCTCAAACACTGCATGATTAGGATGTGATTGACTTGTGGGTTTGGGAAGTAGATGATGAGGTAGAACCTATTACCTGTTTTATTATCAAACCCTCAGGAGTTACCTCTACGTTGCTTATATTGCTATGCTATGCTCGTAGACGTGGATTGGGTTTGAGTGTATCCATGACAGATGTGAGATTGATAATTAATGGTTCAACTTAAGGTGGCACCTTTAATACACATCTGGATGGATTGCTTGTTTGGGCAACTGGAGAATCCAGTGTTGTCCTAGGATATCCCGGAGTACCCGTGTGATCATCCTACGGTCCGCCACCCAGGCTCAAAGGGATCTTAAGATTATTCATGCTAGAAACTTCCATGTGCAGCCACAAGCCATTATGGGCTCTGGCATAGTATGAGTAAGTTGTGTGACCTCTTTCAGTGGTGGGCTAGCAGATGTAGAGGGAAATTAGGTGTAACTGTCCATCCAGAGTAAAGAGTAAATGCTTCTGAAAGACTGTGTCTCGATCATCCGTTTCTCAAACATCATGTAGTGCGAGAAATCCAACGGAGGAGATCGAGTCTTGTGGGAAAAAGTGCACAAACCTCTGCAGAGTGTACAATCTAATCATGGTTAGCCGTGTCCCCGGTTATGGACATCTTGAGTATCTAGTACTTGGATTTTCCTATTGTATCTCATCACTCTAAATTAATTTGTTGGGTTAATGAACTACTTTAATTGGGATTGAGTTGGAGGAACCTTCTCAATGATGTTTCAAGTACCATGATAGTTGAAATAAAACTTATTCCTTTGTTGTAGGAAATTTTTTGGCTTTTCGCAAAAACATTATACCCATACAGCCTCCACCAGCCAAATATGCATATAGTGTTAGTATTATTTCTGTTCATTGCTCTACTGTGTTACATTGCCAGCATATTTCATGTGCTAACCCGTTTTTGGGCTGCAACATATCACGTTGCAGACTTTTCAGACGAGGAGTAAGGTTCGCTAGGTCGTTGCCGTGCTGCTCAGCTATGTCGTTGGAGTTGATGGACTCACTTTATCTTCCAAGCCTTTCGCTGTTATCGTATTAGATGGCCTTAGGCCATATTTATTATAATAAGTTCTCTTTTGGAGACATTCGATGTAATAAGTGTGTGATTGCTACTCTGTTATAAATCCTTCGAGTACTCTGTGTGTCAGCAGTACCAATCCAGGGATGACACTGAAGCATAGAGACCTGACCATTTGAGGTCGGGTCGCTACAATCTCCAAACAGGGCAACTTGACATCCAACTCGCCTAACACTCCTTTGTACGTTTCCATTGCAACCCCTCTGTGTATAATCCCATATAAGCATGAAAATGATTTGTTACTTTTAGCGTGAGGGCTCGAATCTGTGTAAAACTCATGCCTAGTGTCCACTGGTAACCCGAGGTTGTCACACTATCATAAAAATCTACATGCGACTATTATGATGGTGTCATGCAAATCTTTGGTCCAAGGGTCCACAATTGACTAGGAGGAAAGGAGAGTTCATAGCTCATGGGTGGACTAATCCCTCTCATGCCTCAACCATAATGGTTTTTCTTCTTGGGCATCCTTCTGGACATCGCTTGGGAATTCGTTTTTGGGAGGACAAGCGAGCGAGAAATGCCACCCTCCGAGTTAATATCCAACCATTTACCATATTGCTCGAAACGAAAGTGATATAGTTAAATAAGTCATGAGCACGATGGATTTCACTAGAATCTAGCTCAAAGTGGTTTTCTCCGTTGACTATAATAAATAAACAATTTGGAAGTCAAAAGTATCATTAAAAATCAAGATTATTTTGGTACCTTCGTCAATGTGTGATCCTAACTAAGGACAACATCGTTCATCGCAATTGGCATGGAAGAAAAACATGTTGTTTTATCAAAGTAACGAGATAATAAAATATATTTGCTTGCAATGCAGATTTGCGCGCTACATAGTCAGTCATCCAAGTTGCATTTAACTTCTATCTGCCACGCATTGTAGCGAATGTGCTTGGTCACTGGCTTCATGGTATACCATGCAAGTTTAGCGTGCTCATAAGGGTGAGAGCGTCAACCTAGATTTGGCCATTATAACAATGTAGTAATGATATGATTTTTAATTGTAAAAATTCATCTCCATTGCAAGATTATCTATCGATACACACACTACACACTAGCTTCGTTCATGGTCTATTCTACAATGACAAGAACACCAACATTTGTTTACAACATTGTGTATGTGTTTGGAGCAGGTGTCCAAGAAAGTTTTAACCCCTTATGGGTGGCAGCATAGTCTTCATACATGCCTTTCCCCTCTCCTCCTTTGGAATTGCTTTGTTTTTGTGTGATTGTACCCTTTGTCAACGTGTTGCCTAAGTTTGTGCATTTTTGGTTGTACATCATAGTTAAGCAGAGGTCGGGTACATGCTCGTTATATTCATATATCCTTGATACAATATTATTATTAATAAATAGGAAACCACTTCCTTTCAGCCATTTGATTTTGTCGCTCGCATCGCTCGCCTCCCTTGGTTATCACGCGTCCCCTGTGGACCCCACGTACAATGTGTCCTAGAAATACCTAGGGCGACCCCATTCCCGTCCTCTTGTATTTTGTCCCTCATTTTTTTACTCATTCTCGACCTGCATGGGGCGCCACTATACACATGTTGTCGCCGATGCGAACCAAGCACCGCACACGCCATCGTGCTACTCGGTGCAAGGGACAATGTGGCCGTGCGCCACCGCCACCGTTTTTGACACTACACCGCCGCTGTTGGAGAAGGCTTCTGACAGACATGCGAGGGGCGACTGATGAAGGAAATATGCCCTAGAGACAATAATAAATTTGTTATTTATATTTCCTTATATCATGATAAATGTTTATTATTCATGCTAGAATTTTATTAACCGGAAGTACATGTGTGAATACATAGACAAATAGAGTGTTACTAGTATGCCTCTACTTGACTAGCTCGTTAATCAAAGATGGTTAAGTTTCCTAGCCATAGACATGAGTCGTCATTTGATGAACGGGATCACATCATTAGAGAATGATGTGATTGTTGACCCATCCATTAGCTTAGCACTATGATTGTTTAGTTTATTGCTATTGCTGTCTTCATAACTTATACACGTTTCTATGACTATGAGATTATGCAACTCCCGAATACCGTAGGAACACTTAGTGTGCTATCAAACGTCACAACATAACTGGGTGATCATAAAGATGCTCTACAAGTGTCTCCGATGGTGTTTGTTGAGTTGGCATAGATCGAGATTAGGATTTGTCACTCCGATTGCTGGAGAGGTATCTTTGGGCCCTCTCGGTAATACACATCACTATAAGCCTTGCAAGCAATGTGACTAATGAGTTAGTTACGGGATGATGCATTACGGAGCGAGTAAAGAGACTTACCGGTAACGAGATTGAACTAGGTATGATGACACCGACGATCGAATCTCGGGCAAGTAACATACCGATGACAAAGGGAACAACGTATGTCGTTATGCGGTTTGACCGATAAAGATCTTCGTAGAATATGTAGGAACCAATATGAGCATCCAGGTTCCGCTATTGGTTATTGACCGGAGATGAGTCTCGGCCATGTCTACATAGTTCTGGAACCCGTGTGATCATCCTATGGTCCGCCACCCAGGCTCAAAGGGATCTTAAGATTATTCATGCTAGAAACTTCCATGTGCAGCCACAAGCCATTATGGGCTCTGGCATAGTATGAGTAAGTTGTGTGATCTCTTTCAGTGGTGGGCTAGTAGATGTAGAGGGAAAGTAGGTGTAACTGTCCATCCAGAGTAAAGAGTAAATGCTTCTGAAAGACTGTGTCTCGATCATCCGTTTCTCAAACATCATGTAGTGCGAGAAATCCAATGGAGGAGATCGAGTCTTGTGGGGAAAAGTGCACAAACCTCTGTAGAGTGTACAATCTAATCATGGTTAGTCGTGTCCCCGGTTATGGACATCTTGAGTATCTAGTACTTGGATTTTCCTATTGTATCTCATCACTCTAAATTAATTTGTTGGGTTAATGAACTACTTTAATTGGGATTGAGTTGGAGGAACCTTCTCAATGATGTTTCAACTACCATGATAGTAAAAATAAAACGTATTCCTTTATTGTAGGAAAAAATTTGGCTTTTCGCAAAAACATTATAACCATACAGCCTCCACCAGCCAAATATGCATATAGTGTTAGCATTATTTCTGTTCATTGCTCTACTGTGTTACATTGCCAGCATATTCCATGTGCTGACCCGTTTTCAGGCTGCAACATATCACATTGCAGACTTTTAGGACGAGGAGTAAGGTTTGCTAGGTCGTTGCCGTGCAGCTCAGCTATGCCGTTGGAGTTGATGGACTCACTTTATCTTCCAAGCCTTCCGCTGTTATCATATTAGATGGTCTTAAGCCATATTTATTGTAATAAGTTCTCTTTTGGAGACATTTGATGTAATAAGTGTGTGATTGCTACTCTGTTATAAATCTTTCGAGTACTGTGTGTGTCAGCATTACCGATCCAGGGATGACACTGAAGCATAGAGACTTGACCGTTTGAGGTCGGGTCACTACAAGATGGTGTCAGAGCACACGCTGAGTGTAGGATACGACCAGTAAGCTAAAGCCCTAGATCACTACTCTCTTCTCATTTTTGACTCCTCTCCATTTTCTACTCTTTAGGATGGCAGACGCAAGGAACAAGTTTGCACAACCAGATGAAGAAGCATCTTTTGGACGACACTTGAAGGAAGTCACTAAGTACCTGAACATTGGAATACCAAGCTTCACCGGGACTTACAACGCCACTTTACCAGAAGAGGAGCGCTGGATGATTCAAGTTCAAGTTCCAGGAAGGACATTCATGCCAGTCACTAAGCCCATAGAGTTTTCCTTTGATGCACCAACCTGGAGTCTAGGAAAGAGTATGGCAGCCCACATCACCATGGGACGCATTGGAGAATTTTACCGGAAGGATCTCAAGGATACTATCTACCAGATTTGTGGGCGCCGAGATGAGCAATGGGAGATGATCAGCACCAGGAAGGATAGATCAATCACAGCTTTCATCCAGGAGTTAAACCAGCACATTCGTCGCCAGGAGAATCAGATGTGCGTAGGCATGATAGATTTGAAGAAGGCAATGACAAGGATCACCGAGCTTGAAGAAGAACTCAAGTCTACACGCGATGGATACGAGGAGGAGATGACGATACTAGTGGAGATGAATGACGATCTGACAAGGAAGCTAGGAGTATTCATGGGAGACCCCGTGCCAGGAGGAGAAGACGACGAACCTAAGGAGATTTGTTCTGAAGACTACATCATCATCGACGACACCGATTCCGACCCGGATAGTAGTGATGATGACTTTGAAGACGAAGCTGGAGTAGACATCATGGAGTCTTCCACTGATCAAAATTTCTAGATGACCACCAAAACAGTAGTAGTAGTCTACCATGTATATAGTGTAGTCTGAGCACTTTTGTAACGATAGTTAGATCGATTTGTATGCCCTTGCTTGATTGATTGAGTGATATGATTGTGTTTGTCTCATGTGCATATGGGTAGTGTTTTCCTCACTAGACCTCATTCTATTCTACTTCTCTTCCCTCTAAACCCTCAGATGCCTCCGAGACGTGACCCCAGATTTACCTTTCCACCGGAACTCACTCAGTTGATCCAGCAGCAGAATACACTGATGTAGTTGTTAGTTCAGAACCAAGGCAACAACAACAACAACCCACCGCCACCACCACCAGTTGAAAACTTAGCCCATTTTCTGAGGTTGCAGCCGCCGGTGTTCTCCAGTAGCATCGAGCCGATAGTGGCAGATGATTGGCTCCGCAGGATTGAAAGGGAGTTAACCACTGCGGGATGCACAGATGCTGAGAAGGTGTGATTTGCCGCACATCAGTTGGATGGACCAGCAGCCACATGGTGGGAGAATTACACTGTCACCTATCCTATAGCCACTGTTACATGGGATCAGTTTCAGCAAGCATTCCGCATAGCCCATGTCTCAACTGGAGCTATGAGCATGAAGAAGCGTGAGTTTCGCAACTTACGCCAAGAGAACCGTACTGTGGGGCAGTACGTGGATCAATTTAGTAAGCTATCTCGTTATGCCCCTGATGATGTGGACACAGATGCTGCAAAGCAGGAGAAGTTTATGGAAGGGCTGAATGATGAGATGAGCATGCAGTTGATGGTGGCAACATTCAACAACTACTAGGAGTTGGTAGACAAGGCTCTTATGATTAAAGGGAAGCAGCAGCAAATTGAGAGCCGCAAAAGGAAGTATGGACAAGGAAGGTACAACTCAGGAGCTCAGTAGAAGCCTCGATTAACCCCGACCTCGGGAGGACTTGTCCATAACCATGGAGGTCACAACCACAATGGAGGGAGTTCTCACAACCACAGTGGCCCCAAGACTGGAAACGGGAACGGAGCAGGTAGTAATCAGAACCGCGCTAACCCAGCCACACCCGCCAAGAAGGACCTAAGTCACATTACTTGTTTCAAGTGCGGGAAGACTGGACATTACGCCACTGAGTGCCCTGAAGTGAAGAATGGAAATGGCAATGGAAGCGCCGGGAAGAAGCCCAACCCTTTCAACAGGGGACAAGTGAACCACGTGAACGTGGAGGAGGTTGAGGAGCAGCCTGATGCCGTTATCGGTAAGTTTTTGGTTAAGTCGTTTACTACAATCGTTCTTTTTGATACTGGTGCATCACATTCATACATATCAAGGGGGTTCGTGGATAAGTATAAACTTCCCACTAAAGTTCTTAGGACACCTATGCTAGTAACCTCACCCGGAGCTGAGTATATGGTAAGAAGTGGATGTTTTCAGATGCCATTAGCCATTGGAAGCCATGTTTTCCCCTCAGACTTGATAATTTTGGAGTCACAAGGATTGGATGTGATATTGGGAATGGATTGGCTATCAATGTATGGGGGAAACATCGATTGTGCGAGTAAGTCAATTTTGCTCACCACCTCGGAGGGAAAAAGGATCAAGTATGTATCTAGGCATGCGCCTAGGAGGAGCCAAGTAAATACCCTCACGGGAGTTGTTCAGGAGGAAGTGCCTGTAGTGAAGGATTACCCAGATGTTTTTCCAGAGGAGTTACCAGGCATGCCACCGGATCGAGACATCAAGTTTTTGATAGAGCTATTGCCAGGTACCGGGCCAATATCAAAGAGACCCTACCGAATGCCCGCAAATGATCTATAAGAGATCAAGAAGCAGATTAAGGAGTTGTTGGAGAAAGGTTATATTCGAAGGAGTTCATCACCATGGGGAGCCCCAGTGCTTTTGGCTGAGAAGAAGGATAAGTCTCTAAGAATGGTTGTTGATTATCGTGCATTGAATGAAGTGATGATTAAGAACAAGTACCCCCAGCCGATGATCAATGATTTATTTGACCAGTTGACAGGAGCTAAAGTGTTTTCGAAGATCGATCTGCGATCAGGATATCACCAGCTGAAGATTCGAGAGAAGGATATACCTAAGACAGCTTTCACCACAAGGTACGGGCTGTATGAGTATACGATCATGTCTTTTGGATTAACTAAAGCCCCTGCCTATTTCATGAGTATGATGAACAAGGTGTTCATGGAGTTCTTGGATAAGTTCGTTGTGGTGTTCATTGATGATATCTTGGTATACTCGAAGAGTGAAGAGGAGCACAAGGAACATTTACGTTTAGTTCTCGAGAAGCTCAGGGAACATCAGTTGTATGCCAAGTTCAGCAAATGTGAGTTTTGGTTGAAGGAAGTTGGATTTCTTGGACATGTCATATCAGGAGAGGGTATAGCAGTGGACCAAACCAAGGTTCAGTCAGTCACTGAGTGGTTGTCACCCACCTCAGTTGGAGAGATCCGCAGTTTTCTTGGACTTGCGGGATATTATCAAAGATTTATTGAAAATTTCTCTAAGATTGCGAATCCTATGATGACGTTGTTGAAGAAGGACACCAAATTCCATTGGACTGAAGAATGTGAAGCAAGTTTCCAGGAGTTGAAGAAACATTTGACTACAGCCCCAGTGCTGATTCTCACTTAGGACTTCCAAGTGTATTCCGATGCTTCTCGCTTAGGACTTGGAGGAGTACTGATGCAGGACGGAAGAGTTGTTTCGTATGCCTCACGACAACTGAAACTGCATGAGTTAAATTATGCCACACATGATTTGGAGTTGGCTTCCGTAGTGCATGCGTTGAAGACTTGGAGACATTTTCTCATCGGAAACCGTTGCGATGTATACACGGATCACAAGAGTTTGAAGTACATCTTCACACAGAAGGAGATGAACCTCAGGCAGAGGAGATGGTTAGAACTCATAAAGGATTATGATATGAAGCTGCATTATCATCCAGGAAATGCCAATATCGTAGCAGATGCTTTGAGCCGTAAGAGTTATGTCAACACCCTCGTAAGCGGAGGGATGCCAAAGGAGTTAGCCGAGGATCTTAGGGCACTTCGATTGGAAATAGTTCCTAAAGGGTTTTTGGCAACATTGGAGGTTAAATCAACACTATTGGAAAAGATTCGAGAAGCTCAGAAGGATGACAAAGATATCACTGAGATAAAGGAGAAGATGAGTGAAGGGAAAGCCAAAGGGTTTCGTGAGGATGAGCACGACACCTTGTGGTTTGAGGACCGTATATATGTGCCCAATAATGCAGATATCAGGAAGTTGGTATTACAGGGAGCTCATGACCCGCCATACTCGATACACCCCAGAAACACCAAGATGTATTTGGATTTTAAGGAGAATTTCTGGTGGACTGATATGAAGAAGGATATTGCCGAGTATGTAGCCATCTGTGATGTATGTCAGAGAGTGAAGGCCGAACATCAGAAGCCAACAGGATTGCTACAGCCTACGCCAATACATGAATGGAAGTGGGATAAGCTTGGCATGGATTTTATCACCGGATTGTCCAGGACCAAATCATGATATGATTCTATATGGGTAGTAGTTGACCGCTTGACGAAAGTGGCTCACTTTATCCTCGTAAAAACCACGTATACAAGTGCGAAGTTGGCCAAGATATACATGACTAGGATCGTATGTCTGCATGGAGTTTCGAGGACCATCGTGTCAGATAGAGGAACGCAATTTACTTCAAAATTTTGGCATCAGTTGCACCAGACCTTGGGTACCAGACTGGAGTTTAGTACAACTTTTCATCCGCAGATAGATGGACAGACTGAGAGAGTCAATCAGATTCTGGAGGACATGTTGAGAGCTTGTGCATTAGACTACGGATCTAGTTGGGACGATAATTTGCCCTACGCAGAGTTCTCATACAATAACAGCTACCAGGCCAGTTTGAAGATGGCACCGTTCGAAGCATTGTATGGGAGAAGATGTCGAACACCGTTGATGTGGGATGAATTTGAAGACCGCTAGTTGTTTGGACCAGATTTGATTAAGGAATCAGAAGAGAAGGTTAAACTAATTCGAGATAGACTGAAGGTAGCTCAGTCCTGACAGAAGAGTTATGCAGATTCAAAACGCAAGGAGGTAGTCTATGAAATCGGAGACAGAGCGTATCTGCGAGTATCACCTCTTCGAGGTGTTAAACGTTTTGGTGTTAAGGGGAAATTAGCCCCGAGATTTGTGGGACCGTACCGTGTTTTGGAACGCATGGGAGAAGTTGCCTACAAGTTGGAGTTATCCGAAGGACTGTCAGGAGTACATGATATGTTTCATGTTTCCCAGTTGAAGAAGTGTCATGCGGAGATAGCCGATATTCCTCTGAGAGATACAGTGCCCCTGGAAGCAACTCAGTTGAACAGTGATTTGACGTATGAGGAGAAGCCTGTCAAGATTCTAGAGTTTGCTAGCCGAGATACTCACATCAAGGTTATCAAATTTTGCAAAGTTCAGTGGAGCCACCATACCGGGGATGAAGCCACCTGGGAACGAGAGGATGATCTCCGCAAAGACCACCCACACCTATTTCCTAGCTAACCCGAATCTCGAGGGCTAGATTGATCTTAAGGGGGGTAGGTTTGTAACATCCCAAATTTTCAATTTGGAATGTTATACGTAGGTCATTCATGCATATCATATTTTATTTGCATTTTGTTTCGCGATCCTCGAAATTCTAAGCAACTCAAGGACCCTCAGAGAGAGTTGGGGATTTCACGGTTTTCATATTTGAATTTTATCAAATATCGAAACAAGGATCATTTGTTTTATTATTTTTTTCTCTGAAAATATTTCATATTAAAATATATGAAAGGAGATAATATGACTTCTCCAAAATAAACGAAATATTGGAGGAAAAATATTAAAATCAACTTTTGACTTTATTCGGATTTTATTGCTACTTTTATTTGCATAGCAAAAAAATATGCATTTTTCAAAAATTGCATTTTAGGCCAAGAAAATGTTCACCTGGTTCTAAATATTCTATTTAGACGGTGAAAATTTGTTTTGGTATTTTTAGATTTTTTTATTTTTTTCTAGGATTTTTTTCGGTGGAATATGTTAAAAAAAGAGGAAGCCCGCCGGACCGAACTGGGCCGCGGCCCAGCCAGCCCCGCGCCGCCGTCGTCTCCGAGCCGGACTCCTCGAGGGAGTCCGAGCCGCAAGCCGCCTCCCCTCCCCCTTTAAAAGCCGGACCTGGGCCCCCCTTGGAGCCCCAAGTTGCCGCCTCGCGCCGCCGCCGCACGCCGCCTGCTGCTGTGCCGCCGCCAAGCCCCTGCCGCCCTCTGCCGCCCCGTGCTGCACCCCGCCGTCGCTCACGCTGCCGCCCGCTCGCCGGAAGCCGCCGGAGCCGCGCCGGAGTTCGTATCTCGCCGTTCGTTTTTTTTCCGGTTTAGGTAAAAACCGTTGGTTTTTTAAAAAACCCTAGTTACGTTTTTTAGACCGATTCGATGGTTTCCTCGGTTTAGTTTATTCAGCGGACGTTCGTCCGTACGTTTGTTTTAACAAACGGTTTTCGCCCGTTAGTCACAGACAAACGTGCATTTGTTAGCCTGTTCGTCCGTTTTTCTTTTTCTCAGTTTTTTCACGATTATTTTCGATCACGATTTCTGATCTGATTTTCGTTTTAGTTTTTCTTTTTGCTCGTTTATCGGAATCAGGCGATTCAAGCGCCTAGATCTTCATCTCGAAGCCCTCTTTCCGTTTAACCAAATTGAACAAGATTTTGGTACAGTAAAATTTGACTTTAGTCCAGATTAGTAATTAGATCTTGTTTCTTTCGCAGTTTGTGTTTCGTTGCTCCGTTTGATTTGATTCTTTTTGCAAACCGGAGTTCTTAAGTTGAACTTTCTGGTTAGATCTTCTTATTTGAGTTTTACCCGTGCATCTTTGTTTGATTGCTTATGTATGCTATTGTTTGTCTGCGATAGAACACCCGGAGTGCGAAGCGTGCTACTACGAGTCTCTAGGTTTCACGGATCATCAGCAAGGCAAGTAACACTTTGATCATACCCCTTTATTACCCAGTTTTTATGCATTAGTTCCAATCCTCAAACACTGCATGATTAGGATGTGATTAACTTGTGGGTTTGGGAAGTAGATGATGAGGTAGAACCTATTACCTGTTTTATTATCAAACCCTCGGGAGTTACCTCTACGTTGCTTATATTGCTATGCTATGCTCGTAGACGTGGATTGGGTTTGAGTGTATCCATGACAGATGTGAGATTGTTAATTAATGGTTCAACTTAAGGTGGCAATTTTAATACACATCTGGGTGGATTGCTTGTTTGGGAACCTGGAGAATCCAGTGTTGTCCTAGGATATCCCAGAGTACCCGTGTGATCATCCTACGGTCCGCCACCCAGGCTCAAAGGGATCTTAAGATTATTCATGCTAGAAACTTTCGTGTGCAACCACAAGCCATTATGGGCTCTAGCATAGTTAAGTAAGTTGTGTGAGCTCTTTCAGTGGTGGGCTAGCAGATATAGAGGGAAAGTAGGTGTAACTGTCCACCCAGAGTAAAGAGTAAATGTTTCTGAAAGACTGTGTCTCGGTTATCCGTTTCTCAAACATCATGTAGTGCGAGAAATCCAACGGAGGAGCTCGAGTCTTGTGGGGAAAAGTGCACAAACCTCTGTAGAGTGTACAATCTAATCATGGTTAGCCATGTCCCCGGTTATGGACATCTTGAGTATCTAGTACTTGGATTTTCCTATTGTATCTCATCACTCTAAATTAATTTGTTGGGTCAACGAACTACTTTAATTGGGATTGAGTTGGAGGAACCTTCTCAATGATGTTTCAACTACCATGATAGTTAAAATAAAACTTATTCCTTTGTTGTAGGAAAATTTTGGCTTTTCGCAAAAACATTATAACCATACAGCCTCCACTAGCCAAATATGCATATAGTGATAGCATTATTTCTGTTCATTGCTCTACTGTGTTACATTGCCAGCATATTCCATGTGCTAACCCGTTTTTGGGCTGCAACATATCACGTTGCAGACTTTTCAGACGAGGAGTAAGGTTCGCTAGGTCGTTGCCGTGCTGCTCAGCTATGTCGTTGGAGTTGATGGACTCACTTTATCTTCCAAGCCTTTCGCTGTTATCGTATTAGATGGCCTTAGGCCATATTTATTGTAATAAGTTCTCTTTTGGAGACATTCGATGTAATAAGTGTGTGATTGCTACTCTGTTATAAATCCTTCGAGTACTCTGTGTGTCAGCAGTACCAATCCAGGGATGACACTGAAGCATAGAGACCTGACCATTTGAGGTCGGGTCGCTACAATCTCCAAACAGGGCAACTTGACATCCAACTCGCCTAACACTCCTTTGTACGTTTCCATTGCAACCCCTCTGTGTATAATCCCATATAAGCATGAAAATGATTTGTTACTTTTAGCGTGAGGGCTCGAATCTGTGTAAAACTCATGCCTAGTGTCCACTGGTAACCCGAGGTTGTCACACTATCATAAAAATCTACATGCGACTATTATGATGGTGTCATGCAAATCTTTGGTCCAAGGGTCCACAATTGACTAGGAGGAAAGGAGAGTTCATAGCTCATGGGTGGACTAATCCCTCTCATGCCTCCACCATAATGGTTTTTCTTCTTGGGCATCCTTCTGGACATCGCTTGGGAATTCGTTTTTGGGAGGACAAGCGAGCGAGAAATGCCACCCTCCGAGTTAATATCCAACCATTTACCATATTGCTCGAAACGAAAGTGATATAGTTAAATAAGTCATGAGCACGATGGATTTCACTAGAATCTAGCTCAAAGTGGTTTTCTCCGTTGACTATAATAAATAAACAATTTGGAAGTCAAAAGTATCATCAAAAATCAAGATTATTTTGGTACCTTCGTCAATGTGTGATCCTAACTAAGGACAACATCGTTCATCGCAATTGGCATGGAAGAAAAACATGTTGTTTTATCAAAGTAACGAGATAATAAAATATATTTGCTTGCAATGCAGATTTGCGCGCTACATAGTCAGTCATCCAAGTTGCATTTAACTTCTATATGCCACACATTGTAGCGAATGTGCTTGGTCACTGGCTTCATGGTATACCATGCAAGTTTAGCGTGCTCATAAGGGTGAGAGCGTCAACCTAGATTTGGCCATTATAACAATGTAGTAATGATATGATTTTTAATTGTAAAAATTCATCTCCATTGCAAGATTATCTATCGATATACACACTACACACTAGCTTCGTTCATGGTCTATTCTACAATGACAAGAACACCAACATTTGTTTACAACATTGTGTATGTGTTTGGAGCAGGTGTCCAAGAAAGTTTTAACCCCTTATGGGTGGCAGCATAGTCTTCATACACGCCTTTCCCCTCTCCTCCTTTGGAATTGCTTTGTTTTTGTGTGATTGTACCCTTTGTCAACGTGTTGCCTAAGTTTGTGCATTTTTGGTTGTACATCATAGTTAAGCAGAGGTCGGGTACATGCTCGTTATATTCATATATCCTTGATACAATATAATTATTCAATAAATAGGAAACCACTTCCTTTCAGCCATTTGATTTTGTCGCTCGCATCGCTCGCCTCCCTTGGTTATCACGCATCCCCTGTGGACCCCACATACAATGTGTCCTAGAAATACCTAGGGCGACCCCATTCCCGTCCTCTTGTATTTTGTCCCTCATTTTTTTACTCATTCTCGACCTGCATGGGGCGCCACTGTACACATGTTGTCGCCGATGCGAACCAAGCACCGCACACGCCATCGTGCTACTCGGTGCAAGGGACAATGTGGCCGTGCGCCACCGCCACCGTTTTTGACACTACACCGCCGCTGTTGGAGAAGGCTTCTGACAGACATGCGAGGGGCGACTGATGAAGGAAATATGCCCTAGCGACAATAATAAATTTGTTATTTATATTTCCTTATATCATGATAAATGTTTATTATTCATGCTAGAATTTTATTAACCGGAAGTACATGTGTGAATACATAGACAAACAGAGTGTTACTAGTATGCCTCTACTTGACTAGCTCGTTAATCAAAGATGGTTAAGTTTCCTAGCCATAGACATGAGTCGTCATTTGATGAACGGGATCACATCATTAGAGAATGATGTGATTGTTGACCCATCCGTTAGCTTAGCACTATGATTGTTTAGTTTATTGCTATTGCTGTCTTCATAACTTATACACGTTTCTATGACTATGAGATTATGCAACTCCCGAGTACCGGTGGAACACTTAGTGTGCTATCAAACGTCACAACGTAACTGGGTGATCATATAGATGCTCTACAAGTGTCTCCGATGGTGTTTGTTAAGTTGGCATAGATCGAGATTAGGATTTGTCACTCCGATTGCTGGATAGGTATCTTTGGGCCCTCTCGGTAATACACATCACTATAAGCCTTGCAAGCAATGTGACTAATGAGTTAGTTACGGGATGATGCATTACGAGCGAGTAAAGAGACTTACCGGTAACGAGATTAAACTAGGTATGATGACACCGACGATCGAATCTTGGGCAAGTAACATACCGATGACAAAGGGAAC
Organism: Triticum aestivum; assembly: GCF_018294505.1. Taxonomy (NCBI): domain Eukaryota; kingdom Viridiplantae; phylum Streptophyta; class Magnoliopsida; order Poales; family Poaceae; genus Triticum; species Triticum aestivum. Next base: position 506,729,877 of record NC_057809.1, on the reverse strand, counting down.
AACGTATGTCGTTATGCGGTTTGACCGATAAAGATCTTCGTAGAATATGTAGGAACCAATATGAGCATCCAGGTTCCGCTATTGGTTATTGACCGGAGATGGGTCTCGGCCATGTCTACATAGTTCTGGAACCCGTAGGGTCCACACGCTTAACGTTCGATGAGATCGGTATTATGAGTTTATGTGTTTTGATGTACCGAAGGTAGTTCGGTGTCCCGGATGAGATCACGGACATGACGAGGAGTCTCAAAATGGTCGAGACATAAATATTGATATATTGGATGACTATATTCGGACACCGGAATGGTTCCGAGGTGTATCGGGTATTTACCAGAGTACCGGGGGGTTACCGGAACCTCCCAGGGGGTTATTGGGCCTACATGGGCTTTAGTGGAAGAGAGGAGGAGGCGGCCAAGTGGGAGGCATGCGGCCCCCAAGAACAATCCGAATTGGGGGGGGGGGGCTTTCCTTCTCTCCCTCTTCCCCTTCCCCCCGTCATAGTTGGACTAGGAAAGGGGGGAACCTACTCCTACTAGGAGTATGTCCCCCCCTTGGGGCGCGTCCTATGAGGCCGTCGGCCCCCTCCTCCACTCCCTTATATACGGGGAAGGAGTGCACCCCATAGACACACAAGTTGATTTCTTAGCCGTGTGTGGTGCCCCCTCCACAGATTTCCACCTAGGTCATATTGTCGTAGTGCTTAGGCGAAGCCCTGCATCGTTAACTTCATCATCACCGTCAACACGCCGTCGTGCTGACGAAACTCTCCCTCAGCCTCAGCTGGATCTAGAGTTAAAGGGATGTGTGCAGATCACAGAGGTGTGTGCGTTCGGTAGTTGATCGGTTGGATCGCAAAGACGTTCAACTACATCAACCGCGTTACTTAATGCTTCCGCTTTCGGTGTGCGAGGGTACGTAGACACACTCTCCCCGCTCGTTGCTATGCTTCTCCTAGATAGATATTGCGTGATCGTAGGATTTTTTTGAAATATTACGTTCCCCAACAGTGGCATCCGAGCCAGGTCTATGCGTAGATGTTATATGCATGAGTAGAACACAAAAAGTTGTGGGCAATAATAGTCATACTGCTTACCAGCATTTCATACTTTGATTCGACGGTATTGTTGGATGAAGCGGCCCAGACCGACATTACATGACCGCGTTCATGAGACTGGTTCTACCGCCGTGCTTCGCACACATGTGGCTAGTGGGTCTCGGTTTCTCCAACTTTAGTTGAATCGAGTGTGACTACGCCCGGTCCTTGTTGAAGGTTAAAACAACAAACTTGATGAAAAATCGTTGTGGTTTTGATGCGTAGGTAAGAACGGTTCTTGCTAGAAGCCCGTAGCAGCCATGTAAAACTTGCAACAACAAAGTAGATGACGTCTAACTTATTTTTGCAGGGCTTGCTGTGATGTGATATGGTCAAGACGTGATGATATATATTGTTGTATGAGATGATCATGTTTTGTAACAGTTATCGGCAACTGGCAGGAGCCATATGGTTGTCGCTTTATTGTATGAAATGCAATCACCATGTAATTGCTTTACTTTATCACTAAGCGGTAGTGATAGTCGTAGAAGCAATAGTTGGTGAGACGACAATGATGCTTCGATGGAGATCAAGGTGTCAAGCCGGTGACGTTGGTGATCATGACGGTGCTTTAGAGATGGAGATCAAAGGCACCAGATGATGATGGCCATATCATATCACTTATATTGATTGCATGTGATGTTTATCCTTTATGCATCTTATTTTTCTTAGTATGGCGGTAGCATTATAAGATGATCTCTCACTAAATTTCAAGGTACAAGTGTTCTCCCTGAGTATGCACCATTGCTACAGTTCGTCGTCCCGAGACATCACATGATGATCGGGTGTGATAAGCTCTACGTTCACATACAACAGATGCAAGCCAGTTTTGCACATGCAGAATAATTGGGTTAAACTTGACGAGCCTAGCGTATGCAGATATGGCCTCAGAACACTGAGACCGAAAGGTCGAGCGTGAATTATATATTAGATATGATCAACATAGTGATGTTCACCATTGAAAACTACTCCATCTCACGTGATGATCGGACATCGTTTAGTTGATATGGATCATGTGATCACTTAGATGATTAGAGGGATGTCTATCTAAGTGGGAGTTCTTAAGTAATATGATTAATTGAACTTTAATTTATCATGAACTTAGTACCTGATAGTATTTTGCATGTCTATGTTGTTGTAGATAAATGGTCCGTGTTGTTGTTCCGTTGAATTTTAATGTGTTCCTAGAGAAAGCTAAGTTGAAAGTGTCAGGACCCCGATTCTAAGTCACACTGATCTAGCCTGTAACACCTCATATCACTTTGTGGCCTCACGCACGGTACTCCCACGGGTGTCGCCTTACCATGGCCCGGGACCGTTTGCGCCTTTTGGCTCACGTATATGATAGTGTTGCTAGCATCCATATGACAGAGAACCCGGGCCGACATGGCTAGTCGTGAACCCAAAGCGGCACAAACTTACGGGGACAGGCATACATGAATCAACATCGAGCATGTCGGTGAGCAGCGTGTGAATCCGGGCTGTAGCACTGGGCTAACAGGACTCCGGGAACCCGGGCTGTAGCAGGCTAGGCAGGACTCCGGATGTCACCACGTGACATTTTCTCGAAGGGACAGACACAGGAACAAAGTGAAACACGTGCTGGCCAGTCAAGTGTTCCGGAGCAGTAGTGCTGGGCTAGCAGGAGTCCGGTGAACCGGGCTGTAGCGGACTACTATGGCTCATGGAAGCACTAGACTACATTTCCCCATAAGAGAGGCTGCCAAGGATAAACAACTAGATTGTTGGATCCCACACATACCAAGCATTTCAATCATACACACAATATGCTCGATATGTGTAAATACAACATGGCATCACAACAAAACTCTACAACTCAAAGTACTTTATTTAAAGGCTCTGGAGAGCCATACATAACATGTTCATACAGGTAGGGGTCACATGACCCGACACTCAAGTCATACAAACATACAAGCACACGCGGAAGCAAACTTGTCTGAGTACAGACAACTAGAAAGAAAGAGGGCTTGACGAAGCCTGTCTATCTACATAGGCCCTTCATGGCTCGGAATCATCACCTGGGTGGCAAGTCACTCATCAATGTCGAGATCTACATAAAACCCGTCGGAGGGGGTGGTGTTCTCTTCTGCAACAGTAATTAAGCAAACATGAGTACAAAGGTACTCAGTAAGTCTTACAACAGATCCTACTATACATGCAACATTCTCAAGAAGGATAGTGGGGTTATTGCAGCAAGCTATCTTTGACTCTTGGCTAAGCTATCCTATGAGACACCACTTGTAAAATAGTTCTCGCACACGAGTCCACTAATCACCATCACAATACTCCACCGTGGATCCTCCCTCGTCATCCTACGAGAGGGCCATCCGCGGTACTCACACTTATCTTGAATCTTTTAGTAGTAACCATTAACTTGTCTATGAACTGCATAAGCGACCAAGTAGTCCTTTACCGCAGATGCGGCTATTTGAATAGTTTTATACCCTGCAGGGGTGTACTTCGTCACACATGTTTCCACCACTTAGCGTCTGCACACGACATGTGCTCGGCAGACTTCAACCGAAAGCCGACGTGGGTGTAGACCACAACCTGACTAACCACACAAGTCTCTAGTCTAGGTTTATCGCCTATTCGGGTTCCATCCGCAAGGAAATCCGGTCGGGGTGTCCTCAACGGCCCCAAACGATGTGTGCAGGGTTCCCGAGACACCAAACGGGCGACTCGGTACACCGGGCCATGAGCCTACCGCATCACAGCCCACCCCTAAGGTCAGCGCTGCGCACGACCTCCAGCAACTACAAACACCAGAAACTACTTGCAACTCCTGGACAGAGGACGAGAGGGGTCAGTAAGTCGAGCGGGTCATATTTCAGGGCCCAATGTGTGGTAGTAGCTGAATCTTAAATCATGCATATAGATCTCAGTTCTTAAGGACGACCTCAATGAAACAACCCACCATGTACTCCTACATGGCCTCTCATCGATACCTTTACCAAATCATGTTCAACACTTCACTCTCATTACCGACACAACCATTCACTCTAGTTCATCACCCCGATGAGCCAGACCTGACATGACTCTAAGCATAGCAAGCATAGCATGGTAGGAAACACAAACATGGCTCAATCAACTCCTACACATGCTAGTGGGTTTCATCTAGTTACTGTGGCAATGACAGGTCATGCAGAGGAAGTGGGTTCAACTACCGCAACACATAGAAGTTTGAAACGCGTTGTCTTAATGTAGTAAACGGGAGCAGAAGCAAGAATATGGGTTTGTATCAAAATGATCAATGGGGTTACTTGCCTGATGGAGTAGTAGTAGGGTACTGCCCTTTAGTCGGATATTGGAAGGTATCCTCGAAGGCAGAACCTACCACGAAAGACACCACGGAACACAATCATCACATGGCAATATGCAACAATATGATGCATGCTATGACATGGAAATATGGTGTGTCTTGGCTAATGCATTGTAAAACAGGTTGGTTTGAGTCCATTTTATTCAAAGATTGAAATGAGAACTCATGATATTAAGTCATATAAGTGCATTAGCTTGTTCACTTAAACAGCAAGGTTAAAGTGTTCTGATATGCATGAAACCATTACAGATGGAAAGATTGGATTTTTCTGATCATTTTTCATATATAAATCTTTGCATTTGGAGTTACAGATTAATTTCTATGGATTTTTGAAGTTTAGACCAACTTCTGGAATTTCCTGTATAAGAATAATTCCAGAAATTGAATTACCGCGTCAGCATTGCGTCAGGGTGACGTCAGCAGGTCAAAGGCGCCAGCCCAGGTCAAAACTGACGGCTGGGACCCACATGTCAGTGTAACAACTAACTAACAGAGTTAGTTAGTGTTATGTTAGCACTAATCTAGGTTAATTAGGGCCTGGGCCCACATGTCAGTGAGTCAACCCATTAACTAAATTGGTTAGCGTTAACTAATCTAACACTAAACTAAACAGGGGCATGGCCCACATGTCAGTGACCCTAGGAGGGTCAAACTGGGCCCACCCGAGGTCAAACTGGGTCAGCGGAGTCAAACTCGCCGGCGTTTAGCCACCGGCGAGGCCAGACGCAGCGGGGCAGTGCGGGTTTCGTGCTTCGGCGACCAAAACGACAGCGGAGCATGTCTACGTGATGCGGGGTGTGAGCCGCGTCGAGTGGTGGTGGTGGTTGGGCTCGGGGTCGCCGGAAACAACACCGGCGACGAGCTGTGCGGCTGCCGGAGTTCGAGCGAGGCCGAACCCGTCGCTAGGGGGCACGGCAAGGGGCGTGCGGTGGTGCTACGGGTTTCTGGCGATGCGGTGAGTGTAGTGTACAAGGTGGGTTGGCCGGAGCGTCGTCGGTGACGAGCTCGGCGGCGGCACGTGCGGTGAAGTTTCGTGCGGTCGCTATGGTGCTCGAGAGAGAGAACGGGAAGGATGGGGAGGTGGCTGAGCTCACAGCGATCACGATGGAGCAGACGGCGAGGTTGGGGACAAGCTGGTGCGGCGGTGACGGTGAAGGGGATCTCCGGCGGTGGTGGAGTTGGGCGAGGTCGTTGCAGTGGCTTCGGGGCAAGCGAGCGCTTGGGGCTCGGCCTTCTCGACGGAGAGGAGGGCGGCGGCGCTTCTGGACACGGTGGCGCGACGCGGGGACGACGGTGGGCGCGTCTACGTCGGCGGTGCGGCAGCGGCAGCGTCGGCCATGGCAGGAGAGGGCGAGGGAGAGAGGCAGGGGGCATGTGGGGGTGTCCAGGCGGTCGAGGGGGCAACGTGGAGGTTGACCAGCATGTCTAGAGGCGAAGCGGCAAGCAGGTGGCGCCGTGGCGAGCTCGCGCACGCCGGCGTCACCTCCCTGCCTGCCTGGCGGGGAAGAAGCAGTTGGCTGGCATGGGCCAGCACAGTGCTGGGCCGCCAGGTGGGCTGGGTGGTGGGTTGCGGCCAGGTAAGTTGTTTTTCCTTTATTTTTTGTTTTCTTTTATTTCTGCAAGTTTGTGGCATTTCTAAAAAAACCTAGGCATTTCCAAAATTCACCAAACTGCACATGCTCACTGTATGGAACATATCCAACATGGAACATTTCAGTTTGGGATTATTTGGACATTTAAAATATTTACTAGCATTTAAATTCCCAAATGCAAGTTACATATGATTTAATTCAATGATCTTGTGATGACCTAGAAAATTGTGAACCCATTTTGTCAGAGGTTCTAACCCAAGACAAAAGGGTGGACTTTTTAGAAGGGCATTTTCAGGTTCATTGAAAATGATTTTAGTAAAGCCTAGTTGTTTTCAGCGGGGCTGGGGGTTCTGTCATCCCCATTTCAAATTTCTGGAAAAGTTAACATGATGCAACACTCAAATGCATGAACTAGCTAGGATGTGACAGAAAGATGATAGTAGCAACTACACGGTCTGGGCCCGTAACTTGAGGATTATCCTCATTGCTGCACAGAAGAATTATGTCCTAGAAGCACCGCTGGGTGCCAAACCCACTGCAAGAGCAACGCCAGATGTTATGAACGTCTGGCAGAGCAAAGCTGATGACTACTCGATAGTTCAGTGTGCCATGCTTTACGGCTTAGAACCGGGACTTGAATGACGTTTTGAATGTCATGGAGCATATGAGATGTTCCAGGAGTGTAAGTTAATATTTCACGCAAATGCCCGGATTGGGAGATATGAATTCTCCAATAAGTTCTACAACTGCAAAATGGAGGAGAATAGCTCTGTCAGTGAGCACATACTCAGAATGTCTGGGTACCACAATCACTTGACTCAGCTGGGAGTTAATCTTTCAGTTGATAGTGTCATTGACAGAGTTCTTCAGTCACTGCCACCAAGCTACAAAAGCTTCATGATGAACTATAATATGCAAGGGATGGATAAGACAATTCCCGAGCTCTTCACAATGCTAAAGGTTGCGGAGGTAGAAATCAAGAAGGAGCATCAAGTGTTGATGGTCAATAAGACCACTACTTTCAAGAAGAAGGGCAAAGGGAAGAAGGGGAACTTGAAGAAGAACGGCAAGCAAGTTGCTGCTCAAGTGAAGAAGTCCAAGTCTGGACCTAAGCCTGAGACTGAGTGCTTCTACTTCAAAGGAACTGATCACTAGAAGGGGAACTGCCCCAAGTATTTGGCAGAGAAGAAGGATGGCAAAGTGAAAGGTATATTTGATATACATGTTATTGATGTGTACCTTACTAATGCTCGCAGTAGCGCCTGGGTATTTGATACTGGTTCTGTTGCTAATATTTGCAACTCGAAACAGGGGCTACGGATTAAGCGAAGATTGGCTAAGGACGACGTGACGATGCTCGTGGGAAATGGTTCCAAAGTCGATGTGATCGCCGTCGGCACGCTACCTCTACATCTACCTTTGGGATTAGTTTTAAACCTGAATAATTGTTATTTGGTGCTGGCGTTAAGCATGGACATTATATCTGGATCTTGTTTGATGCGAGATGGTTATACATTTAAATCAAAGATTAATGGTTGTTCTATTTATATGAGTAATATCTTTTATGGTCATTGTCGGTGTCAAAACCGGCGGATCTCGGGTAGGGGGTCCCGAACTGTGCGTCTAAGGCGGATGGTAACAGGAGGCAGGGGACACGATGTTTTACCCAGGTTCGGGCCCTCTTGATGGAGGTAAAACCCTACGTCCTGCTTGATTATTCTTGATAATATGAGTAGTACAAGAGTTGATCTACCAAGAGATCGGAGAGGCTAAACCCTAGAAGCTAGCCTATGGTATGATTGTATGTTGTCCTACGGACTAAAACCCTCCGGTTTATATAGACACCGGAGGGGGCTAGGGTTACACAAGGTCGGTTACAAAGGAGGGGTTATGCATGTCCGTATTTCCTAGCTTGCCTTCCACGCCAAGTAGAGTCCCATCCGGACACGGGACGAAGTCTTCAATCTCGTATCTTCATAGTCCAACAGTCCGGCCAAAGGATATAGTCCGGCTATCCGGAGACCCCCTAATCCAGGACTCCCTCAGTAGCCCCTGAACCAGGCTTCAATGACGATGAGTCCGGCGCGCAGTGTTGTCTTCGGCATTGCAAGGCGGGTTCCTCCTCTAAATAAACCATGGAAGAGTTTGAATACAAGGATAGTGTCCGACCCTGCAAAATAAGTTCCACATTCCACCGTAGAGAGAATAATATTTCCATAAATCTAATCTGCTGACACGTTTTGGCAGCATGACATCACGCCATGGCCCGGTAATTATTTGAACCATTTTTCTTTAACCAACCCCGCACATAACGCGAGGCGGTTTCTTGACACGTCTTGTCAAAGCAGAGATCGTGTTCCCCTTATTGCGGGATTCTCATCAATACGGACGTGGGTAACCCAACAACGCCTTCAATTATGGCACTTGGGGGATAAGTGAGTTTTACCAGGCTAGTGGGGGCGCATAGTTTAGTCCGCCCTTATAAAGGGATAAGATCTCACCTTTTTCTACCCACACCTTCTTCCTCCTTTCTCATCCATTCTCGCGCACTCGAGCTCCAGCGCCCAAGTCGACATCCTTCTCCTCAACTCTCTCTTAAACATGTCCGGAGCGGGAGGCAAGTGGATGGCCTCCTCCGTCACGGAGGGGCACATCAAAAAGTTACGTGGAGCCGGATACTTAGCCACGGATATCGCGCATCGGCTGCCAGCTGCGGGGCAGATCGTCCCTACCCCAGAACCTCACGAAAGGGTGGTCTTCCTCCCCCACTTCGTCCACGGACTAGGGTTTCCCCTCCATCCATTCGTCCGCGGACTCATGTTCTATTATGGGGTGGACTTTCATGATCTGGCCCCGAATTTCATCCTCAACATCTTGGCGTTCATCGTCGTGTGCGAGGCCTTCCTCCGCATCCGGCCCCACTTCGTCATATGGCTGAAGACCTTAATTACCAAGCCGAAGGTAGTAGGCAGCCAACAAGCGGAATGCAGCGGAGCCATGGTGGGCAAAATGCCCAACGTTACATGGCTCGAGGGCTCCTTCATGGAGACCATAAAGGGGTGGCAGTCGGGGTGGTTCTACATCACCGAGCCGCGCGACGCCAACTGGGCGGCGGCCCCCAAGTTCCGATTCAGAATCCCCACGCGGCTCACTTCCTGGAAGGAGAAGGGCCTTTCTTGGGGCTCTTCGGTGGAGCTGGACGGACTCCAGAAGTGTATCCGGAACATGACAAGCAAGAAACTTAAGCTTGTCAACATAGTCCAGGTCATGCTCTTCCGCCGGATCCTCCCGTGTCAACAACGAGATTTCAACTTATGGGAGTTCGACCCGGCCCAGCACTAGACTCTACACGAGCTCTTCGACACGACGCATAAGGACGTCTGGAGGGTGCTGTTCAAGGGCGTCGAGGTCCCTCCTTCTCTTACCGAGGACTGCGGGCTAAGCGCAAAGCGCCCTGTGCATTCGGTAAGTTCTGTACATCTGGTAGGATATTTATTTCGCATAGCTTAACCATGTGCGGGGTCTGAGCTCCCATGCCTTTGACAGGACTGGGTGGAAACATCAGAGCAAATTAACTGTCCAGCCCCTCTGCCCGAAGACCCTACGGACGCTCTCCTGACGGAGATGCAGACTCCGGCTCCTTATGAGGTGCCGGAGAAGACCAAGAAGAAGGCCAAGGGAACCCGAAAGAGTTCCCGGTGCCAGGTGGTATTGGAGTCATCGTCCGATAACACCGAGACGCACTCCTCCCATGAAAACTAGGAGAAGGAAGACGAAGACTCTCCCCCTCCAGCCGGGGGGACAAGAAAAGGAAGGCCGCCCCAACCGGGGAGGCCGAAGGGTCCAAGAAGGGAAGGACTCTCCTTCCAGACTGTTCCACCACCGCCGCCGATGGCAGAGACGAGTGGCTGCTCAGGGCCAAGCCCCTGGCGAAGTTGTAAGTATTCGGATACCAGAGTAACTCATAGCATACTTTTGTTGCACTGCTTCTCCTAACATCGAATATGATTATGTAGTCCGCCCCAAGCCCGTATCGACGTATCATCGTCGGACGGTTCCTTGGACTCGTCAGACATGGATAGTGATACACTTCCAACCGCCACCTGTCCTTGCCCTACGGACAATGCCGAGGTACTGTCTCAAGGGGCACCGAGCCGGGGGGAGACAGTCCCGGAGGCACCTCAAGGCGACCTTCCGGACTCCAGGAGCAAAGGGAGCAAGGCTCCCAGGGGCTCCAAGTCCGGCCCGCAGCCAGACACTGTGCCGGAACCTCCAGTGGTTCCGGACTCGGGCAGGCGGCCCCCTTCCAAGAGGGGCAAGCCGTCCGTGCCGGTGACCTCTGTCCATCCAGAGGTATCGGACGAACTGCTGGGAGCGCTTAGCAGCGCTTCCATCGACAAAGAGCACCGCACTATTATGAGTGCGGTGATCAAGAAGGTTCAGTCCGCCAAGAGCGGACTGACTGAAGCTTGTACCAGCCTTCTAACAGGCTTTGAGGTAAGTACTTAAAATATAAGAAAAATATTACCGCATAGACAGTAGCCCCTGATGCTTTGTTTGGTGTTCACAAAGAAAAGCCGAATAGAGGATCGAATAATATCTACAGGAGTCTAATATAAGTATGTCTGTATGCGTATGCAGGCTTCACTGCTGACCTCTGCCGCACTGACTGCGGAGGTCGCCGCACTGAAGCAGGACTTCGAGCGGTCCGAGAAGGAGCTCGGCCTTGCCAAGAGGCAGCTCGAGGAGAAGAAAGGTAAGTAATACCTTGTCTAAAAAAAGAAAATGTGGTTGCGAACTGACAGGATCATCATGAATGTGCCAGGGGCCACGACCGAAGTGGCGACCCTGAAGCAAGCACTGTCCGAGGCCTAAAACAAAGCGGCCAAGGAGCGCACCGAGCGGGAAAAATAAGAGGCACGGGTGGGCGAGGTGTAACAAGAGCTCCAGGCTCTCGTGAAGAAGCACGAGGCTTTGGAGCTTGACTCGAAGATGCGAGAGTACGAGCTTGCCGCAGCCCTCGAGAGCACAAAGCATGCCAAGGTTGAAGCCCAAAAGGCCCTCCAGGAAATTGAGGCGATGAGGAAGATAGCGGCGGGTAAGGCATTCAATATGCAAAGTAAGCATGTGAAAGTAAATTACTTGTTACTTACCCGAGTCCAGAGCTCTCCAGGAGCATTCACAGATTTGCCCTGCAGCATGTCTGAAGCCGCGAAATATTACCAGGCCGAGGAGGGAAGCTTGATGGAGAAGTTGTTCTAGTGTTAGTATACTGGGACCGAACATCCGATGCCTATGAGCGAGCAGCTAAAGTAACTGGTCGAGCTGCACAAGGCAGCCGAACATGCCATGAGGGGCCTTATAGTCCGGATGTGGCCTGGCGACTCCCTTTCCAATAGCTACTTCGGCTGGTGAGGCGGCTTGTGGATGCCTGCCCACAGCTGGAGGCCATAAAGCGGTCCGTCTGCATCGAAGGTGCACGCCGGGCCTTTGCCCGTGCGAAGGTGCATTGGGCCAAGATGGACGCCGAGAAGCTGGTGAAGGAGGGGCCGCCGCAGGGCAAGGAGCATCGCCACCCTGAGATGTATTATGAGGGTGTCCTGAAGGGTGCCCGTCTTGTGGCGGACGAGTGTGCGAAGGATGTAATTTTTGAATAAACTTGCTCGTGTGATCCTGTATTATGAAAACTTGTTCATATGCTCTATGCAACGCTTGTCTGTGCGGCTGTTTATCAAATCTGAGAGATGGCCAGTCGTCGGCTTCTGCCCCCATGCCACGAGTGCTGGGGTGTTCGGGATAAACCTGAGCACTCTTTTTCCCATTGTTGGGTCCTTCGAGGGAGGTGCTTAGCACAACGAACAAGGCAACCGGACTATAATGCTTTATCACTCTCACTTAGCCATAGAAGTCTACAATTTTAAATTTTGGCGAAGCCCCTAGTATTCGGAAGGCCGAATTCGGGGCGCTATACACGCCTTAAGCTAGACAAAGCCGACTCCTCGTTCTAAGCGGCATAAGTCTTTAGGGACTCGAGACCTCTCGAACAGCGACCATCTCTCGCCTTCATGACAGTCAGTTTTAGCTTTCTCTACTGAGGTGCTTAGCCCAGCTGAACCGGGGCACAATCGCAGTAGTTCTCCCAGTGCTACCTTAGCCGATATAGCGGAACGTAAGGTACTAAAACATGGGAGCCGGGCAAACCCAACTATTGACCCAAGACATGATTCGGAGCTGATGCATATAATGCTATAAGTTCGGGGTGCCGCACTATGGAAAGTGTTCGGACTTCTCACACCGTATTATGGGGTAATGCTTAAGCCCCTGGCGTATTGGCCGTACCAAAGTGTACAGGTGCTGAATGTCATGAATGAACACACACACATATATATATATATATATATATATATATATATATATATAGAAAGTCTATTAGTAACCCTGGGTGAAGACGCTCCCCTCCGACGCACCTGGTCTCGGTGTGGTTGTCGCACCACTCCTTTTCCCGGCCAATGTATTTCATTTTCCATTTTTATTTATGTTGCTTACGGTTTTTTTGTGGACCAAACCCACTCCCCGCAGTTTCTGGACCTATTCTAACTGCAAACGGGGCAAGCGATGGGAGGTTTCGGCGGCGAGCGGTAGCTGCGTGCGGCGTTGGTCCGGCCCCGTTTTCCGGCGGCGGGGTCGAGGCGGGTAGTGCTGAGGGAGGCTTCGTGGCTGGTGGTGGCCTCCTCGGCCGGCCGCCCCGCGGGAGGCTTCGCGGCATGGTGGTTAGCCTGCACCTTGCGGGTAACCTCGACGACGTTGATCACTATGGATAGCTCGACAAGTTCACCGAGGAGGCATTTTTACCTCCGCCATGTTGTGTTTCTCTCTCGTCTTGAACGACGGAGGCAGCGGTTCGGCCGCTCGGTGATCTCGGTGTGCATAGAGGAGGGCTGTGTGTCGCGGCGGCAGCCAACAGGAGATGCAGCGGCTCGACCTCCTCTGTGACCTCATCTCCAGTTGAAATTGACAAGGCTGCCTCCCTGAACTCGCGCCGGCTGGAATCAATTGCGGCCTAGGTAACTCAGCGCCACTAGAGCTTCAGGTGCCTCACAAGTCACAAGGTTAGGAAATTTTATTTACTTGTGTCACCCCAACCTAGCTACAGATCCTATCAATTTTCCTCTAGCACTAGAGCTTCAGGTGCCTCACAAGTCACAAGTCACTAGAGCTTCAGGTGATTCTCGTGACTGTAGGAGCATTCTTGATTGTGAAATATGATCATTGCTTCAAACTCTCCATTTCGTGCATTTAACTATTCGATCCAATTATTTAATATTCTTTAATATGGTGGATCAGAATAGGATAAAGCTATGATGATTGTGTGATTGATTTTTACCTGAAGTTGTGAATGATGGCTTAGTTGTAGGAGCTTGTCTTGGTTAATTCAATTAGTCCTCCCCCGGTGACCTCCTCCCCCCGTGTGGCGGCGCCGCGCCGCACCGGGGCCTCCCCGCCGGCCCCCCCTCTCCTCCCCGCCGAGCCTCCCTCTCCTTCCACCGCCGCCGCCGAGGGCATCGCAGGCTAAGCCTGCGGGCCGCGGCGGCGGCAGCGGCAATCTTCCTCGGCCGGCGATCGGATCTGGGTGGCGGCGACCCACTGCGGCCGATCCAAGTGCGATGGCGCAGGCCGGTGGTGACCAGGGTTGTCGTGCTGGTGGCGGCAATGAAGAGATCACGTCGGCGGCTAGGGTGTCCGATCTAGATCCCATTCAGATCTGGATGGTGGTTCCTCGAGCCGTCGTGCACATCCTTTGTTCCGGCACGGCAAGCGGCCTCCGGACTAGGCACGTGACACGAGGATGTCGGGGGCTCCGGCCCTTGGCGTGAAGGTGGTCGGCTAGATGGTTGTGGATTCTCGCATCCAGTCCCGACGTACAGTGGGGAAACGAGGTTGCCGGTGAAAACCGTGCTATGACTCGTGTCATGGCGGGCGATGGCGGCGTTTTTGCGTCGTTATCTTGTTGAAGACATCGCCTCTGCAGCTTTTGTCGACTTGCTTGCGCTGCTCTGGGTGAAAACCTTGATCCGGAGTTTCTGGATCGGATGATGGCAGTGCTTTTGGGGCGTCGTTTTCCCTCATGGGGGCATCGTTTTTTGAGCAGCAGCTGGATGCAGGACCAGAGGACGGATTCTTTGGTGGAGCGGTGCGGCATCTCACTCATTGATGGCGGCGGGTCTAGGCGGCATGGCGCTGTGGTGACTCTGCGTCCGATGCACGGAGATGGACTCGCGCAGGAGGGTGACGCGGTCTGGCGTCGTGGTGGCGTCGACGGCAGCTAGACCGGGCAACGTACATGCAACAGTACAGCTCTGAAGATGGATTGGGGGCAGGTGGCTGCGGCGGCCTCAGACCCGGTAGGCGTCCTGGTTGAGGAGTGCGCCGGACTAGTAGGTGACCCATACCCGGCAGGCGTCCTGGATGGGACCTCAGGTCTTAGATGTTACGTTTGGCTGCGAGATCTGTTTGGTACTAGGCCCAGACTATCATCATCCTTCATCTATTGGATAGGAGTAGCGACACTTTTGTTGCCTAGACGGTGGCTTCAGTCTTACTGTTGTATGACTTTGTAAGGTCTTGTGTGAATAATTAATAAAGTGGCTGCATGCATCGTCCAGATGCAGAGGCTGGGGGTCCTCCTCCATTTCCAAAAAAAAACTGAAAGAAATTTAAAGGAGGCCAATCAAATTCTTTGTTCTGTCATGGTATTCTGAAAACCAACTTGCAGCTTGGTATTGTAAGGGAAAGGAGAGTACGCATTTGCTACTGGTCTTGTTTGCTTTTGTAGTAAGAAGTTACAACTTTTTTATGTTGTTACTTTTTTTGGGGTTTCAAGCGAATCGTTGTTTTCAAATTCAGTGTCAATTATATTTTCATGGGAGGCCCATCTGAAGTGCTTACCTCATAGAACAAGCCTCCGAGGCAGAGTCCAATTTTGTGTTTGAGCCCTCAGAGCTCAATTTCTACAACTTCAACACATATTCATGTATAAGCAGAATTGTGTTCTTTAATCCACTTCACATGGTGCTCACTAACTGTTTGAATGCACCAAGGAGCTGATAAACTGCAGATTTTTTAGTGTTTTTTCCATTTATGTTGCTTATATAGCTCAAGCCTAAATTCTGCAAGCTTTTAGTAGTTAAGGTTGTCTTACTATTTTCATTTGGCTTTATTTGTTTCAGAAATCAAAAGTTCTATCATCAAATTTTAGTCGACGAGGTAAATCCTGCTAGCCACGTGTGTCATGGCGGCGGCGGCTCGCCGCCACCATTCCCATTTCATCTTTGCTCTGCAAGGTAATAGAAGGAGGGCTCTAATGGGAATGATGCTTGCCACCCCCACCTTCATGACTGCTCCAGATCCATTCAAGGTGGTCATCACTGTTAAATCGTCCAGTGAGCTCAGTACCGTCCTACTCTCCCTAAAATGCACAGTTGCAGAAACAACATCTATTGTGCACCAAAAAGGATAATTGCCCATGTGTAAAATGAGATTTATATATCAAAAGTTTTTGTCTGTTGATATTTTGGCGGTTCTCTTCCCTTCTGCACTGCTGCTGGAAGTGATGAGAGAATTTGTGCATACAGTTGTGGTCATTAGTAAATATATCATTCGAGTTGAAAGGTTGGAGCGTATGCATTAACATTTTCAAGTGGATACTTTGGCACTTGATTTTATAATCATTTGAAATCCGAATATCACGTTGCATTGTGATATTTCTAACTGAAAATTTTCACTATTAGTTATGCATATTTTGGTGGAATTTCTAACACTGTTGTTCTTTCAAGCATATAATGTTCTTTAGAAATTTAATAGTTCATACTGGAATCCTTTTGAATGTATAGTTTTATTATGTTTTCAAAATTTTAAGCAGATAATGGATGAACATGTTTTTTTTTGCATCACCATGCTTTGTATCTAGTTTTACAACATCACCATGTATAGTCTGTGTTTGTGTTTGTTCTAGATTGTCTGCTGCACACCCAGGTGATTTGGTCTCGTATATCTCTTATAAAATAGAAAGTCTCTGATCACCAAATCCGTATAGGTCATAGTGAGACATTTCTCAGAAATACTACTCCGGTATGCGGCACCGTTTGGTAGTTCTATGTACACTGACTCACTGACCCGTAGGGTTTTCTTTATTTTGTAGTACTACATGTGTGCAAGAATAAATAAAATGTGGTCGTCTCCATAGACTTTTGAGCTGTTCCAATTTGTATTAGATCTGCAATATTTATGTAAGTTCAGTTTTTGTTATTTTTTAATTCAGGTTGGGAGAGTATTAATATTGATAGTAGTTGTGGTTCTAGTTGGAGTAATTTATCATACCACCTGACCTAAGGATATTTGTGTCTGGCTCAATCAAGTGTCATATCATTTCTTTCAGGCTTACAAGCTCAGCGGTTCGTAGAAATCTGCAGTATTTAGTTAAGTGGTTAGTGTTTAGATATTCTTGTGATAGATCATTAAGACATTCTGGCTTTTCTTGATTAAATGTTCTGTTTTCTGTAATCGAAGATTCACAATGGATGATTGAGAATGATAAAGCTAAGCCGGATACAAGTGCGGAAGTACAAAGGCAGGATGCTCTTGTTGTTGGTCCTGCAGTTACAATTGTTGGCATGTTTGTAAGATGCAAAATGAGATCTCCGCCATGAATTTTTGAGACCTCCACCCTTGTCCCACCAGCGAATTGGTGCAATGGTGGGCTGGCATGCCAAAATTTTAGAGCCCGTCCAAACAAGATGTGACACTTCAGTAGACTCCAATAGTTCGGCTCAGAAGGTGAGGGATTTAATCTGAGCAGCCCTTATGAACATGAGCATCTTTGCCTGAATCAGAATGGTGTCATGTTTTGGCAAGCCAAGTCCTTCCTAGTGCTCAACTTTAGTTCGTTAAAATAGTTATTATCGATTTTAATCCACTCAGGAAGAATGTGGACATGCGTCTGAAGAGTAATAACACGAATTACAGAAAGCAGCGATGCTAATGCTGAATAGATCCATTTTTCGCGTCTAAACCTGACGGACAATGCAGCCTATCCAAAAAAATGATGCCGTAACTTTACATCGCAGTCTCATTTTCCCTACTGTGCTTTTTGGGCGCGTGGACAGATTTGTCTTGGCCATAATCTTACTTCATAGCCAACCAAATCTTACCTCACCTCCCTTCTCTCGTTGTGATGTTTCCATAGATTCTGTAGAGGGTAATCTTACCTCACAAGCCTTCTATTTCCTACGTGGATGCATGCTAGCTTGACTCATTGCGTGGTTGGTTGGGGTGAGGAATAAGAATTCCTCACCCAGGGTGACGAATAGCGCGACCCTATATATATATAAAGGAAGAATAGAGAATGCGGTAATAGTCAGTGCTATGCATTGTTTATTCAAAAAGGTGCGTCGAAGCAGAATGATACAAGTAGTGCGATAAGCAAAAAGTAGGACTATTTGACATGTCCCCTCCAAGGGCAAGCTGAGGAATGGTATTTAAAGCAGGTATTTCACTCGTTGTCAGAGACCACCTCGGAGTTCCGTGGTGCGACGTAGCTTTCTGCCTCCTTGGTTGTTGCATCGTGTGTCCGGTAACCGTACTGCCGGACGGGGTTTCCAGAGATTAAAGTCCTGAAAGAGAGAAAAATAACAAAGCGGGAAGCCCCTAGTGCAGTTGAGCCGCGTCTTGGGGCATGTCATAGTCGTGCCCCCCTCCCCACCTATGCCCATGGTATTTTCAATGCGTAATTATGTACGCATGGCACGGATTTCGCCGTTTGGCTGGTACTGGGGTGGGGGATGCATTGCTATGCGAGCTCAAAACGTGCCAGACGGTCTTGTTACCGATTACTCCGGGCGCGCTTGAAGGTGTCTGGGTCTTGAATCGCCGCACTGGTGGATTGCCTTAATAGGCTGCTTTGCGCTTCTACTGCGAGGGCCGTAGTGTGCTCCTCCGTGCGGAGAGAGCGGTCTATGTTTCCATTGACTGTGATGACCCCCCGAGGTCCTAGCATCTTGAGCTTGAGGTATGCATAATGCGGTACCGCATTGAATCTCGCAAATGCGATTCGCCCGAGCAGCGCATGATAGCCACTGCGGAACGGGACTATATCGAAGATTAACTCCTCGCTCCGGAAGTTATCCGGGGATCCGAAGACCACTTCTAGTGTGACTGAGCCTGTGCAATGGGCCTCTACACCTGGTATGACGCCTTTGAAGGTCGTTTTTGTGGGTTTGATCCTTGAGGGGTCTATACCCATTTTGCGCACTGTGTCTTGATAAAGCAGGTTCAGGGTGCCGCCGTCGTCCATAAGGACTCGAGTGAGGTGAAATCCTTCAATGATTGGGTCTAGGACCAGTGCGGCGAATCCGCCATGACGGATACTAGTGGGGTGGTCCCTGCGATCGAAGGTGATCGGAGAGGAGGACCATGGGTTGAACTTTGGGGCGACTGGCTCCAACGCATGTACGTCCCTTAGCGCACGCTTCTGCTCCCTCTTGGGGATGTGGGTTGCATATATCATGTTCACCGTCCGCATTTGTGGGTGGGGACCTCTTCTGTCCTCCGGTGTTCTGCCGGGGCTCTTCCTCGTCATCGCTATGTAGCCCCTTGTCTTTGTTTTCGGTGTTTAACTTGTCGACCTGCTTGAACACCCAACATTCCCTGTTGGTGTGGTTGGCTGGCTTGTCGGGGGTGCCATGTATTTGGCACGAGTGATCAAGTATACGGTCCAAACTGGACGGGCCCGGAGTGCTTCTTTTGAATGGTTTTTTCCGCTGACCGGGTTTAGAGCCTCTGAATCCAGCATTGACTGCCATGTCCTTGGTATTGTCGCTATTGACGCGGAGCTTATGTTTGTTGCAACGTGACCTGCCATTGCTATCCTTGGTATCTGAAGTATCGTGGTTCTTTGATATGTTATTGCTGCGAGCCAGCCAGCTGTCTTCTCCCGCGCAAAAGCAGGTCATGAGTGTCGTGAGCGCTGCCATAGATTTCGGCTTTTCCTGGCCAAGGTGCCGGGCGAGCAACTCGTCGCGGATGTTGTGCTTAAAAGCTGCTAGGGGCTCTGCATCCGGACAATCGACGATTTGATTTTTCTTTGTCAGGAATCGTGTCCAGAATCGCCTGGCCGATTCCTCTGGCTGCTGGATTATGTGGCTCAAGTCATCGGCATCTGGTGGCCGCACATAAGTGCCCTGGAAGTTGTCAAGGAATGCGGCTTCCAGATCCTCCCAACAGCCAATGGATTCTGCTGGCAGGCTGTTGAGCCAATGCCGAGCTGGTCCTTTGAGCTTGAGTGGGAGGTATTTGATGGCGTGTAGATCATCACCGCGGGCCATGTGGATGTGCAGGAGGAAGTCCTCGATCCATACCGCAGGATATGTTGTGCCATCGTATGATTCGATATTTACGGGTTTGAAACCCTCTGGGATTTGGTGATCCATTACTTCGTCTGTGAAGCATATGGGGTGTGCGGCGCCTCTGTAGTGGGCTATGTCGCGACGCAGCTCGAATGATTCTTGTCCGCTGTGTTCGGCCCGGCCGGATTGACTTTTACTGTATCCGGCGTGACGGTTATCGTCTCGCGTAGTGGCGTGCCCTCGTGATCCATAGATCGATCTCGTGTGTTTTGCTTTGTCCTCCAATACGTCTCGCAGGTCTAGCATGTTTCCCCATGCCTTGTCATTTTTATTTGAGTGGCGTCGGGGTGTGGGCTGAGTTTTTGGTTGAAATGCCTCTCTATCGCGGCCACGAGGTGGCCGATCAGTAGCGTCATATGCTAGAGATGTAGGTTTTAATGCTTCCTCCTCTAGTCGGGGTAGCAACCTGCGCTTTGGATAACTCTTGGAGGGGCGCTCGAGTTCATATTCCTCGGCCACAAGGACTTCGGTCCATCTGTCAGCTAGCAAATCTTGATCAGCTTGGAGCTACTGCTGCTTTTTCTTAAGGCTATTTGCCGTGGCTATAAGCCTGCGCTTAAAGCGCTCTTGTTCGGCGGGATCCTCCGGCACGACAAATTCATCGTCGTCGAGGCTTGCCTCGTCTTCGGAGGGAGGCATGTAATTATCATCCTCCGCCTCTCCATCTGCCGCTCTCTCGGGAGGGCTGGCTTCTCCATCCTCCTGCTCTAAATCTTGCTGGAGGGGGTTGTTGTTGTCTTCGGCACTGTCTGGAGTGCTATTATCTCTTGTGCCGGTGTCACCGCTTTTGCTTTGGCGAGACTTAGAGCGGTGCCGCTGACGTTAGCGCTTGGGTTGCTTCTTGGAGGGGTCATCCTCCGCTGTCTCGTCGCCATTGCCTTCTTTGGGTGTGTCCACCATGTATATATCATATGATGAGGTGGATGTCCAGTGCCCTGTGGGCAGTGGTTCTTCTTCGTCTCCCACATCGTCGTCCATACTGTCGATGTCTTCAGAGTCGAAGTCGAGCATGTCGATCAAATTGTCGACAGTGGCAAGTAAGTGGGTGGTGGGTGGGCGGCGAATTTCTTCGTCATCCGCATCCCAATCCTGCCGAACATAGTTCGGCCAGGACTCCCCTGACAGGGAGAGGGACCTTAGTGAGTTCAGTATGTTGCCAAAGGGCGAGTGCTGAAAGATATCCGCAGAGGTGAACTCCATGATCGGCGCCCAGTCAGATTCGATAGGCACGGGCGTAGGCGGTTCGGAGTCCGTGGCCGGGGAAGAATCCAGTAGTTCGGCGTCACGGCTCCCGTGAGGGGTAAGGTCGATACTCGGCTTGATCGCCGCTGAGAGTACGGCCTCCGGGGCGGGGTCTATCCACCCGTCCATGGATGGCACAATTGGCTCCAAATTGAGGGTCGAAGCGGTCGCCGGTGTGGTCTCCTGAACACTGTCCAACGGCAGAGCTAAATCATGCTCATCGTGACCGTGCGGCACTCAGCCGGGGCTCGAATCCATCGAAGATCAAGTCTCCGCGGATGTCAGCCGTGTAGTTTAAGCTTCCAAACCTGACCTGGTGGCCAGGGGCGTAGCTCTCGATCTGCTCTAGATGGCCAAGCGAGTTGGCCCACAGTGCGAAGCCGCCGAATACAAAGATCCGTCCGAGGAGAAAAGTCTCACCCTGGATTGCATCGCTATCGATGATCGAAGGAGCCATCAAGCCTAACGGCGACGACACAGAGGAACTCTCAATGAAAGCACCAATGTCGGTGTCAAAACCGGCGGATCTCGGGTAGGGGGTCCCGAACTGTGCATCTAAGGCGGATGGTAACAGGAGGCAGGGGACACGATGTTTTACCCAGGTTCGGGCCCTCTTGATGGAGGTAAAACCCTACGTCCTGCTTGATTATTCTTGATAATATGAGTAGTACAAGAGTTGATCTACCACGAGATCGGAGAGGCTAAACCCTAGAAGCTAGCCTATGGTATGATTGTATGTTGTCCTATGGACTAAAACCCTCCGGTTTATATAGACACCGGAGGGGGCTAGGGTTACACAAGGTCGGTTACAAAGGAGGGGATATGCATATCCATATTGCCTAGCTTGCCTTCCACGCCAAGTAGAGTCCCATCCGGACATGGGACGAAGTCTTCAATCTTGTATCTTCATAGTCCAACAGTCCGGCCAAAGAATATAGTCCGGCTGTCCGGAGACCCCCTAATCCAGGACTCCCTCAGTCATGAACCCTTGATGAGTGGTCTATTTTTACTAAATCTTGATAGTAGTGATACACATATTCATAGTATTGAAGCCAAAAGATGTAAGTTTAATAATTAGAGTGCAACTTATCTGTGGCACTACCATTTAGGTCAAATTAGTTTAAAGCGCATGAAGAAACTCCATGCTGATGGGCTTTTGGAATCACTTGATTATGAATCACTTGATGCTTGTGAACCATGTTTCATGGGCAAGATGACTAAGATTCCGTTCTCCGGAACAATGGAGCGAGCAACAGACTTGTTGGAAATAATACATACTGATGTATGCAGTCCAATGAGTGTTGATGCTCGCGGCGGATATCATTATTTTCTGACCTTCACAGATGATTTAAGCAGATATGGGTATATCTACTTAATGAAACATAAGTCTGAAACATTTGAAAAGTTCAAAGAATTTCAGAGTGAAGTGGAAAATCATCGTAACAAGAAAATAAAGTTTCTATGATCTTATCATGGAGGAGAATATTTCAGTTACGAGTTTGGTCTTCACTTGAAACAATGCGGAATAGTTTCGCAACTCACGCCACCCGGAACACCACAACGTATGTGTCCGAACGGTGTAATCATACTTTATTAGATATGGTGCGATCTATGATGTCTCTTACTGATTTACCGCTATCGTTTTGGGGTTATGCTTTAGAGACAGCCGCATTCATATTAAATAGGGCACCATCTAAATCCGTTGAGATGACACCATAGGAACTGTGGTTTGGCAAGAAACTCAAGTTGTTGTTTCTTAAAGTTTGGGGCTGCGATGCTTATGTGAAAAAGCTTCAACCTGATAAGCTCGAACCCAAATCGGAGAAATGTGTCTTCATAGGATACCTAAAGGAGACTGTTAGGTACACCTTCTATCATAGACCTGAAGGCAAGATATTCGTTGCTAAGAATGGATCCTTTCTAGAGAAGGAATTTCTCTCGAAAGAAGTGAATGGGAGGAAAGTAAAACTTGATAAGGTAACTGTACCTGCTCCCTTATTGGAAAGTAGTTCATCATAGAAATCAGTTCCAGTGATTCCTACACCAATTAGTGAGGAAGTGTCCAATCATTTTCATTACTCAACATATTATTCAATAGCAATTCAGCTTGATCAACAGTTCTTTGCCTGAAAACACAACCAACACAACTATCCAGGTGGTCTCTGGAAGCATCAGTTAGTCCATTATAAAAGATATCAAGTATTTCATTTTTCTTGAGAGGATGATCAGGCAAAGCATTAAGTAATCGGAGAAGCCTCCCCCAAGCTTGTGGGAGACTCTCTTCTTCAATTTGCACAAAATTATATATTTCCCTTAAAGCAACTTGTTTCTTATGAGCGGGGAAATATTTAGTAGAGAAGTAATAAATCATATCCTGGGGACTACGCACACAACCAGGATCAAGAGAATTAAACCATGTTTTAGCATCACCCTTTAATGAGAACGGAAACAACTTAAGGATATAATAATAGCGAGTTTTCTCATCATTAGTGAACAGGGTGGCTATATTATTTAATTTAGTAAGATGTGCCACAACAGTTTCAGATTCATAGCCATAAAAAGGATCGGATTCAACCAAAGTAATTATATCAGGATCGACAGAGAAATCATAATCCTTATCAGTAATAAAGATATGTGAAGTAGCAAAAGCAGGGTCATATTTCATTCTAGCATTCAAAGACTTTTCTTTAAGCTTAGCTAATAATTTCTTAAGATCAGATCTATCATTGCAAGCAAGAAAGTCTCTAGCAGTTTCTTCATCCATAACATAACCCTTAGGAACAACAGGCAATTCATATCTAGGGGGAGAATCTTCATCATCACTTTCATCAATATTATCAGTTTCAATAATTTCATTCTCTCTAGCCCTAGCAAGTTGTTCATCAAGAAATTCACCTAGTGGCATAGTAGTATCAAGCATAGAAGTAGTTTCATCATAAGTATCATGCAAAGAAGAAGTGGCATCATCAATAACATGCGACCTATCAAAATCAATAGCATGTGTAGGTGTCGCAAGTTTACTCAAAACAGAAGGTGAATCAAGTGCACAGCTAGATGGCAGTTCCTTACCTCCCCTCTTAGTTGAGGGAAAAATCTTGGTTCTTTGATCTTTCAAGTTCTTCATAGTGACCAGCAGATATAAATCCCAAGTGACTCAAAGAATAGAGCTATGCTCCCTGGCAACGGCGCCAGAAAATAGTCTTGATAACCCACAAGTATAGGGGATCGCAACAGTTTTCGAGGGTAGAGTATTCAACCCAAATTTATTGATTCGACACAAGGGGAGCCAAAGAATATTCTCAAGTATTAGCAGCTGAGTTGTCAATTCAACCACACCTGGAAACTTAATAGCTGCAGTAAGGTATTTAGTAGAAAAGTAATATGATAATAATGGTAATGGTAGCAAAAGTAATATTTTTGGGTTTTATAGTGATTGTAACAGTAGCAACGGAAAAGTAAATAAGCGAAGAACAATATATGAAAAGCTCGTAGGCATTGGATCGGTGATGGAGAATTATGTCGGATGCGATCGATCATGCAATAGTTATAACATAGGGTGACACAAAACTAGCTCCAGTTCATCAATGTGATGTAGGCATGTATTCCGAATATAGTCATACGTGCTTACGGAAAAGAACTTGCATGACATCTTTTGTCCTACCCTCCCGTGGCAGCGGGGTCCTATTGGAAACTAAGGGATATTAAGGCCTCCTTTTGATAGAGTACCGGACCAAAGCATTAACACATAGTGAATACATGAACTCCTCAAACTACGGTCATCACCGATAATGGTCCCGATTATTGTCACTTCAGGGTTAACGGATCATAACACATAATAGGTGACTATATACTTGCAAGATAGGATCAGGAACTCACATATATTCATGAAAACATAATAGGTTTAGATATGAAATCATGGCACTTGGGCCGACAAGCATTAAGCATAGCAAAGTCATGGCAACATCAATCTCAGAACATATTGGATACTAGGGATCAAACCCTAACAAAACTAACTCGATTACATGATAAATCTCATCCAACTCATCACCGTCCAGCAAGCCTACGACGGAATTACTCACGCACGTCGGTGAGCATCATGAAATTGGTGATGGAGGAAGGTTGATGATGACGATGGCGACGGATTCCCCTCTCCGGAGCCCCGAAAGGACTCCAGACCAGCCCTCCCGAGAGAGTTTAGGGCTTGGCGGCGGCTCCGTATCGTAAAAAGCGATGAATCATTCTCTGTGGTTTTTTCTCCCCGAAAGTGAACATATGGAGTCAAGGTGGACGTCGGTGGAGCGTCAGGGGGCCCACGAGGCAGGGGGCGCCCCCAGGGGGGTAGGCGCGCCCCCCACCCTCGTGGACAGGGTGTGGGCCCCCTGACATGGATTCTTCTTCCAGTATTTTTTATATACTCCAAAAATAATCTCCGTTGATTTTCAGGACATTCCGAGAACTTTTATTTCTGCACAAAAATAACACCATGGCAATTCTGCTGAAAACAACGTCAGTCCGGGTTAGTTCCATTCAAATCATGCTAGTTAGAGTCCAAAACAAGGGCAAAAGTGTTTGGAAAAGTAGATACAACGGAGACATATCAACTCCCCCAAGCTTAAACCTTTGCTTGTCCTCAAGCAATTCAGTTGATAAACTGAAAGTGGTAAACAAAAACTTTTACAAACTTTGTTTGCTCTTGTTGTTGTAAATATGTAAAGCCAGCATTCAAGTTTTCAACAAAGATTATGAACTAACCATATTCACAATGACATTTAGGTCTCATGTTTACTCATATCAATGGCATAATCAGCTAGCGAGCAATAATAACAAATCTCGGATGACAACACTTTCTCAAAATAATCATGATATGATATAACAAGATGGTATCTCGCTAGTCCTTTCTGAGACCGCAAAACATAAATGCAGAGCACCTTTAAAGATCAAGGACTGACTAGACATTGTAATTCATGGTAAAAGAGATCCAGTCACAGTCATACTCAATGTAAACTAACAGTAATGGATGCAAATGACAGCGGTGCTCTCCAACTGGTGCTTTTTAATAAGAGGATGATGACTCAACATAAAAGTAAATAGATAAGCCCTTCGCAGAGGGAAGCAGGGACTTGTAGAGGTGCTAGAGCTCGGTTTTGAAATAGAGATGAATAATATTTTGAGCGGTATATGATACGTCTCCAACGTATCTATAATTTTTTATTGTTCCATGCTATATTATTTTCTGTTTTGGACATTATTGGGCTTTATTATACACTTTTATATTATTTTTCGGACTAACCTATTAACCGGAGGCCCAGCCCAGAATTGCTGTTTTTGCCTATTTCAGAGTTTCGCAGAAAAAGAATATCAAACGGAGTCCAAACGGAATGAAACCTTCGGGAACATTATCCAGAGGACTTGGACCCTACGTCAAGAAAGCTACCAGGAAGGCACGAGGTAGGGGGGCGCCTACCCCCCAGGCGCGCCCTCCACCCTCGTGGGTCCCATGTCGCTCCACCGACATACTTCTTCCTCCTATATATACCTATGTACCCCCAAACTACCAGATACGGAGCCAAAAACCTAATTCCACCGCCGCAACCTTCTGTACCCGTGAGATCCCATTTTGGGGCCTTTTCCGGAGCTCCGCTGGAGAGGGCATCGATCACGGAGGGCTTCTACATAAACACCATAGCCTCTCCGATGATGTGTGAGTAATTTACCTCAGATCTTTGGGTCCATAGTTATTAGCTAGATGGCTTCTTCTCTCTCTTTGGATCTCAATACAAAGTTCTCCACGATTCTTGTGGAGATCTATTCGATGTAATCTTCTTTTGTGGTGTGTTTGTTGAGACCGATGAATTGTGGGTTTATGATCAAGTTTATCTATGAACAATATTTGAATCTTCTCTGAATTATTTTATGTATGATTGGTTATCTTTGCAAGTCTCTTTGAATTATCAGTTTGGTTTGGCCTACTAGATTGATCTTTCTTGCAATGGGAGAAGTGCTTAGCTTTGGGTTCAATCTTGCGGTGTCCTTTCCCAGTGACAGTAGGGGCAGCAAGGCACGTATTGTATTGTTGCCATCGAGGATAACAAGATGAGGTTTATATCATATTGCATGAGTTTATCCCTCTACATCATGTCATCTTACTTAAAGCGTTACTCTGTTCTTTTGAACTTAATACTCTAGATGCATGCTGGATAGCGGTCGATGTGTGGAGTAATAGTAGTAGATGCAGGAAGGAGTCAGTCTACTTGTCTTGGACGTGATGCCTATATACATGATCATACCTAGATATTCTCATAACTATGCTCAATTCTGTCAATTTCTCAACAGTAATTTGTTTTCCCACCATAATACTTATGCTTTAGAGAGAAGCCACTAGTCAAGCCTATGGCCCCCGGGTCTATTTTCCATCATATTAATCTCCCGTCAACAAGCTATTTCTGGCATAGTTTTTATTTCGCTTTATTTACTTTGCATCGTCATCATAAAAATACCAACAATATTATCTTATCATATCTATCAGATCTCACTTTCGTAAGTGCGCCTTTCTTGCTTGCCCCTAACCAGAATAAAGGTCACAATGAAACTTTGATAAATTGGACTCCGCTAAGACCCGCTTGATATGAGTAGATTGCCCTGAGTATTTTACTTTGACAAGACAAAATCACTTGTTTTTAGCTATATGAGAAAGAGCTGGCGTGTAGGATTGACAACCCCTTTATTGTGTTGGTTGCGAGGATTTTATTAGTTTGTGTAGGTGCGAGGGACTCGTGCGTGGCCTCCTACTGGATTGATACCTTGGTTCTCAAAAACTGAGGGAAATAGTTATGCTACTTTGCTGCATCACCCTTTCGTCTTCAAGGGAAAACCAACACAGTGCTCAAGAGGTAGCAAGAAGGATTTCTGGCACCGTTGCCGGGGAGTCTACGCAAAAGTCAACATACCAAGTACCCATCACAAACCCTTATCTCCCGCATTACATTATTTGCCATTTGCCTCTCCCCCACTTCACCCTTGCCGTTTTATTCGCCCTCTCTTTTCCGTTCGCCTCTTTTTTTTCGCGTGCTTCTTGTTTGCTCGTGTGTTGGATCGCTTGCTTGTCACGATGGCTCTACCTAGATTTGGTGATCTTCTCCTTAAAAGGTTAGAAGAGATCGAAAGCAACGTTAGGAGTTTTTGGTCTTACAATTTGAGCATAATAATTTCTTTAGAAACGAGCTTAAGGAACAAAAAAGCTTTATGGGTTATATGAATAAAGAGCTCCATGATATGTATAAAGAATTTTATGGTTTGAAATCTCAGATTGCTCATCTTGAGAAGTCAATAGCTAAAGTTTCGGATAAGCAGGCCACCTTAGTTAATAAGATGGCCGCTAAGCCGGATTTTTTTGGGAAAATAAAGATGAAGATCTAAAAGTTATTGATGTGTCCCCTATTAAATCTTTGTTTTGCAATATGAATCTTGATAATGATGGGACTGAATATGACCCACTTTTACCTAGAAGGCGTTCCAAAAATTCGGAGTTTTTAGATCTTGATGCAAAAGTTGGTAAAAGTGGAATTGAAGAGATCAAAACTCTAGATATTAATGAACCAACTATTTTGGATTTCAAGGATTTTAATTATGATAATTGCTCTTTGATAGATTGTATTTCCTTGTTGCAATCCGTGCTAAATTCGCCACATGCTTATAATCAAAATAAAGCCTTTACCAAACATATCATTGATGATTTGATGCAATCTTATGAAGAAAAACTTGAGTTGGAAGTTTCTATCCCTAGAAAACTTTATGATGAGTGGGAACCTACTATTAAAATTAAAATTAAATATCATGAATGCTATGCTTTGTGTGATTTGGGTGCTAGTGTTTCCACGATTCCAAAGACTTTGTGTGATTTGCCAGGTTTCCGTGATTTTGATGATTGCTCTTTAAACTTGCACCTTGCGGATTCCACCATTAAGAAACCTATGGGAAGAATTAATTATGTTCTTATTGTTGCAAATAGGAATCATGTGCCCATAGATTTTATTGTTCTTGATATAGATTGCAATCCTTCATGTCCTATTATTCTTGGTAGACCTTTCCTTAGAACGATTGGTGCAATTATTGATATGAAGGAAGGGAATATTAGATTCCAATTTCCGTTAAGGAAAGGAATGAAACACTTCCATAGAAATAAAATAAAATTACCTTATGAGTCTTTTATGAGAGCCACTTGTGGATTGCCTACCAAAGATGGCAATACCTAGATCTATCTTCGCTTTTATGCCTAGCTAGGGGCGTTAAACGATAGCGCTTGTTGGGAGGCAACCCAATTTTATTTTTATTCCTTGCTTTTTGCTCCTGTTTAGTAATAGATAATTTATCTAGCATCTGTTTTGGTTGTGTTTTTTGTGTTTAATTAGTGTTTGTGCCAAGTAGAACCGTTGGGAAGACTTGGGGAAAGTCTTTTTGATCTTGCTGTAAAAAACAGAAACTTTAGCGCTCACGAGAATTGCTGCCATTTTTATTTGGAAAGTGCTATTTAGTTAATTATTTTTGAAGACGATTAATAGATAAATTACTCACGTCCAGAAATTTAGTTTAGAATTTTTGGGGTTCCAGAAGTTTGCGTTAGTCACAGATTACTACATACTGTTCTGTTTTCGACAGATTCTATTTTTCATGTGTTGTTTGCTTATTTTGATGAATCTATGGCTAGTAAAATAGTTTATAAACCATAGAGAAGTTTGAATACAGTAGGTTTGACACCAATATAAATAAAGAATGATTCATTACAGTACCTTGAAGTGGTGTTTTGTTTTCTTTCGCTAACGGAGCTCGCGAGATTTTCTATTTTGAGTTTTGTGTTGTGAAGTTTTCAAGTTTTGGGTTAAGTTTTGATGGATTATGGAACAAGGAGTGGCAAGAGCCTAAGCTTGGGGATGCCCATGGCACCCCAAGGTAAAATTCAATGAAACACAAAAGCCTAAGCTTGGGGATGCCCCGGAAGGCATCCCCTTTTTTCATCTACTTCCATCGGTAACTTTACTTGGAGCCATATTTTTATTCACCACATGATATGTGTTTTGCTTGGAGCGTCTTGTATTATTTGAGTCTTTATTTTTTTAGTTTACCACAATCATCCTTGCTGTACACACCTTTTGAGAGAGACTGACATGATTTGAAAATTATTAGAATACTCTATGTGCTTCACTTATATCTTTTGAGCTATGTAGTTTTTGCTCTAGTGCTTCACTTATATCTTTTAGAGCACAGTGGTGGATTTGTTTTATATAAACTATTGTTCTATCATGTTTCACTTAGATTATTTTGAGAGTCCTACAAAATAGCATGGTAATTTGCGTTAATTATGATAGGCATTCAAGATTAGTAAAAGAAATATCTTATGAGTGTGTTGAATACTATGAGAAGTTTGATACTTGATAATTGTTTTGAGATATGGAGATGGTGATATTAGAGTCATGCTAGTTGAGTAGTTGTGAATTTAATGAATACTTGTGTTGTAGTTTGTGATTCCCGTAGCATGCACGTATGGTGAACCGTTATGTGACGAAATCAGAGCATGATTTATTTATTGATTGTCTTCCTTATGAGTGGCAGTCAGGGACGAGCGATGGTCTTTTCCTACCAATCTATCCCCCTAGGAGCATGCGCGTAATACTTTGTTTCGATAACTAATAGATTTTTGCAATAAGTATGTGAGTTCTTTATGACTAATGTTGAGTCCATGGATTATGCGCACTCTCACCCTTCCACCATTGCTAGCCTCTCTAATACCGCACACTTTTCGCTGGTATCATATACCCACCATATACCTTTCTCAAAACAGCCACCATACCTACCTATTATGGCATTTCCATAGCCATTCCGAGATATATTGCCATGCAACTTACCACCGTTCCGTTTACTATGACACGCTCCATCATTGTCATTTTGCTTTGCATGAACATGTAGTTGACATTGTATTTGTGGCAAAGCCACCGTTCAGAATTCTTTCATACATGTCACTCTTGATTCATTGCATATCCCGGTATACCTCCGGAGGCATTCACATAGAGTCATATTTTGTTCTAAGTATTGAGTTGTAATTGTTGAGTTGTAAGTAAATAAAAGTGTGATAATCATCATTTTTAGAGCATTGTCCCAAGTGATGAAAGGATGATGGAAACTGTGATTCCCCCACAAGTCGGGATGAGACTCCGGACTAAATAAAAAAAGGAGAGGCCATAAAAATGAGAAAAGGCCCAAATAAAAAAAAGTAAAAAGAAAGAAAAGAAGGGACAATGCTACTATCCTTTTACCACACTTGTGCTTGAAAGTAGCACCATGATCTTCATGATAGAGAGTCTCCTGTGATATCACTTTCATATACTAGTGGGAATTTTTCATTATAGAACTTGGCTTGTATATTCCAATGATGGGCTTCCTCAAAATGCCCTAGGTCTTCGTGAGCAAGCGAGTTGGATGCACACCCACTTAGTTCCTTTTGTTGAGCTTTCATATACTTATAGCTCTAGTGCATCCGTTGCATGGCAATCCCTACTCACTCACATTGATATCTATTGATGGGCATCTCCATAGCCCGTTGATACGCCTAGTTGATGTGAGACTATATTCTCCTTTTTTGTCTTCTCCACAACCACCATTCTATTCCACATATAGTGCTATGTCCATGGCTCATGCTCATGTATTACGTGAAGATTGAAAAAGTTTGAGAACACCAAAAGTATGAAACAATTGCTTGGCTTGTCATCGGGGTTGTGCATGATTTAAATACTTTGTGTGGTGAAGATAGAGCATAGCCAGACTATATGATTTTGTAGGGATAACTTTCTTTGGCCATGTTATTTTCAGAAGACATAATTGCTTAGTTAGTATGCTTGAAGTATTATTATTTCTATGTCAATATTAAACTTTTGTCTTGAATCTTTCGGATCTGAATATCCATACCACAATTAAGAGAATTACATTGAAATTATGCCAACTAGCATTCCACATCAAAAATTCTGTTTTTATCATTTACCTACTCGAGGACGAGCAGGAATTAAGCTTGGGGATGCTTGATCCGTCTCCAACGTATCTATAATTTTTGATTGTTCCATGCTATATTATATTCTGTTTTGGACATTATTGGGCTTTATTATACACTTCTATATAATTTTTGGGACTAACCTATTAACCGGAGGCCCAACCCAGAATCGCTGTTTTTTGCCTATTCCAAAGTTTCACAGAAAAATAATATCAAACGGAGTCCAAACGGAATGAAACCCTCGGGAACGTGATTTTTGGAACGAACGTGATCCAGAGGACTTGGACCCTACGTCAAGAAAGCTACCAGGAAGGCACGAGGTAGGGGGGCGCCTACCCCCCAGGCGCGCCCTCCACCCTCGTGGGTCCCATGTTGCTCCACCGACATACTTCTTCCTCCTGTATATACATATGTACCCCCAAACTACCAGATACGGAGCCAAAATCCTAATTCCACCGCCGCAACCTTCTGTACCCGTGAGATCCCATCTCGGGGCCTTTTCCAGAGCTCCGCCAGAGGGGGCATCGATCACGGAGGGCTTCTACATCAACACCATAGCCTCTCTGATGATGTGTGAGTAGTTTACCTCAGACCTTCGGGTCATAGTTAGTAGCTAGATGGCTTCTTCTCTCTCTTTGGATCTCAATACAAAGTTATCCACGATTCTCGTGGAGATCTATTCGATGTAATCTTCTTTTGCGGTGTGTTTGTTGAGATCGATGAATTGTGGGTTTATGATCAAGTTTATCTATGAACAATATTTGAATCTTCTCTGAATTCTTTTATGTATGATCGGTTATCTTTGCAAGTCTCTTCGAATTATCAGTTTGGTTTGGCCTACTAGATTGATCTTTCTTGCAATGGGAGAAGTGCTTAGCTTTGGGTTCAATCTTGTGGTGTCCTTTCCCAGTGACAGTAGGGGCAGCAAGGCACGTATTGTATTGTTGCCATCGAGGATAACAAGATGGGGTTTATATCATATTGCATGAGTTTATCCCTCTACATCATGTCATCTTACTTAAAGTGTTACTCTGTTCTTTTGAACTTAATACTCTAGATGCATGCTGGATAGCGGTCGATGTGTGGAGTAATAGTAGTAGATGCAGGTAGGAGTCGGTCTACTTGTCTCGGACGTGATGCTTATATACATGATCATACCTAGATATTCTCATAACTATGCTCAATTCTGTCAATTGCTCAACAGTAATTTGTTTACCCACCGTAATACTTATGCTTTCGACAGAAGCCACTAGTGAAACCTATGGCCCCCGGGTATATTTTCCATCATATTAATCTCCCGTCAACACGCTATATCTGGCACCGTTTTTATTTTGCTTTGTTTACTTTGCATCTTTATCATAAAAATACCAAAAATGTTATCTTATCATATGTATCAGATCTCACTTTCGTAAGTGACCGTGAAGGGATTGACAACCCCTTTATTGCGTTGGTTGCGAGGATTTTATTTGTTTGTGTAGGTGCGAGGGACTCATGCGTGGCCTCCTACTGGATTGATACCTTGGTTCTCAAAAACTGAGGGAAATACTTACGCTAATTTGCTGCATCACCCTTTCCTCTTCAAGGGAAAACCAACGCAGTGCTCAAGAGGTAGCAGTATACTTTCATTTTCAACATAACAACCAAGAGATCTCGATAGCTTCCATGCTACACACATTATAGGAGGTTCCCAAGCAGAATGGTAATGTTTATACTCCCCCACCACCAACAAGCATCAATCCATGGCTTGCCCGAAACAACGGGTGCCTCCAACTAACAACAATCCTGGGGGAGTTTTGTTTGCGATTATTTTGATTTGATTTGAGCATGGGACTGGGCATCCCGATGACCAGCCATTTTCTCGTGAATGAGGAGCGGAGTCCACTCCTCTTGAGAATAACCCGCCTAGCATGGAAGATACAGACAACCCTAGTTGATACATGAGCTATTCGAGCATACAAAACAGAATGTTTATTTGAAGGTTTAGAGTTTGGCACATACAAATTTACTTGGAACGGCAGGTAGATACCGTATATAGGAAGGTATGGTGGACTCATATGGAATAACTTTGGGGTTTATGGAGTTGGATGCACAAGTAGTATTCCCGCTTAGTACAAGTGAAGGCTAGAAAAAGACTGGGAAGCGACCAGCTAGAGAGCAACAACAGTCATGGACATGCATTAAAATTAATCAACACTGTGACGCCCCCGATTTAATCGTACACTAAACATACACGCAAACGTGTACGATCAAGATCAGGGACTCACGGGAAGATATCACAACACAACTCTACAAATAAAATAAGTCATACAAGCATCATATTACAAGCCAGGGGCCTCGAGGGCTCGAATACAAGAGCTCGATCATAGACGAGTCAGCGGAAGCAACAATATCTGAGTACAGACATAAATTAAACAAGTTTGCCTTAAGAAGGCTAGCACAAACTGGGATACAGATCGAAAGAGGCGCAGGCCTCCTGCCTGGGATCCTCCTAACTACTCCTGGTCGTCGTCAGCGGGCATCCGTAGTAGTAGGCACCTCTGGGTAGTAGGAGTCGTCGTCGAAGGTGGCGTCTGGCTCCTGGGCTCCAACATCTGGTTGCGACAACCAAGTAGAAGGGATAGGGGGAAAAGAGGGAGAAAGCAACCGTGAGTACTCATCCAAAGTACTCGCAAGCAAGGAGCTATACTACATATGTATGCATTGGTATCAAATGGATTAAGGGAATCATATGTGGACTGAACTGCAGAAAGCCGGAATAAGGGGGGGATAGCTAGTCCTTTCAAAGACTACGCTTCTGGCAGCCTCCATCTTGCAGCATGTAGAAGAGAGTAGACTGAAGTCCTCCAAGTAGCATCGCATAGCATAATCCTAACCGATGATCCTCCCCTCATCGCCCTGTGAGAGAGCGATCACCGGTTGTATCTGGCACTTGGAAGGGTGTGTTTTATTAAGTATCCGGTTCTAGTTGTCATAAGGTCAAGGTACAACTCCAAGTCGTCCTGTTACCGAAGATCACGGCTATTCGAATAGATTAACTTCCCTGCAGGGGTGCACCACATTCCCCAACACGCTTGATCCAATTTGGCCGGACACACTTTCATGGGTCATGCCCGACCGCGGAAGATCAACACGTCGCAGCCCCACCTAGGCACAACAGAGAGGTCAGCACGCCGGTCTAAACCTAAGCGCACAGGGGTCTGGGCCCATCGCCCATAGCACACCTGCACGTTGCGAACGCGGCCGGAAGCAGAACTAGCCCCCTTAATACAAGAGCAGGCTTACGTTCCAACCCGGCGCGCGCTGCTCAGTCGCTGACGTCACGAAGGCTTCGGCTGATACCACGACGCCGGGATACCCATAACTACTCCCGCGTAGATGGTTAGTGCGTATAGACCAAATGGCCAGACTCAGATCAAAAACCCAGATCTCGTTAAGCGTGTTAAGTATCCGCGAACGCCGACCAGGGCCAGGCCCACCTCTCTCCTAGGTGGTCTCAACCTGCCCTGTCGCTCCGCCTCAAAGTAACAGTCGGGGGCCGTCGGGAACCCAGGCCCACCTCTACCGGGATGGAGCCACCTGCCCCTTCAGCCCCCATCTCCGAACAGTATCACAGGTAATGTAACAGTGTAAAGTATATAGTATATGCCCGTGATCACCTCCCGAAGTGATCACGGCCCAGTAGTATAGCATGGCAGACGAACAAGAGTGTAGGGCCACTGATGGAACACTAGCATCCTATACTAAGCAGTAGGATAGCAGGTAAAGGTAACAACAGTAGTAGCAAGGACAGGCTATGCAGCAGTATAGGATTAACTGAAAGCAGTAACATGCTACACTACTCTAATGCAAGCAATATAGAGAAGAATAGGCGATATCTGGTGATCAAGGGGGGGGGCTTGCCTGGTTGCTCTGGCAAGAGAGAGGGGTCGTCAACACCGTAGTCGTACTGGGTAGCAGCGGCGTCGGTCTCGGTGTCTAGCGAGAGAAGAGGGGGAAGAAATAATAAATACTTAAGCAAAACAGATGCATAGCGATGCATGACAAGACAAGTATCGGTGCTAGGGTGCCCTAACGCGGTATGAGGCGATACCGGTGAAAGGGGGGGAACATCCGGGAAAGTATCCCCGATGTTTTGCGTTTTCGGGCAAAGGAGCCAGAGGGAGAAAGTTACGAGTTTGATATGTTAGGATTGCGTGGCGGACGAACGGGCTGCGTATCTGGGTTCGTCTCGCCGTTCTGAGCAAATTTCATGTACAAAGTATTTTGATCCGAGTTACGGTTTATTTTCTATGATTTATCAAAGTTTTATGTATTTCTAAAATTTATTTAATTAATTAAATCGAACATTATCCAGAATAGTGAAAGGTGATGTCAGCATGACATCACCATGACATCAGCAGGTCAAACTCAGTTGACTGGAGTCAAACATAACCAGTGGGTCCAGTGGGACCCACCTGTCATTGAGACAAAGGTTAAATAGGATTTGTTTAAACTAAATAGGATTATTTAAGTGTGGGCCTCATTAGTCAGTGACAGATTAGTGTTTTAATTAGCAAGTTAATTAATCAGGATTAATTAACTAATTAATTAATTATTTTTTAGTTATATATATATATATATATATATATATATATATATATATATTTTAAATCTCTTTTTTTGTTAAAATGTTCTGGGCGTGGGGGCCCTTGATCAGTGGCCCTGGCTGGCCTAGCGGGCGCTGGGCGAGCGGGTTAGTGGGCAGGCGCCCGTGGAGGCCGGACCTGGGCACGCACGGCACCAGGGGGCTCGGGCTCCACGGCTGGGCGCGGCCTCCGACGAGGCCACCGGTCAGCGCAGAATGGAGGGGGGACCGCGGCCAGCGGCAGGAGCCCCGGACGCCATGGAGCGACAAGGGCGGCGTCAGGGCGTGGCCGGGCGGAGGCGGGGTTGGCACGGCTGCGCGTGGACAGCAGCCGCAGCAACAACGCGGCGAGGGCAGTGGCTGGGCACGGGCGGCCAACGCGGTGACGGCAGCGCATGGAGTGTGGGCGCGCAGGGAGGTGGCCAGCGCGCGACAGCGGGTCACAGGTGCGGCAACCACGTGCTCCTCGGGAGCTCGGGCGCGACGGCGGGGGCGACCTACGGCGACAGGAGGGAAAGGAGATGGGGAAAAAGGAGGAGGGGGCCTCACCGGGCCCTGTAGGTGTGCAATAGTGTGCGCGAGGAGGAGTCGGGGAGGCGCCGGAGCTCGAGGCGGCGGCGGTCGACGACGGGACGGCGACGGGGTGGCGATGACGACTAGCGACGGCGTCGGTTCGACGACGAGGCGAGGTTGCGGTCAGGCAGGTGTTGCGCAAAGGAGAGGAGGGCGAGGAGGAGTCCGGGAGGCGAGCATCGGCGCGACGGGGTCGACAACGGCGGGCGTCAGGGCGGCGCGGTCGCCAGGTCTGCGCCCCCGATCTCGATCCAGATCGGGGGGAGGGAGAGAGTGGCGTGGGGAGAGTGGGTTAGGGATCGGGGAGTGGGGGGTTAGTGGGGTTATAGGCCGAGGTGTGGGCCGGCCTGGGGTTGGCCTGGTGGGATGGCCAACTGGGCCACGAGGCCCACTTGGGGAGGGGGGTTTCTGTTTTTCCCTTTCCATTTCTTTTATTTTGGAAAAACAGGATAGCTACTGTTTTGGATGAAAACAAGGCATCAAAAGAGACCTTTGTTGAATGTGAAATTTAGCAAATAATTCAGGTACAACATTGTAGTGTTGCCTAAAAAGTTTCAGGGCCAATGGAATTGTTCAAGCATTTTTATAAATTGGAAAGGTTAATAAATATGTTGTTGGACCACTAAATACAATTCCATGGGCACTTGGAAATCCAAAAGAGGTCGGTTCCAACATGACAATTATCCAGGGATTCTTTGCCACACATTGAACATTTTAGCTATCATGTTTCGCAAATTTGAAATTTTGACTTAAATTTTTGAGTTCGAATGAGAACAGAGATTTGGATCAGGTGAGGATTAGCAACAGTAGGAGTGATGACCTGGCACAATTAGCAGAGGTTACTGTAGCTTAATTACCCGGGCGTCACAAACACCGAATACAAGCAAGAGTAGGATATAATGCACCATGAACATAAATATCGTAGAGGCTATGTTGATTTTGTTTCAACTACATGCATGACCATGTGCCAAGTCAAGCCACTCGAATCGTTCAAAGGAGGATACCACCCTATCATATCACATCACAACCATTTTAATAGCATGTTGGCACGCAAGGTAAACCATTATAAACTCCTAGCTAATTAAGCATGGCATAAGCAACTACAATCTCTAATTGTCATTGCAAACATGTTTCTTTCATAATAGGCTGAATCAGGAACGATGAACTAATCATATTTACAGAAACAAGAGAGGTCGAGTTCATACCAGCTTTTCTCATCTCAACCAGTTCATCATATATCATCATTATTGCCTTTCACTTGCACTTCCGAATAGTGTGGATAATAATAATAGTGCACGTGCATTGGACTAAGCTAAAATCTGCAAGCATTCAATTCAAGAGAGAAGACAAGGTAATATGGGATCTTTGTTAGATCAACAATAATGCATATAATAGCCACTCAACATTTTCTTATGGTCTTCTCCTCTCGACCCCCAAAGGAAAGAAAAGAAACAAAACTATTTACATGGGAAAGCTCCCAACAAGCAAAAGAAGAACGAGAAATCGTTTTGGGTTTTCCTTTTAATTACTACTACTACAGGCATGGAAAGTAAACTAGCTAAAAACTACAACTATTTTTTTGTTTTTTCTTAAGGTTTTTCAAACACACAAGAAGGAAGCGAGAAAATGAAAATAAAGTAGCATGGATGATACAATGAAAAAGTATGAGCACCGACAATTGGCATGAGTGTGTGAACATAAATATAATGTCGGTGAGAGATGCGTACTCCCCCAAGCTTAGGCTTTTGGCCTAAGTTGGTCTATGCCCATGGATCAAAATTGTAGCTGGGGTCGTACTGAGAAGGGTCCTCAGATTGCCACTGGCTGGCGATCTCCTCCGGATTCCACTGATAAACAGACTGACGGTGAGGGTCAGATTGTGGCTCTGGCTCTGCAGCTGACATCTGGCTCCGGTAGGCATGAATGTCCTCCGACGGAACAAGGTACTTGCCTGAAAATATGTCAAACAAAGAGGGCACGGGCAAGGTAATAAACTCACAATATTTTTTGTTAAATATCAATTTATATTTAAGTGTCTTATTCTTATCCTTAACAATAAACTCATGTGCTACCATACTCTTATAACCTAGAGCAATAGGGGGCAACAACTTTTCCTTTTTCTCATAATGCCTGATAGGTATGTTAAAGTGTGCAGCAAGGCGCGAGGCAAAGATGCCTCCAAGGACGGGGCCCTTAGTACGGTTCAGATTTAACCGTCTAGCAACAATAGCGCCTAAGCTGAAAGTAGTATCATGAAACAAGGCATGGTGCAAAATAGCAATATCAGGAGCACTAAGGTTCCCACAGTTCCCGCGACCAATTAAGCATCTACTAGCAAATATTGTGAAGTAACGTAAAACAGGAAAATGTATGCTAGTGATTCTCGCATCGGAAACTTTCCTCGTTTCCCCTACAATAATCATATCAATAAATCCCTCCACAACATTACGATGTGGTTCCTCTATGCTGCCCTCAAAGGGTATCAAACAGACCCGGCAAAAATCATAAATTGACATCTCCTTATGCTCATCATATAAATAAAATTCCACCGAAGGTGTTGATCTCCTAGCATGGAAATGAAAATTTTGCACAAAGATATTGGTGAGTAAGAGGTACAGTTCACGCTGTTCATGGATGAAGGCGGTGAGGCCTGCATTCTCAGCCAAATGATAAAAATCTTCATAAATCCCGGCCTCTCTCAAGAACTCATCACAAGGCCATTCACATGGCCGAACCTCCGCAGGACGAGGGAGATTATACTTGGGCTTCTTGTTCTCTTCACTTTGCTTATCCTTCGAGCTTCGGCTCGATGAGCCCCTCAAAAATCTCTTCATCTTTTTTGAAATTTTCTGAATTTTTTAGTAACTTAAAATAAAAGTGAACCAAACTCAACAAAATTGATAGCAACTACTCCTACAAGTGCCTAGAGGCTATATCATGCATTAAAACTACTTTTGACCACATAAATTTGGCATGCAAGCTCAAGAACAAGGTCACCTAAGCAGCAAAAATTTGCAATAAATAAAGCACTAGAACAAAAACTAATTGGACCATTGGAGGAGTCACATACCAAAGAACAATCCCCCAAAGCAGTTTTGTGAGAGGAACTTTGAGCAAGGAGATCGAAAATGGCAGCAAGATGAGCTAGAACTCGGGTTTGAGCTGGCTAGTGATTTTTTTGGGAGGAAGAAGGAGTGTGTGGTGACTGGAATAAGTGGAGTTGACCCACGTGGGGTCCACGAGGCAGGGGCGCGCCCTCCACCCTCGTGGGCACGTGGCTGCTCCCCCTGCTGTGTTTTCAGTGCCAGATATTCTCAAATATTTTAGAAAAAACATATTTAAATTTCAGGTCATTTGGAGAATTTCTATTTTCGGGGTATTTTTTATTGCATGGATAATTCAGAAAAGCAGACAGCAAATACTATTTTTGCTTTATTTAATATAAATAACAGAAAGTAAAAAGAGGGTACAAAGAGTTGTGCTTTCTAACTTCATCCATCTCATGCTCATCAAAGGGAATCCACTAACAAGGTTGATCAGGTCTTGTTAACAAACTCATTCCGAATCGCATGAAACTGGAGAAATTTCGAATACCACTAGGTTACCTCAACGGGGATATGCACATCCCCAACAATAAGAATATCATATTTCTTCTTGACAGTAGGAAGAGGAAATTCAAAACCTCCAATAGTAATTGTTGAAATTTTTCCAATAGAATTGATACTGTGGACTTGAGGTTGTTTCCTCGGAAAGTGTACCATATGCTCATTAGCATTAACATGAAAAGTGACATTGCCTTTGGTGCAATCAA
Source organism: Triticum aestivum (assembly GCF_018294505.1). Classification (NCBI taxonomy): domain Eukaryota; kingdom Viridiplantae; phylum Streptophyta; class Magnoliopsida; order Poales; family Poaceae; genus Triticum; species Triticum aestivum. The sequence continues at coordinate 506,689,104 of NC_057809.1, read as the reverse complement.
TAACATCCCCTGCAGTATTCAAAAAGGGTCTTCCAAGAATAATAGACATACTATCATCCTCGGGAATATCATGAATAACAAAGTCTGTTAAAATAGTAACGTTTGCAACCACAACAGGAACATCCTCACAAATACCGACAGGTATAGCAGTTGATTTGTCAGCCATTTGCAAAGATATTTTAGCAGGTGCCAACTTATTCAAATTAAGTCTACGATATAAAGAGAGAGGCATAACACTAACACCGGCTCCAAGATCACATAAAGCAGTTTTAACATAGTTTCTTTTAATGGAGCATGGTATAGTTGGTACTCCTTGATCTCCAAGTTTCTTTGGTATTCCACCCTTAAAAGTATAATTAGCAAGCATGGTGGAAATTTCAGCTTCTGGTATCTTTCTTTTATTAGTAACAATTTCTTTCATGTATTTAGCATAGGGGTTCATTTTAAGCATATCAGTCAAACACATACGCGAAAAGATAGGTCTAATCATTTCAGCAAAGTGCTCAAAATGCTCATCATCCTTTTTCTTGGATGGTTTAGGATGAAAAGTCATGGGTTTCTAAACCCATGGTTCTCTTTCCTTACCTAGCTTCTTAGCAACAAAGACTCTCTTATCATAATGTTGATTCTTTGATTGTGGGTTATCAAGATCAACAACAGGTTCAATCTCTACATCATTATCATTGCTAGGTTGAGCATCAACATGAAGATCATCATTAACATTATCACTAGGTTCATGTTCATTATCAAATTGTGTTTCAGCATCAGAAATAGAAATATCATTGGGATTCTCAGGTGTGTCAACAACAGGTTCACTAGAAGCATGAAAAGTCCTATCATTTTTCTTTTTCTTCCTCTTAGAAGGACTAGGTGCAACATTAGTTCTCTGAGAATATTGCTCAATTCTCTTAGGATGGCCCTCGGGATACAAAGGTTCCTGAGTCATTTTATCACCTCTAGTCATAACTCTAGCATCATTATCATTCTTCTTATTATTTAATTCATTGAGAAAATCATTCTCAGCTTTAAGTACTTGTTCTACTTGAGTGGTAACCATAGAAGCATGTTTACTAATAAGTTTAAGTTCACCTTTAACACTAGCCATATAATCACTCATGTGTTCAAGCATATCAGCATTGCGTTTCAATTGTCTGCCAACATAAGCATTGAAGTTTTCTTGTTTAACAATAAAATTATCAAACTCATCTAAGCATTGGCTAGCAGACTTATTTCGAGGAATATCACCTTCATCAAATCTATAGAGAGAATTTACCTTTACTACCTGTGTCGGGTTATTAAGACCATGTATTTCTTCAATAGGTGGTAAATTCTTAACATCTTCAGCTTTAATACCTTTTTCTTTCATAGATTTCTTTGCCTCTTGCATATTTTCAGGACAGAGAAATAGAATACCCCTTTTCTTCAGAGTTGGCTTAGGAGTTGGTTCAGGAAGTGTCCAATTATTTTCATTAGTAAACATATTATTCAATAACAATTCAGCTTGATCAATAGTTATTTCCCTGAAAACACAACCAACACAACTATCCAGGTGGTCTCTGGAAGCATCGGTTAGTCCATTATAAAAGATATCAAGTATTTTATTTTTCTTGAGAGGATGATCAGGCAAATCATTAAGTAATCAGAGAAGCCTCCCCCAAGCTTGTGGGAGACTCTCTTCTTCAATTTGCACAAAATTATATATTTCCCTTAAAGCAACTTGTTTCTTATGAGCGGGGAAATATTTAGCAGAGAAGTAATAAATCATATCCTGGGGACTACGCACACAACCAGGATCAAGAGAATTAAACCATGTTTTAGCATCACCCTTTAATGAGAACGGAAACAACTTAAGGATATAATAATAGCGAGTTTTCTCATCATTAGTGAACAGGGTGGCTATATCATTTAATTTAGTAAGATGTGCCACAACAGTTTCAGATTCATAGCCATAAAAGGATCAGATTCAACCAAAGTAATTATCTCAGGATCGACAGAGAAATCATAATCCTTATCAGTAATAAAGATAGGTGAAGTAGCAAAAGCAGGGTCATATTTCATTCTAGCATTCAAAGACTTTTATTTAAGCTTAGCTAAAAATTTCTTAAGATCAGATCTATCATTGCAAGCAAGAAAGTCTCTAGCAGTTTCTTCATCCATAACATAACCCTCAGGAACAACATTCAATTCATATCTAGGGGAGAATCTTCATCATCACTTTCATCAATATTATCAGTTTCAATAATTTCATTCTCTCTAGCCCTAGCAAGTTGTTCATCAAGAAATTCACCGAGTGGCATAGTAGTATCAAGCATAGAAGTAGTTTCATCATAAGTATCATGCAAAGAAGAAGTGGCATCATCAATAACATGCGACCTATCAAAATCAATAGCATGTGTAGGTGTCGCAAGTTTACTCAAAACAGAAGGTGAATCAAGTGCACAGCTAGATGGCAGTTCCTTACCTCCCCTCGTAGTTGAGGGAAAAATCATGGTTCTTTGATCTTTCAAGTTCTTCATAGTGACTAGAAGATATAAATCCCAAGTGACTCAAATAATAGAGCTATGCTCCCCAGCAACGGCGCCAGAAAATAGTCTTGATAACCCACAAGTATAGGGGATCGCAACAGTTTTCGAGGGTAGAGTATGCAACCTAAATTTATTAATTCGACACAAGGGGAGCCAAAGAATATTCTCAAGTATTAGCAGCTAAGTTGTCAATTCAACCACACCTGGAAACTTAATATCTGCAGCAAGGTATTTAGTAGCAAAGAAATATGATAATAATGGTAACGGTAGCAAAAGTAATATTTTTGGGTTTTATAGTGTCGCACAAAAAAGTAAATAAGCGAAGAACAATATATGAAAAGCTCGTAGGCATTGGATCGGTGATGGAGAATTATGTCGGATGCGATCGATCATGCGACAGTTATAACATAGGGTGACACAGAACTAGCTGCAGTTCATCAATGTAATGTAGGCATGTATTCCGAATATAGTCATACGTGCTTATGGAAAAGAACTTGCATGCCATCTTTTGTCCTACCCTCCCGTGGCAGCGGGGTCCTATTGGAAACTAAGGGATATTAAGGCCTCCTTTTAATAGAGTACCGGACCAAAGCATTAACACATAGTGAATACATGAACTCCTTAAACTACGGTCATCACCGATAATGGTCTCGATTATTGTCACTTCGGGTTAACAAATCATAACACATAATAGGTGACTATAGACTTGCAAGATAGGATCAAGAACTCACATATATTCATGAAAACATAATAGGTTCAGATCTGAAATCAGGGCACTCGGACCCTAGTGACAAGCATTAAGCATAGCAAAGTCATAGCAACATCAATCTCAGAACATAGTGGATACTAGGGATCAAACCCTAACAAAACTAACTCGATTACATGATAAATCTCATCCAGCCCATCACCGTCCAGCAAGCCTACGATGGAATTACTCACGCACGGTAGTGAGCATCATGAAATTGGTGATGGATGAAGGTTGATGATGACGATGGCGACGGATTCCCCTCTACGGAGCCCCGAACGGACTCCAGATCAGCCCTCCCGAGAGAGTTTAGGGCTTGGCGGCGGCTCCGTATCGTAAAACGCAATGAATCCTTCTCTCTGGTTTTTTTCTCCCCAAAAGTGAATATATGGAGTCAAGGTGGACATCGGTGGAGCGTCAAGGGGCCCACGAGGCAGGGGGCGCACCCAGGGGGGTAGGCGCGCCCCCACCCTCGTGGACAGGGTGTGGGCCCCCTGACGTGGATTCTTCTTCCAGTATTTTATATATATTCCAAAAATAATCTCCGTTGATTTTCAGGTCATTCCGAGAACTTTTATTTCTGCACAAAAATAACACCGTGGCAATTCTGCTGAAAACAACGTCAGTCCGGGTTAGTTCCATTCATGCAAATTAGAGTACAAAACAAGGGCAAAAGTGTTTGGAAAAGTAGATATGACACAGATGTATCAGCAAGCCATAGAGAATAAATGGATCTTTAAGAAGAAGACTGAAGCTGACGGTAATGTTATTGTCTACAAAGGTCGACTTGTTGCGAAAGGTTTTCGACAAGTACAAAGAGTTGACTACGATGAGACCTTCTCACCCGTAGCGATGCTTAAGTCCGTCCGAATCATGTTAGCAATTGCCGCATTTTATGATTATGAAATTTGGCAAATGGATGTCAAAACTGCATTCCTTAATGGATATCTTAAAGAAGAGTTGTATATGATGCAACCAGAAGGTTTTGTCGATCCAAAAGGTGCTAACAAAGTGTGCAAGCTCTAGCGATCCATTTATGGACTGGTGCAAGCCTCTCGGAGTTGGAATATACGCTTTGATAGTGTGATCAAAGCACATGGTTTTATACAGACTTTTGGAGAAGCCTGTATTTACAAGAAAGTGAGTGGGAGCTCTGTAGCATTTCTGATATTATATGTGGATGACATATTGTTGATCGGAAATGATACTGAATTTCTGAATAGTATAAAAGGATACTTGAATGAGAATTTTTCAATGAAAGACCTCGATGAAGCTGCTTATATATTGGGAATCAAGATCTATAGAGATAGATCAATACGCTTAATTGGAATTTCACAAAGCACATACATTGATAAAGTTTTGAAGAAGTTCAAAATGGATCAAACAAAGAAAGGGTTCTTGCCTGTGTTACACGGTATGAAGTTGATTCAGACTCAATGCCTGACCACTGTGAAAGATAGAGAGAAAATGAAAGTCATTCCCTATGCTTCAGCCATAGGTTCTATCATGTATGCAATGAAGTGTACCGGACCTGATGTGTGCCTTGCTATTAGTTTATCAGGGGGGTACCAAAGTAATCTAGGAGTGGATCACTGGACAGCAGTCAAGAACATCCTAAAATACCTGAAAAGGACTAAGGATATGTTTCTCGTTTATGGAGGTGACAAAGAGCTCGTTGTAAACGATTACGTCGATGCAAGCTTTGACACTGATTCAGATGACTCTAAGTCACAAACCGGATATGTATTTTTATTGAATGGTGGAGCTGTCAGTTGGTGCAGTTCCAAGCAGAGCGTCGTGGCGCGATCTACGTGTGAAGCGGAGTACATAGCTGCCCCGGAAGCTGCAAATGAAGGAGTCTGGATGAAGGAGTTCATATCCGATCTAGGTGTCATACCTAGTGCATCGGGTCCAATGAAAATCTTTTATGAGAATACTGGTGCAATTGCCCTAGCAAAGGAATCCAGATTTCACAAGAGAACCAAGCACATCAAGAGATATTTCAATTCCATCCGCGATCAAGTCAAGGAGGGAGACATAGAAATTTGCAAGATACATATGGATCTGAATGTTGCACACCCATTGACTAAGCCTCTCTCACAAGCAAAACATGATCAGCACCAAGACTCCATGGGTGTTTGAATCATTATAGTGTAATCTAGATTATTGACTCTAGTGCAAGTGGGAGACTGAAGAAAATATGCCCTAGAGGCAATAATAAAGTTGTTATTTATATTTCCTTATATCATGATAAATGTTTATTATTCATGCTAGAATTATATTAACCGGAAACTTAGTACATGTGTGAATATATAGACAAACACAGTGTCACTAGTATGCCTCTACTTGACTAGCTCGTTGATCAAAGATGGTTAAGTTTCCTAGCCATAGACATGAGTTGTCATTTGATGAACGGGATCACATCATTAGAGAATGATGTGATTGACTTGACCCATCCGTTAGCTTAGCACTATGATTGTTTAGTTTATTGCTATTGCTTTCTTCATAACTTCTACATGTTCCTATGACTATGAGATTATGCAACTCCCGAATACCGGAGGAACACTTAGTGTGCTATCAAACGTCACAACATAACTGGGTGATCATAAAGATGCTCTACAGGTGTCTTCGATGGTGTTTGTTGAGTTGGCATAGATCGAGATTAGGATTTGTCACTCTGATTGTCGGAGAGGTATCTCTGGGCCCTCTTGGTAATACACATCACTATAAGCCTTGCAAGCAATGTGATTAATGAGTTAGTTACAGGATGATGCATTACAGAACGAGTAAAGAGACTTGACGGTAACAAGATTGAACTAGGTATGATGACACCGACGATCGAATCTCGGGCAAGTAACATACCGATGACAAAGGGAACAACGTATGTTGTTATGCGGTCTGACCGATAAAGCTCTTCGTAGAATATGTAGGAACCAATATGAGCATCCAGGTTCCGCTATTGGTTATTGACCGGAGATGAGTCTCGGTCATGTCTACATAGTTCTCGAACCCGTAGGGTACGCACGCTTAACGTTCGATGACGATGTGTTTTGATGTACCGAAGGTAGTTCGGAGTCCCGGATGATATCACTGACATAACGAGGAGTCTCGAAATGGTCGATACATAAAGATTGATATATTGGATGACTATATTCAAACACTAGAATGGTTCTGAGGTGTATCGGGTATTTACCGGAGTACCGGGGGTTACCGGAACCTCCCGGGGGGTTATTGGGCCTACATGGGCTTTAGTGGAAGAGAGGAGGAGGCAGCCAAGTGGGAGGCGCGCACCCCCCAAGCCCAATCCGAATTGGGGGGGGGGCTTTCCTTCTCTCCCTCTTCCCCTTCGTAGTTGGACTAGGAAAGAGGGGAACCTACTCCTAGTAGGAGTAGGATTCCCCCCTTGGGGCGCGCCCTATGAGGCCGGACGGCCCCCTCCTCCCCTCCTTTATATACGGGGGAGGGGGCACCCCATAGACACACAAGTTGATTTCTTAGCCGTGTGCGATGCCCCCTCCACAGATTTTCACCTCGGTCATATTGTCGTAGTGCTTAGGCGAAGCCCTGCGTCGGTAACTTCATCATCACTGTCAAGACGCCGTCGTGCTAACGAAACTCTCCCTCGGCCTCAACTGGATCTAGAGTTCAAGGGACGTCACCGAGCTGAACATGTGCAGATCACGGAGGTGCCATGCGTTCGGTACTTGATCGGTTGGATCGCGAAGATGTTCGACTACATCAACCGCGTTACTTAATGCTTCCGCTTTCGGTCTACGAGGGTACATAGACACACTCTCCTCGCTCGTTGTTGTGCTTCTCCTAGATAGATCTTGCATGATTGTAGTAAAAAAATTTAAATACCACGTTCCCCAACAACTGACACCTCTGCGGCTAAGCCACTAGCTACTGTTGCGACGTTTATTTGGTGATGCTGAGAGAGAGCGTTGGAGCTGCTGCTGTCGGAGATGTTGGAGGCAATGTTGTGATGGTCGTCAGGATGCTACTGTTGTGACAACCACCGGAGATGCCGTGAGGCAATGCAGTAACGATTTTTGAGATGCTGCAAGGTGATGTTGCAAGGAGATGCCATGACGCGACTGGTGATGCTGCGAATGAGTGTTGGGGAACGTAGTAATTTCAAAAAAATTCCTACGCACACGCAAGATCATGGTGATGCATAGCAACTAGAGGGGAGAGTGTTGTCCACATACCCTCGTAGACTGTTAAGCGGAAGCGTTATGACAACGCGGTTGATGTAGTCGTACGTCTTCACGATCGACCGATCCTCAGTACCGAACGTACGGCACCTCTGCGTTCAGCACGCGTTCAGCTCGGTGACGTCCCATGAACTCACGATACAGTAGAGCTCGAGGGAGAGTTTCGTCAGGACGATGGCTTGGTGACGATGTTGATGAAGCTACCGTCGCAGGTCTTCGCCTAAGCACTTCTACAGTATGACCGAGGTGGATTATGGTGGAGGGGGGCACCGCACACGTCTCGGAGAGATCAATGATCAACTTGTGCGTTCTAGGGTGCCCCTTGCCCCCGTATATAAAGGAGCAAGGGGGAGGCCGACCGACCCTTCTAGGGCGCACCAGGAGGAAGAGTCCTCCTTCTAGTAGGAGTAGGACTCCCCTTTCCTACTCCTACTAGGAGGAGGAAAGGAAGGGGAAGGGGAGAAGGAAGGAGAGGGAGGAAAGGAGGAAAGGGGGGCCGGCCCCCTAGTCCAATTCGGTTTGGGCTAGGGGGGCGCGCCCCCTGCCTCCTCTCTTCCACCACTTGGCCCATGAGGCCCAATACTTCTTCCCCATATTCCCGTAACCCCCCGGTACTCCGAAAAATACCCGAATCACTCGGAACCTTTCCGATGTCCGAATATAGTTGTCCAATATATCAATCTTTACTTCTCGACCATTTTGAGACTCCTCGTCATGTCCCCGATCTCATCCGGGACTCCGAACTACCTTCGGTATATCAAATCACATAATCTCATAATACCGATCGTCACTGAACGTTAAGCGTGCGGACCCTACGGGTTCGAGAACTATGTAGACATGACCAAGACACGTCTTCGGTCAATAAACAATAGCGGAACCTGGATGTTCATATTGTCTCCTACATATTCTATGAAGATCTTTATCGGTCAAACCGCATAACAACATACATTGTTCCCTTTGTCATCGGTATGTTACTTGCCCGAGATTCGATCGTCGGTATCTCAATACCTAGTTCAATCTCGTTACCAGCAAGTCTCTTTAATCGTTCCGTAATGCATCACCCCGCAACTAACTCGTTAGTCACATTGCTTGCAAGGCTTATAGTGATGTGCATTACCGAGAGGGCCTAGAGATACCTCTCCGACAATCGGAGTGACAAATCCTAATGTTGATCTATGCCAACTCAACAAGTACCATCGGAGACACCTATAGAGCACCTTTATAATCACCCAGTTACTTTCTGACGTTTGGTAGCACATAAAGTGTTCCTTTGGTAATCGGGAGTTGCATAATCTCATAGTCATAGGAACCTGTATAAGGCATGAAGAAAGCAATAGCAGTAAACTAAAACGATCAAGTGCTAAGCTAACGGAATGGGTCAAGTCAATCACATCATTATCCTAATGATGTGATCCCCTTTATCAAATGACAACTCATGTCCATGGTTAGGAAACATAACCATCTTTGATCAACGAGCTAGTCAAGTAGAGGCATACTAGTGACACTTTGTTTGTCTATGTATTCACACATGTATTATGTTTCCGGTTAATACAATTCTAGCATGAATAAGAAACATTTATCATGATATAAGGAAATAAATAATAAATTTATTATTGCCTCTAGGGCACATTTCCTTCAGTCTCCCACTTGCACTAGAGTCAATAATCTAGTTCACATCTTTATGTGATTAGTTCACATCTCCATGTGATTAATACTCAAAAGGTTTACTAGAGTCAACAATCTAGTTCACATCGCTATGTGATTAACACCCAAAGAGTGATCATGTTTTGCTTGTGAGAGAAGTTTAGCCTACGGGTCTGCAACATTCAGATCCGTATGTATTTCGCAAATTTCTATGTCTACAATGCTCTGCACGGAGCTACTCTAGTTAATTGCTCCCACTTTCAATATGTATCCAGATCGAGACTTATAGTTATCTAGATCGATGTAAAAAGCTTGCATCGAAGTAACTCTTTACGACGAACTCTTTTATCACCTCCATAACCGAGAAATATTTCATTAGTCCTTTAAGGATAATTTTGACCGTTGTCCAGTGGTCTACTCCTAGATCACTATTGTACTCCCTTGCCAGAATCATGGTAAGGTATACAATAGGACTGGTAAACAACATAGCATACTTTATAGAACCTATGACTGAGGCATAGGGAATTCCTTTTCATTCTCTTTCTATTTTCTGCTGTGGTCGGGTTTTGAGTCTTTACCCAACTTCACACCTTGCAACACAGGCAAGAACTCCTTCTTTGACTGTTCCATTTTGAAATACTTCAAAATCCTGTCAAGGTATGTACTCATTGAAAAAACTTATTAAGCATCTTGATCTATCACTATAGATCTTGATGCTCAATGTGTAAGCAGCTTCATCGAGGTCTTTCTTTGAAAAACTCTTTTCAAACGCTCCTTTATGCTTTCCAGAAAATTCTACTTTATTTCTGATCAACAATATGTCATTCACATATACTTATCAGAAATGTTGTAGTGCTCCCACTCACTTTCTTGTAATACAGGCTTCACCGCAAGTGTGTATAAAACCATATGCTTTTGATCACTTTATCAAAGCATATATTCCAACTCTGAGATGCTTGCACCAGTCCATAGATGGACCGCTGGAGCTTGCTCACTTTGTTAGCACCATTAGGATCGACAAAACCTTCTCGTTGCATCTTATACATCTCTTCTTTAAGAAATTCATTAAGGAATGTAGTTTTGATATCCATTTACCAGATTTCATAAAATGTGGCAATTGCTAACATGATACGGACAGACTTTTAAGCATCGATACGAGTGAGAAAATCTCATCGTAGTCAACATCTGGAACTTGTCGAAAATATTTTTGCGACAATTCGAGCTTTGTAGATAGTAACACTACTATCAGCGTCCGTCTTCCTCTTGAAGATCCATTTATTCTTAATGACTCACCGATCATTGGGCAAGTCAATCAAAGTCCATACTTTGTTCTCATACATGGATCCCATCTCAGATTTCATGGCCTTAAGCCATTTTGCGGAATCTGGGCTCATCATCGCTTCCTCATAGTTCATAGGTTCGTCATGGTCTAGTAACATGACTTCCAGAAAGGATTACCGTACCACTCTGGTGCGGACCATACTCTGATTGTCCTACGAGGTTCGGTAGTAACTTGATCTAAAGTTTCATGATCATCATCATTAACTTCCTTACTAATTGGTGTAGAGATCACTGGAACCGATTTCTGTGACGAACTACTTTCCAATTCGAGAGAAGGTACAATTACCTCATCAAGTTCTACATTCCTCCCACTCACTTCTTTCAAGAGAAACTCCTTCTCTGGAAAGGATCCACTTTTAGAAACAAAGATCGTGCCTTTGGATCTGTGATAGAAGGTGTACCCAACAGTTTCCTTTGGGTATTCTATGAAGACACATTTCTCCGATTTGGGTTCGACCTTATCAGGTTGAAACTTTTTCACATAAGCATTGCAGCCCCAAACTTTAAGAAACGACAGCTTAGGTTTCTAGCCAAACCACAGTTCATATGGTGTCGTCTCAACGGATTTATATGGTGCCCTATTTAACGTGAATGTAGCTGTCTCTAATGCATAACCCCAAAACGATAGTGATAAGTCGGTAAGAGGCATCATAGATAGCACCATATCTAATAAAGTATGGTTATGACGTTCGAACACACTATTACGCTGTGGTGTTCCAGGTGGCGTGAGTTGCGAAACTATTCCGCATTGTTTCAAATGAAGACCAAACTCGTAACTCAAGTATTCTCCTCCACGATCAGATCGCAGAAACTTTATTTTCTTGTTACGATGATTCTCCACTTCACTCTGAAATTCTTTGAACTTTTTAAATGTTTCAGACTTATGTTTCATTAAGTAGATATACCCATATCTGCTCAAATCATCTGTGAAGGTCAGAAAATAACGATACCCGCCACGAGCCTCAACACTCATCGGACCACATACATCAGTATGTATTATTTCCAATAAGTCAGTTGCTCGCTCCATTGTTCCGGAGAACGGAGTCTTAGTCATCTTGCCCATGAGGCATGGTTCACAAGCATCCACTGATTCATAATCAAGTGATTCCAAAAGCCCATCAGCCTGGACTTTCTTAATGCGCTTTACACCAATATGACCTAAACAGCAGTGCCACAAATAAGTTGCACTATCATTATTAACTTTGCATCTTTTGGCTTCAATATTATCAATATGTGTATTACTATGATCGAGATTCAATAAACCATTCACCTTGGGTGTATGACCATTGAAGGTTTTATTCATGTAAACAGAACAACATTATTCTCCGACTTTAAATGAATAACCGTATTGTAATAAACATGATCAAATCATATTCATGCTTAACGCAAACACCAAAAACATTTATTTAGGTTCAACACTAATCCCGAAAGTATAGGGAGTGTGCGATGATGATCAGATCAATCTTGGAACCACTTCCAACACACATCGTCACTTCACCCTTAACTAGTCTCTGTTCATTCTACAAATCCCGTTTTGAGTTACTAATCACAGCAACTGAACTAGTATCAAATACTGAGGGGTTGCTATAAACACTAGTAAAGTACACATCAATAACATGTATATCAAATATACTTTTGTTCACTTTGCCATCCTTCTTATCCGCCAAATACTTGGGGCAGTTCTGCTTCCAGTGACCAGTCCCTTTGCATTAGAAGCACTTAGTCTCAGGCTTAGGTCTAGACTTGGGCTTCTTCACTTGAGCAGCAACTTGCTTGTCATTCTTCTTGAAGTTCCCCTTCTTCCCTTTGCCCTTTTATTGAAACTAGTGGTCTTGTCAACCATCAAGACTTGATGCTTTTCTTGATTTCTACCTTCGTCGATTTCAACATCACGAAAAGCTTGGGAAATCGTTTCCGTTATCCCTTGCATATTATAGTTCATCACGGAGTTCCAGTAACTTTGTGATAGTGACTAGAGAATTTTGTCAATCACTATATTATCTGGAAGATTAACTCCCACTTGATTAAAGTTATTGTAGCACTCAGACATTCTGAGCACATGCTCACTAGCTGAGCTATTCTCCTCCATTTTGTAGGCAAAGTACTTGTCAAAGGTCTCATACCTTTTGACATGGGCATGAGTCTGAAATACTAATTTCAACTCTTGGAACATCTTATATGCTCCATGGCGTTCAAAACATTTTTGAAGACCCGGTTCTAAGCCGTAAAGCATGGTGTATTAAACTATCAAGTAGTCATCATACCGAGCTTTGCCAAACGTTCATAATGTCTGCATATGCTCCTGCAATAGGTCCGTCACCTAGCGGTGCATCAAGGACATAATTCTTTTGTGCAGCAATGAGGATAATCCTCAAATCACGGACCCAATCCGCATCATTTCTACGAACAGCTTTCAATTTATTTTTCTCTAGGAACATATCGAAAATAAACGGGGAAGCTATGTGCGAGCTATTGATCTACAACATAGATATGCAAATACTATCACGACTAAGTTCATGATAAATTTAAGTTCAATTAATCATATTACTTAAGAACTCCCACTTAGATAGGCATCCCTCTAATCATCTAAGTGATCACATGATCCAAATCAACTAAACCATGTTCGATCATCACGTGAGATGGAGTCGTTTTCAATGGTGAATATCACTATGTTGATCATATCTACTATATGATTCACGCTCGACCTTTCAGTCTCCAGTGTTCCGAGGCTATATCTGCATATATCAGGCTCGTCAAGTTTAACCCGAGTATTTCTGCGTGTGCAAAACTATCTTACACCCGTTATAGATGAACGTTGAGCTTATCACACCCGATCATCACGTGGTGTCTCGGCACGACGAACTTTGGCAACGGTGGATACTCAGGGAGAACACTTTTACCTTGAAATTTAGTGATCAATCAAAACAGAATAAGATGGATAAAAGATAAACATCACATGCAATCAATATATATGTGACATGATATGGCTATGATCATCTTGCGCCTTTGATCTCCATCTCCAAAGTACTGTCATGATCTCCATCGTCACTGGCATGACACCATGATCACCATCATCTTGATCTCTATCAATGTGTCATCATATGGTTGTCTCGCCAACTATTGCTTTTGCAACTATTGCTATCGCATAGCGATAAAGTAAAGCAATTGTATGACGCTTGCATCTTATGCAATAAAGAGACAACCCTAAGGCTTCAGCCAGTTGCAGATAACTTTAACAAAACATGATCATCTCATACAACAATTTATATCTCATCACGTCTTGACCATATCACAGCACAACATGCCCTGCAAAAACAAGTTAGACGTCCTCTACTATGTTGTTGCAAGTTTTACGTGGCTCCTACGGGCTGAGCAAGAACCGTTCTTACCTACGCATCAAAACCACAACGATGTTTCGTCAAGTTAGTGCTGTTTTAACCTTCAATAAGGACCGGGCGTAGTCACACTCGGTTCAACTAAAATTGGAGAAACTAACACCCGCCAGCCCCCCTATGTGCGAAGCACGTCAGTAGAACCAATCTCGCGTAAGCGTACGCGTAATGTCGGTCCAGGCCGCTTCATCCAATAATACTGCCGAACCAAAGTATGACATGCTGGTAAGCAGTATGACTTGTATCGCCCACAACTCACTTGTGTTCTACTCGTGCATTTAACATCTACGCATAAACCGTCTCGGATGCCACTGTTGGGGAACGTAGTAATTTCAATAAAATCCCTACGCACACGCAAGATCATGGTGATGCATAGCAACGAGAGGGGAGAGTGTCGTCCACGTACCCTCATAGACCGTTAAGCGGAAGCATTATGACAACGTGGTTGATGTAGTCGTACGTCTTCACGATCGACCGATCCTCAGTACCGAACGTATGACACCTCCGCGTTCAGCACACGTTCAGCTCGGTGACGTCCCGCGAACTCACGATCCAGTAGAGCTCGAGGGAGAGTTTCATCAGCACGACAGCGTGGTGATGATGTTGATGAAGCTACCGTCGCAGGGCTTCGCCTAAGCACCGCTACAGTATGACCGAGGTGGATTATGGTGGAGGGGGGCACCGCACACGGCTGGGTGAGATCAATGATCAACTTGTGTGTTCTAGGGTGCCCCCTGCCCCCGTATATAAAGGAGCAAGGGGGAGGCCAGCCGGCCCTTCTAGGGCGCGCCAGGAGGAGGAGTCCTCCTCCTAGTAGGAGTAGGACTCCCCTTTCCTACTCCTACTAGGAGGAGGAAAGGAAGGAGGAAGGGGAGAAGGAAGGAGAGTGAGGAAAGGAGGAAAGGGGGGCGGCCCCCTAGTCCAATTCTGTTTGGGCTAGGGGGGCGCGCACCCCACCTTCTCTCTTCCACCACTTGGCCCATGAGGCCCAATACTTCTTCCCCGTATTCCCGTAACTCCCCGGTACTACGAAAAATACCCGAATCACTCGGAACCTTTCCGATGTCCGAATATAGTCGTCTAATATATCGATCTTTACGTCTCGGCCATTTCGAGACTCCTCGTCATGTCCCCGATCTCATCCGGGACTCTGAACTACCTTCGGTACATCAAATCACATAAACTCATAATACCGATCGTCACTGAACGTTAAGTGTGCGGACCCTACATGTTTGAGAACTATGTAGACATGACCGAGACACGTCTCCGGTTAATAACCAATCACAGAACCTGGATGCTCATATTGGCTCCTACATATTCTACGAAGATCTTTATCGGTCAAACCGCATAACAACATATGTTGTTCCCTTTGTCATCGGTATGTTACTTGCCTGAGATTCGATCGTCGGTATCTCAATACCTAGTTCAATCTCGTTACCGGCAAGTCTCTTTACTCGTTCCGTAATGCATCATCCCGCAACTAACTCATTAGTCACATTGCTTGCAAAGCTTATAGTGATGTGCATTACCGAGAGGGCCCAGAGATACCTCTCTGACAATCGGAGTGACAAATCCTAATCTCGATCTATGCCAACTCAACAAGTACCATCGAGGACACCTGTAGAACACCTTTATAATCACCCAGTTATGTTGTGACGTTTGGTAGCACACAAAGTATTCCTCCGGTAATCGGGAGTTGCATAATCTCATAGTCATAGGAACATGTATAAGTCATGAAGAAAGCAATAGCAGTAAACTAAAACGATCAAGTGTTAAGCTAACGGAATGGGTCAAGTCAATCACATCATTCTCCTAATGATGTGATCCCGTTTATTAAATGACAACTCATGTCCATGGTTAGGAAACATAAACATCTTTGATTAACGAGCTAGTCAAGTAGAGGCATACTAGTGACACTTTGTTTGTCTATGTATTCACACATGTATTATGTTTCCGGTTAATACAATTCTAGCATGAATAATAAACATTTATCATGATATAAGGAAAAAAATACTAACTTTATCATTGCCTTTAGGGCATATTTCCTTCAATGAGTGCCAGAGTTGTTGCTGCGACGGCCACCCACGGCGCAGGGAGGCAATGTGTCGATGCGATGTTGTAACGGCCACTGGTGATGATGCGAGGGAAGGCATGAAGTTGCTGCTGTGAGGCGATGTTCTGACAGCCTTGGCGGCTGGATGGAGGATCCGAGGTGCGTGCTGCGAGGCGATCATCAATGCGATTAGGAGGCGGTATGATATGAGGGATGTGCCAAGGAAAGGGTTATGCTACGAGGGAGATGGAGAAGGAAGGTCCTAGTCAGCGCGCCCCGAAGCGAAACTGGCGCTCATAGGGGAATCTACTGGGCCGGCCCATGAACACGTCACGCACCGAAATACCGTAGCACAAAAACATACAGAAAAAGCGGTCGTAGCCAGGGATCGAACTCACGCCGCAACAGTACTGCAAGAGACTAGCTACCACTGTATCACTCACGTGCTAGTTATCGAAACCAGCGCGCATCTCTAAAAAACTATTAGACACAAGTTCACTAATTTGAGAAACAATGTTCACCAATTGAATAGTGTGACTAGTTGACCGTTGACTGTTTAAAAGATATGTGTATGCTTCTTTGAAAAATCAGGAATTAAAAAAATATTCACAACAAAAAGTTCAAGGGTTAAAAAAAGGTTGATGAATTTAAATGAAAAAAATCACAAAAATGAAAATAGTTCATCGAATTTGAAAAATGTTCATCGTTTTGGAAAAAAGTTTGTCGATTTTGAAAAAAGTTCATTGTTTTGAAAAAAAATCATAGATTTTGGAAAAAAGTTCGTCAATTTTGAAAAAAGTTCATCAATTTTGAAAAAAGTTCATTTTTTCTTAAAAAAATCATAGATTTTGTGGAAAAGTTCATCGTTTTGGAAAAAAGTTCATCAAATTTGAAAAAAAAGGTTCATTTATTTCGAAAATAGTTCATCGATTTTGAAAATAATTCTCTGAATCTAGAAAAAGTTCGTCATATTTGAAAAAAGTTCATCGGATTTCAAAAAAAAAGTTCATCGAAATTGAAAAGGAATTCATTGATTTCGAAAAAAGTTCACAGAATTTGAAAAAGGATGAGGAAAAAAGAAAAAGAAAAAACCGAACTGACGTAGATAATAAGTAAGTGGACCGAAATATCTATTAATGGAAGTGGTCATGGCCAGGTGGCTAGGACGAAGCGCTAGCTGCGATGAGGTTCTGGGTTCGATAACTAGTTCCAGCTAACTCCAGCGTGCGCCCATCCGTGCTCCCGCATATGTGGCATGATTTGATTGGAACAAAATAAGACCCGGTCCCACCCTTAAAATCAGAGAGGGGGGAGATGATTAGATTAAAAAGAAAAAAAGAGAAAAAGACAGTCACAGGATGGAGTGGGAGCACAGATGGGAACATGGATCCTTCGTAGAGTGGGCTGGGCTGGCCAGATAAGACTAGTCAAAATGTCAACGTGGCCCTTTTTTTTCCAGCTAAGCCAGCTCCTCTCGAGGGAGACCCATACGTCATAAACATGTTTAAAGCGTTCTTATCCGTCCATAAGTGGTCTACACAAAAAAACTTATCATAGACATTTTTTTTGTAAAGAAAAACAAATCATAGAATCATTTTTTCGGCAAACCCGTCCCTCGATGTGGTGGGTTCCTGCAATTCCTAGATCCGCAGAAGTTGCAGGCAGAGCATATGCGCATGTTGTGCTTGCGCTTTGGCCTACGAGAATCCGCCATATCTGACCTCTTGCTACGCTCGTCGGATCATCACCATGCTGGAGCTGACTTCGGCAATTAAAAACTAACAGAGGCCGGTGGAGCTAATCAACGAGCAGGCATCGCCATCGTGCTATCACAGGAGTCAAAACACGAAGACACCGACGCGGTCGGCACATGCACCCGCGCGGAAGCAGCATCGGATCGCACGCTACGTAGCTCCCAATAATGGCGCTACCTCCTCGTCTCCTTCTGGTGGCCCTTCTCCTCGTCGCCCTCACCGGAGAGGCGGACGCCGGTGGCGCTGGCCATGGCCACGCGCGCTACGACCGCGTCTTCAGCTTCGGTGACTCGCTCACCGACACCGGCAACTCGGCCATTCTCCCGGTCACCGCCGGGGGGCCCTTCACCAACCCGCCGTACGGGCAGACCCACTTTGGCCGGCCCAACGGCAGGGCCTCCGACGGCCGCCTCGTCATCGACTTCATCGGTAAAGATCATTTAATCACCGATCGGATCGTTCGTTGACCTGCACTACTATACTGATAATACAAGCTCACAATTATGTCTTGTGGGGATGCAGTGGAGTCTCTGGGGTTGCCGCCGCCAACTCCGTACCTCGCCGGCAAGACCGCGCAAGACTTCCGGCACGGCGCGAACTTCGCGGTGGGCGGCGCGACGGCGCTTGACCCGGCGTTCCTGCAGAGCAGAGGGATCACATCCTTCGTGCCGGTCGCTCTCAGCAACCAGACGAGCTGGTTCAACGGTGTTTTGCAGCTTCTCGACTCCACTGGCAACGGTATGCAATGTACTGTACATCACGGTCCTTGATTCATGAGATCCTTATTCGCAAAAAAAAAAGATTTATGAGATCCGCCAATTCATATTCTAGTACGGTCCATGATGACACGAGTTCACGTTTCGCAACGAGTCCTCAAAAACTTCTGATTAGGGGAGGGCTGTATGCTACAGGGCAGCGCAAGATCATGGCGAGCTCCCTCTTGTACCTGGGAGAGATCGGATTCAACGACTACTCTTTCGTCGCCGTCTTCGGCAACGGCACCGTGGGCCTGGCGCAGAGCCTGGTGCCGCACATCGTCGGCGCCATCCGTTCAGTCCTGACCGTGAGTAGAGTACTCCGGCCGGTCAACTCCGCTCGCCACACCCACCCTAGCTAATTAATTTTCAATTGCACCTCACCTGTCTCATTCTATGACGCAGGACGCGATCGGTGTTGGAGCGCGGACGATGGTGGTGGCGGGGATGATACCGATGGGCTGCGAGCCGGAGCTGCTGGCCATGCTACCCGGCGGCGGGGGCGACTACTACGACCGGGCGTCCGGCTGCATCGCGCGGTTCAACCAGCTCGCCCAGCTGCACAACCGCGCGCTGAAGCGCATGCTCTGTCAGCTCCGGCGAGACCACCCCGGCACGGCCATCCACTACGCCGACCTGTACCGCCCCATCACCGCGGTCGTATCCTCGCCCAGAAAATACGGTGCTGCATGTCACAGCCTTTCCTCTCTCCAGTTGATCCGCATGCCATCGGCTTCGGTTCTAACTAATGTATGGTTTTCCTTGGCGCGCATGGCATGTATATCTGTGGCAGGCTTCGGCGACATACCCTTGGCAGCGTGCTGCGGCGGCGGCGGCGGGCCGTACAACTTCAACTTCACCTTCTTCTGCGGCACTCCGGCGGCAACCGCGTGCGCCGACCCGTCGAGGTCCGTTTCGTGGGATGGGATCCATTACACGGAGGCTGCAAATAAGTTCGTTGCACACGCCATACTGAGGGGGTTGTAATGAGCCATCAACGAACAAAACACAAAGAAGGCCTGGACAACAACGGGAAAAAAATATGAGTTGTTCATAAATTATACTTACTTTTGTTATTTTTTTCTAAAGAAGGCAAAAGATTTGCCTTATTCATGGATTATAAGATGGGAAAAAAGTTTAAGGTTTGTGTAATTGTGTTGCAATCCCTAAATGTTACGACCCAAAACATAAAGGCCTACTCTCGTGGCATGACGGAATGCGCTGCACTAGTGCATAGCGGTTATGTTAAGGCCCTCTTATTGCACACCGAAACTGTATGTGATGACGTGAACCATCTCATGCAAAACT
The DNA here is from genome assembly GCF_018294505.1 of Triticum aestivum. Taxonomy (NCBI): domain Eukaryota; kingdom Viridiplantae; phylum Streptophyta; class Magnoliopsida; order Poales; family Poaceae; genus Triticum; species Triticum aestivum. The sequence goes on along the minus strand of NC_057809.1, from coordinate 506,669,370 downwards.
TTTTAATGTATCATCACAAAAAGTTACATCTAAAAAGTCGTGTGTTATGATGTTCGCAAGATTTTAATAGTAGAAAGTTTTTCAGGCTGCACGTTGACCTCTACCCATCGCATGAAATATTTAAAACATACACAAAGACAGTAAATAATAAAGGAACATATGTTCATAGGTTCTTAATTAACAAAATATGAAAACATTATTTACATAGGTAAAATGTGATAGAACTACATAGTGCTAGGCAACGTCCTCCACTTTGACGCTAGCTAAGTACGCGCGGGTGACATCCAAGCGGTCAACTACCGCGTCCACTGTTTCAATTGACTACGCCATGGTGGCTTCGGGGCAGCGACAATGTCGACTACTGCAATGAAATGGTGTGCAGCGGGGATGTGGTCGGGCCCAACAATTGCACGGGCCTCATACTCTACGGATTCAATGTCACGAGGAGGGCGTCAGCCAACTCAACCAACTCATCCAGGAAGACATCGTACCGGCCCCAGAGTTCCTCAACTCCATTATCCAGAGATGGAGGGTCGTGGACCTCCAACTCAAAACCGAAGAGTCATGGCTCAGGCATAGTCCCTAGGGCGATGGGGGTGGGAGGCACGTGCTCTGGTACGACTGGGTCGGGCGCAGGCTGTAGGGTGATGGGGGCAGGCTCTAGCACGATGGTGCTGGATGACGCAGGCTTTGACACAAGGTAGGTGGGCACTGGGACGATTGCCATTACAAGTGGGAGTAGCACATGCGCATGTTGACCAACCTCGCAGATTTGCTGGGGTATATATGGTACCTCTCGCCGGGAATGGGTGCCTTGATAGCCGAACAAGCACCTTAGGAATGGCTCTACTTGATAGTGGATGCAAGCGGGCCATCGTCCTGGCCATGGTCGTCATGCACATCCAAAAACAATAAAGTAGGTGGGGTTTGAACATCGCAATGGTTGCCAAGGACGAAATGTGTGTGATGAGTTGTGTGATGTCGTTTACACGATAACTAAGAAACAAGAGAGAATTCCTTATTTGACACTCCCTTAAAATCATGTTCCTTATTTGACACTGAAAAAAAATTCTTCCCTATATGACCTATAGTCTTAATTTCTTTCCCTATATGACACTCTAGTTCATTTTGTACACATGAAAATACCTTTTTACCCCTGTACATAATGTGACCAGAAATATGCAGCATTGAGCCTAATTATGGAAAATTCGTTTCTGAGAGTGAGCACAGCTGAACATGTTATCTCCTCTGTTGGTCTTTTTTGGGATGCGTGTGTATTCTGTATTCCTGAGCCTGAGCGCATGCATCCAATGTATTTAGAACGTATTCAGCTGTGGGTCTAGTTTCATGCAGTATGGTTTGTGAGTGCGACGTCGATCGACATTGATCATTGACGCTCTTAGCATTGGAGAAAAGAGGAAGAAACCAAGGCGGAGACCAAGTCCACGAGTAGGTGTGTGTGGGCGAGGTGGCCACTCCGGGCTCCGGCCGTGTTGCGGTTGCTATCCGGCCGGCTGACTCTGTCCGCCCACCCCGCCGCTCATCCAGGGGAAAATTCCTAAACGTAGTAGACTTGACCTGATTTTTTACCGGACGGCATAATTCAACAGACTCTTCGAAAGTGCGGGGGGTCAAACCAAACCACATGCTTTCTTGAGGTCAAAAGTTTACGTGACCTTGCACGTACGCACCTACGTACGTACGGTGCTCCTCGTGTTGCACAGTTGCATGGTGATGCATGCTGGCGTGCTCCCATATTTAACAAAATGTAGCATGGATCATTTCCACAGATATGCTACTGCAGGTATACAATCTAACCGGAACAGTAGCAAATCGACTGGCATGACAATACCAGCATATCTGATGTCACATATGGATAACTCGACTGATTTTTTTGGAACAACTATTATCTTGTACATATTTGTGGTCACATTATACATATGGGTAAAATGGTCTTTTCACGTGTACAAAATGCACTAGAGTGTCATATAGGGAAAAAAATTAAGACTAGAGATCATATAGGGAAGAAAATTTTCTCCAGTGTTAAATAAGGAACACAATTTTAAGAGAGTGTCAAATAAGGAATTCTCTCAAGAAACAATTATCTCCAATTTATCATCAATGCTCACACAGCTGGTTGATAAAACTGTGCATGTGAAGGAAATATGCTCTAGAGGCAATAAAAGTTATTATTTATATTTCCTTATATCATGGTAAATGTTTATTATTTATGCTAGAATTGTATTAAATGGAAACTTAGTACATGTGTGAATACATAGACAAATAGAATGTCACTAGTATGCCTCTACTTGACTAGCTCGTTGAATCAACGATGGTTATGTTTTCTAACCATAGACATGAGTTGTCATTTGATTAACGAGATCACATCATTAGAGAATGATGTGATTGACTTGACCCAACCGTTAGCTTAGCATGATGATCATTTAGTTTGTTGCTATTGCTTTCTCCATAACTTATACATGTTCCTATGACTATGAGATCATGCAACTCCCGAATGCCGGAGGAACACTTTGTGTGCTACCAAACGTCACAATGTAACTGGGTGATTATAAAGGTGCTCTACAGGTGTCTCCGATGGTGTTTGTTGAGTTGGCATAGATCGAGATTAGGATTTGTCACTCCGATTGTCGGAGAGGTATCTCTGGGCCCTCTCGGTAATGCACATCACTATAAGCCTTGCAAGCAATGTGACTAATGAGTTAGTTACGGGATGTTGCATTACTGAACGAGTAAAGAGACTTGCCGGTAATGAGATTGAACTAGGTACTGAGATACCGACAATTGAATCTCGGGCAAGTAACATACCGATGACTAAGGGAGCAACGTATGTTGTTATGCGGTTTGACCGATAAAGATCTTCATAGAATATGTAGGAACCAATATGAGCATCCAGGTTCCGCTATTGGTTATTGACTGGAGATGTGTCTCGGTCATGTCTACATAGTTCTCGAACCCGTAGGGTCTGCACGCTTAACGTTCTGTGACGATTTGTATTATGAGTTATGTGATTTGATGACCGAGATTTGTTCGGAATCCCGGATGAGATCGGGTACATGACTAGGAGTCTCGAAATGGTCGAGACGTAAAGATCGATATATTGGAAGGCTATATTCGAACATCAGAAAGGTTCCGAGTGATTCGGGTATTTTTTTGGAGTGCCGGAGAGTTACAAGAATTCGTATTGGGCCTTAATAGGCCATACGGGAAAGGAGAGAAAGGCCTCAAGAGTGGCCGCACCCCTTCCCCATTGACTGGTCCGAATTGGACTAGGGAAAGGGGGCGCCCCTTCCTTCCTTCTCCTTCTCCCTTCCCTTTTTCCTATTCCATGTAGGAGGTGGAATCCTACTAGGACTAGGGAGTCCTAGTAGGACTCCACACTTTGGGCGCGCCCTATGAGGGTCGGCCTCCTCCTCCCTCTATCCTTTATATACGTGGCCAGGGGGCACCCCATAGATACACAAGTTGATCATTGATCTCTTAGCCGTGTGCGGTGCCCCCCTCCACCATAATCCACCTCGGTCAAATCGTAGTTGTGCTTAGGCGAAGCCCTGTTCCGGTAGCATCATCATCACCGTCATCACGCCGTCGTGCTGACGAAGCTCTTCCTCGACACTCTGCTGGATTGTGAGTTCATGGGACGTCAGCGAGCCAAACGTGTGCAGATCGCGGAGGTGCCGTACTTTCGATACTAGGATCGGTTGATCGTGAAGACGTACGACTACATCAACCGCATTGTCATAACGCTTACGCTTACGGTCTACGAGGGTACGTAAACAATACTCTCCCCTCTCGTTGCTATGCATCACCATGATATTGCGTGTGCGTAGGAAATATTTTGAAATTACTGCGTTCCCCAACAGTGACATCTGAGCCAGGTTTATGCGTAGATGTTATATGCACGAGTAGAACACAAAGGAGTTGTGGGCGTGGGTATATACATATTGCTTGCCGTCACTAGTTGTTTCTTGATTCAGCGGTATTGTTGGATGAATCGGCCCAGACCGACATTACGCGTACACTTACGCGAGACTGGTTCTACCGACGTGCTTCACACACAGGTGGCTAGTGGGTGTCTGTTTCTCCAACATTAGTTGAATCGGATTCAATGAACAGGGTTCTTTCTGAAGATCAAAAAGCAATCACTATACCGTGTTGTGGTTTTTTAATGCGTAGGTAAGAACGGTTCTTGCTCAGCCCGTAGCAGCCACGTAAAACTTGCAACAACAAAATAGAGGACATCTAACTTACTTTTGCAGGGCATATTGTGATGTGATATGGTCATGACATGATGCTAAATTTTATTGTATGAGATGATCATGTGTTGTAACACAGTTATCGGCAACTGGCAGGAGCCATATGGTTGTCGCTTTATTGTATGAAATGCAATCCCCATGTAATTGCTTTACTTTATCACTAAGCGGTAGCGATAGTCGTAGAAGCAATAGTTGGCGAGACGACAACGATGCTTAGATGGATATCAAGGTGTCAAGCCGGTGATGATAGAGATCATGACGGTGTTTTGGAGATGGAGATCAAAGGCACAAGATGATGATGGCCATATCATGTCACATATTTTGATTGCATGTGATGTTTATCCTTCATGTATCTTATTTTGCTTAGTTTGGCGGTAGCATTATAAGATGATCTCTCAATAAATTTCAAGGTAAAAGTGTTCTCCCTGAGTATGCACCATTGTGATAGTTCGTCGTGCCGAGACACCACGTGATGATCGGGTGTGATACTCTCTATGTTCACATACAACGGGTGCAAGCCAGTTTTGCACACGCGGAATACTCGGGTTAAACTTGACGAGCCTAGCATATGCAAATATGGCCTCAGAACACTGGAGACCAAAAGGTCGAGTGTGAATCATATAGTAGATATGATCAACATAGTGATGTTCACCATTGGAAACTACTCCATCTCACGTGATGATCGGACATGGTTTAGTTGATTTGGATCACGTGATCATTTAGATGACTAGAGGGATGTCTATCTAAGTGGGAGTTCTTAAGTAATATGATTAATTGAACTTTAATTTATCATGAATTTAGTCCTGATAGTATTTGCATATCTATGTTGTAGATCAATAGCTGCAACGTAGCTCCCCGTTTATTTTTGATATGTTCCTAGAGAAAAACTATGTTGAAAGATGATAGTAGCAATGATGCGGACTAGGTCTGTGATCTGAGGATTATCCTCATTGTTGCACAGAAGAATTATGTCCTTGATGCACCGCTAGGTGATGGACCTATTGCAGGAGCAGATACAGACATTATGAACGTTTGGTAAAGCTCGGTATGATGACTACTTGATAGTTTAGGCACCATGCTTTACGGCTTAGAACCGGGACTTGAAAAACATTTTGAACGCCACAGAGCATATAAGATGTTCTAAGAGTTGAAAATGGTATTTCATACTCATGCCCGTGTCGAGAGGTAGAAGACCTCTGACAGTATTTTGCCTACAAGATGGAGGAGAATAGCTCGACTAGTGAGCATGTGCTCAGATTATCTGGGTACTACAATTGCGTGAATCAAGTGGGAGTTAATCTTCCAGATTAGATAGTAACTGACAAAGTTCTCTAGTAATTATCACCAAGTTACTAGAATGTAGTGATGAACTATAATATGCAAGGGATAACAAAAGTAATTCCCAAGCTCTTCGCGATGTTGAAATCAGCGAAATGTAGAAATCAAGAAATAACATCAAGTGTTGATGGTTAACAAGACCACTAGTTTCAAGAAAAGGGCAAAGGGAAAGAAAGAGGAACTTCAAAGAAGAATATCAAGCAAGTTGCTACTTCCATGAAGAATCTCAAAGCTAGATCCAAGCATGGAACTGAGTGCTTCTACTGCAAAGGAAATGGTCACTGGAAGTGGAACTGCCCTAGATACTTGGCGGATAAGAAGGATGGCAAAGTGAACAAAAGTATATATTTGATATACATGTTATTGATGTGTACTTTACTTGTGTTTATAACAACACCTCAATATTTGATACTGGTTCAGTTACTAAGAGTAGTAACTCGAAACGGGAGTTGCAAAATAAACAGAGACTAGTTAAGGGCGAGGTGATGATGTGAGTTGGAAGTGATTCCAAGGTTGATAAGATCACCATCGCACACTCCCTTTACCTTCAGGATTAGTGTTGAACCTAAAATAAAAGTTATTTGATGTTTGCGTAAAGCATAATATGATTGGATCATGTTTATTGCAATACGGTTATTCATTTAAGTCAAGGATAATTGTTATTCTATTTACATGAATAGAACCTTCTGAGGTCATACACCCAAGGTGAATGGTTTATTGAATCTCGATCTTAGTAATACACATATTCATAATATTGAAACCAAACGATGCAAAGTTAATAATGATAGTGCAACTTATGTGTGGCACTACCGTTTAGGTCATATTGGTGTAAAGCGCATGAAGAAACTCCATGCTGATGGGCTTTTGGAATCACTTGATTATGAATCATTTGATGCTTGCAAACCATGCCTCGTGGGCAAGATGACTAAAACTCCATTCTCCGGAACAATGGAGCAAGCAACTGACTTATTGGAAATAATACATATTGATGTATGCAATCCGATGAGTGTTGAGGCTCGCGGCGGGTATCGTTATTTTCTGATCTTCACAGATGATTTGAGCAGATATGGGTATATCTACTTGATGAAACATAAGTCTGAAACATTTGAAAACTTCAAAGAATTTCAGAGTGAAGTGGAAAATCATCATAACAAGAAAATAAAATTTCTGCGATCTGATCATGGAGGAGAATATTTGATTTACGAGTTTGGTCTTCATTTGAAACAATGCGGAATAGTTTCGCAACTCACGCCACCTGGAACACCATAGCATAATGGTGTGTCTGAACATCATAACCGTACTTTATTAGATATGGTGCAATCTATGATGTCTCTTACCGATTTATCACTATCGTTTTGGGGTTATGCATTAGAGACAGTTGCATTCACGTTAAATAGGGCACCATCTAAATTCGTTGAGACGACACCATATGAAATATGGTTTAGCAAGAAACCTAAGCTGTCGTTTCTTAAAGTTTGGGGCTATGATGCTTATGTGAAAAAGTTTCAACCTGATAAGCTCGAACCCAAATCGGAGAAATGCGTCTTCATAGGATACCCAAAGGAAATTGTTGGGTACACCTTCTATCACAGATCCGAAGGCAAGATATTCATTGCTAAGAATGGATCCTTTCTACAGAAGAAGTTTCTCTCGAAAGAAGTGATTGGGAGGAATCTAAAACTTGATGAGGTAATTGTACCTTCTCCCGAATTGGAAAGTAGTTCATCACAAAAATAAGTTCTAGTGATTCCTACACCAATTAGTGAGTAAGTTAATGATGATGCTCATGAAACTTCATATCAAATTACTACCGAACCTCGTAGGTCAAACAGAATATGTTCCGCACCAGAGTGGTACAGTAATCCTGTTCTGGAGGTCATGTTACTTGACCATGATGAACCGACGAACTATGAGGAAGCGATGATGAGCCCAGATTCTGTTCCGTGAAATGGCTTGAAGCCATGAAATCTGAGATGAGATCCATGTATTAGAACAAAGTATGGACTTTGATTGACTTGCCCGTTGATCGGTGAGCCATTAAGAATGAATGGATTTTCAAGAGGAAGACGGACACTGATAGTAGTGTTAATATCTACAAAGCTCGAATTGTTGCAAAAGGTTTTCGACAAGTTCAAGATGTTGACTACGATGAGATTTTCTCACTCATAGTGATGCTTAAGTCTGACCAAATCATGTTAGCAATTGCCACATTTTATGAAATCTGGCAAATGGATGTCAAAACTGCATTATTTAATGGATTTCTTAAAGAAGAGTTGTATATGATGCAACAAGAAGGTTTTATCAATCCTAAAGGTGCTAACAAAGTGTGCAACCTCCAGCGATCCATCTATGGAGTGGTGCAAGCATCTCGGAGTTGGAATATATACTTTGATAAAGTGATTGAAGCATATGGTTTTATGCAGACTTGTGGTGAAGCCTGTATTTACAAGAAAGTGAGTGGGAGCACTACAACATTTCTGATAAGTATATGTGAATGACATATTGTTGATCAGAAATAATGTAGAATTTTCTGGAAAGCATAAAGGAGTGTTTGAAAAGAGTTTTTCAAAGAAATACCTCGATGAAGCTACTTACATATTGAGCATCAAGATCTATAGAGATAAATCAAGACGCTTGATATATTTCCAATGAGTACATACCTTGACAAGATTTTGAAGTAGTTAAAAATGGAAAAGTTAAAGGAGTTCTTGCCTGTGTTGCAAGGTATGAAGTTGAGTAAAGACTCAAAACTCGACTACGGCAGAGAATAGAAAGAGAATGAAAAGTCATTCCCTATGCCTCAGTCATAGGTTCTATAAAGTATGCTATGTTGTGTACCAGACCTATTGTGTACCTCACCATAAGTTTGGCAAGAGGGTACAATAGTGACCCAAGATAGGATCACTGGACAACGGTCAAAAATATCCTTAGTGGAATAAGGAAATGTTTCTCGGTTATGGAGGTAAGAAAGATTTCGTCGTAAAAAGTTACGTCGATGCAAGCTTTGACACCGATCTGGATGACTCTAAGTCTCGATCTAGATACATATCGAAAGTGGGAGCAATTAGATAGAGTAGCTCCGTGCAAAGCATTGTAGACATAGAAAATTTGCAAGATACATACGGCTCTGAATGTGGCAGACCCATTAACTAAATTTCTCTCATAAGCAAAACATGATCACTCTTTGGGTGTTAATCACATAGCTATGTGAACTAGATTACTAACTCTAGTAAACCCTTTGGGTATTAGTAACATGGAGATGTGAACTAATCACATAAAGATGTGAACTATTGGTGTTAAATAACATGACGATGTGAACTAGATTATAAACTCTAGTGCAAGTGGGAGACTGAAGGAAATATGCCCTAGAGGCAATAATAAAGTTGTTACTTATATTTCCTTATATCATGATAAATGTTTATTATTCATGCTAGAATTGTATTACCCGAAAACTTAGTACATGTGTGAATACATAGATAAACAAAATGTCACTAGTATGCATCTACTTGACTAGCTCGTTGAATCAATGATGGTTATGTTTCCTAACCATAGACATGAGTTGTCATTTGATTAACGAGATCACATCATTAGAGAATGATGTGATTGACTTGACCCAACCGTTAGCCTAGCACGATGATCGTTTAGTTTGTTGCTATTGCTTTCTCCATAACTTATACATGTTCCTGTGACTATGAGATCATGCAACTCCAGAATGCCGGAGGAACACTTTGTGTGCTACCAAACATCACAACGTAACTAGGTGATTATAAAGGTGCTCTACAGGTGTCTCCGATGGTGTTTGTTGAGTTGGCATAGATCGAGATTAGGATTTGTCACTCCGATTGTCGGAGATGTATCTCTAGGCCCTCTCGGTAATGCACATCACTATAAGTCTTGCAAGCAATGTGACTAATGAGTTAGTTACGGGATGTTGCATTATGGAACGAGTAAAGAGACTTGCCAGTAACGAGATTGAACTAGGTATTGAGATACCGACGATCGAATCTCGGGCAAGTAACATACCGATGACAAAGGGAACAACGTATGTTGTTATGCGGTTTGAGCGATAAAGATCTTTGTAGAATATGTAGGAGCCAATATGAGCATCCAGGTTCCGCTATTGGTTATTGACCGGAGATGTGTCTCGGTCATGTCTACATAGTTCTCGAACCCGTAGGGTCCGCACGCTTAACGTTCTGTGATGATTTGTATTATGAGTTAGGTGATTTGATGACCGAAGTTTGTTTAGAGTCCCGGATGAGATCGGGGACATGACGAGAAGTCTCAAAATGGTCGAGACGTAAAGATCGATATATTGGAAGGCTATATTCGGACATCGGGAAGGTTCCGAGTGATTCGGGTATTTTTCAGAGTACCGGAGAGTTACGGGAATTCATATTGGGCCTTAATGGGCCATACGGGAAAGGAGAGAAAGGCCTCAAGGGTGGTCGCGCCCCTTCCCCTTGGACTTGTCCGAATTGGACTAGGGAAAGGGGGCGCCCCTTCCTTCCTTCTCCTTCTCCCTTCTCTTTTTCCTATTCCATGTAAGAGGTGGAATCCTACTAGGACTAGGGAGTCCTAGTAGGACTCCACACTTTGGGCGCGCCCTATGAGGAACGGCCTCCTCCTCCCTCCATCCTTTATATACGTGGCCAAGGGGCACCCCATAGATACACAAGTTGATTATTGATCTCTTAGCCGTGTGCGGTGCCCCCTCCACCATAATCCACCTCGGTCATATCGTAGTGGTGCTTAGGCGAAGCCCTGTTCCGGTAGCATCATCATCACCGTCATCACGCCGTTGTGCTGGCGAAGCTCTCCCTCGATACTCTGCTAGATCGTGAGTTCGTGGGACATCACCGAGCCAAACGTGTGTAGATCACGGACATGCCGTACTTTCGGTACTAGGATCGGTCGATCGTGAAGACGTACGACTACATCAACCTCATTGTCATAACACTTTTGCTGACGGTCTACGAGGGTACGTAGAGAATACTCTCCCCTCTCGTTGCTATGCATCACCATGATCTTGCATGTGCGTAGGATTTTTTTTGAAATTACTGCGTTCCCCAACAGCATGCACGCATTTTCCCGTCGTGTTCCTGCATGTCATGTTGGTGTGTTTCTACCGGTGGCTTCAATACACGCCTTCCCACCACACATGCGTCTCCGATGACCATAGGTCAACCCCAAGAGGTGTCGATAAAGCGTCGGCAAGCCCGTTGAGGGAGTCCTGGACTAAGGGGTCATCGGGCGTCCGACCTGTTATCCATGGGCCGGACTGATGGGCTGTGAAGACATGAAGGCCGAAGACTGTATCTGTGTTCGGATTGGACTCTCCTTGGCGTGGAAGGCAACCTTGGCGACCGACTATAAAGATTCCTTCGTATGTAACCGACTCTATGTAAACCCTAGATCCTCCCGGTGTCTATATAAACCGGAGGGGTTAGTCCGAAAAGGATATACTCATTACCATAGTCATACAGGTTAGACTTCTAGGGTTTAGCCATTACGATCTCGTGGTAGATCAACTCTTGTAACACTCATATTCATCAAGATCAATCAAGCAGGACGTAGGGTATTACCTCCATAGAGAGGGCCTGAACATGGGTAAACATCATGTCCCCCGTCTCCTGTTACCATCGATCCTAGACGCACAGTTCGGGACCCCCTACCTGAGATCCGCCGGTTTTGACACTGACATTGGTGCTTTCATTGAGAGTTCCACTATGCCATCGACAAAAGGCTCGATGGCTCTCCTTGTACTTAAAGACAACATCACCTCCGGGGGAGCTCTGGCCCCAGGCCAAACCCTATGGCTGGGCGGCTTTACTATGATCGCCCGTTCGGCCGTTGAGCCGACGATGACCTCTCGGGCCATCGGAAACCCCCTTCGCATTAACTCCGAGCACTCCAAGTAGATGGATTCGACAGACTTTTCCTCTTTGAACGAACTCCTAGATCGCATCGCTACTTTGGGAATCGCCACAGACTACGATCAGTTCGGGCCTAAAACCGATCAAGGAGAAATCAAGGCCCCACCGGTCACCCACCAGATTGCGGTGTTCGTGGAGCAGGACGGCGAGTCTTCTTCTATGTCGAAGACGGACTATGTTTGGATCGCCGTTCAGGAAGAGCCGGATACTCACCCACGAAAGGATGCGACCAGCCGTCCGAACATAGCATCGGACGGCGGTCCTAAACAATCAGAAGATATTCCGGAACCCGGACTGTTAAGCCCGGAAGGTCGTCAGACTCCGGATAATCGATCAGGTCAGGGTTCGGATTTAATTCCACCCACCCACCCAGACATAGACACTCTCATAAGCATAAAACAACAGTCTCAGGAAACGGTCCACCACTTCTGGCCCAGATTCCTCCTTGTCAAGGACAAGGTAAAAGATTGCCGTGACGAGGACGCAATATCAGCGTTCTGCAACAATTGCGCAGACGAAGGAATCCTCAATGCCATCAATCGCGCCGCATAATGAAATTCACTGACTTAGCAACCATTGTACAAAAGTACAGCGCGATGGAGAGCGCCTAGAAAACTCAGGCAGCTCACTGGGAACCGTCGGTCCCAACTCGATTCCCCCTATAGGCGAAAAGGGCGCACCCTCGCGACACGCCCAGTCCAACAGTCAAGAAACACAAAACCGCTATGCGGCACGACACCGTTCTGGAGGGGTGGCTCGATGGCCCATGCAAAATACATACAACACCAGATACTGTGGCAACCCACAGCCTTAGACAATGTTGGATACTACAATAGGTAGCCAAGATCGGCGAGGACATCCTTATCAAGGACGACCCAGAACGGCATCCCCCAGAAGACGATAACTCAAGAGTATTGATGATCTTTAAGACATTCGCTTCAAACAACAAGCGCAAAAGGGCACTTCGCAAGCTCGCCGAAGTCTGCCAAATTGCTACAGTAAACCCCTGGAATGACACGGCTATAACATTCAACGCTGGTGATGAACCAAAGTACAGAACAGTACGAGCGCCAGCCGCGTTAGTCCTCAGTCCTATCGTGGACGGGTTTCAACTTACCAAGGTCCTCATGGACGGCGGCAGCGGACTAAACCTCATTTATGAGGACACACTCCATAAAATGGAAATAGACAGGAGCCGCATCAAGCAAAGTAACACAACCTTCCGAGGAATTATTCCCAGTAGGGAGGCGCGATGCGCGGGCAAGATCACACTTGACGTAGTATTCGGCACGCCGGAGAACTATCGGTCCGAAGAAATAACTTTCCAAGTGGCCCCTTTCAGCAGCAGATATCACGCCCTGTTGGGGCCGGATGCTTTTAGACACTTCCAGGCCATACCCCATTACAGGTATATGAAGCTCAAAATGCCTAGACCAAACGGTATAATCACTCTCGTTAGTGATCCGGACATAGCACTCTGCGTTGAAAACAAAACCGCATCCTTGGCCCTAGAGGCGCTATCTGAAGCCCTTGCGGCCAAAGAATTAATCGCACTACGCTCCACGGTGGACAGGGACGACGTGATCCTCGACAAACGCCCTAAATCCACCTCCTTCAAACCAGTAGAAGAAATAGTCAAATTCCAGGTCCACCCAACGGACCCCAAAAAGACAACATCTATCGGAGCTCAACTAAACCCAACAGTTGACACCGCACTACAAGAATTCCTGCGCGAAAACTGGGACATATTCGCCTGGCATCCTTTAGATATGCCAGGGATCCCACGCGAGCTGGCCGAACATAGCCTCAATATATTAAAGGGGTTTAAACCGGTTAAGCAAACACTGCGGCGCTTTTCCGAACCCAAGCGACAAGCCATGAGGGAGGAGCTGGCCAAACTCATCGAGGCCGGATTCATTAGAGAAATCAAACATCTGGACTGGCTGACAAACCTGGTGATGGTACCAAAGAAGGACAAATCCTGGCGCGTGTGAGTCGATTTCAAAGACCTCAATAAGGCTTGCCCCAAGGATCCCTTCCCCCTCCCCCACATTGATCAAATCATCAACGCCACCGCAGGACACGACTCACAGTGTTTCCTTGATGCATATTCCGGATACCATTAAATCAAAATGAAGGAGTCCGATCAAGCCGCAACAACATTTTATCACCCTGTATGGGCCATTCTGCTTCAACACCATGCCCTTTGGGCTCAAGAACGCCGGCGCCACATACCAACACATGATTCAAACATGCCTGGAGAAACAGATCGACAAAACAGTAGAAGCTTACGTCGATGACGTCGTCATCAAAACTAGGCATGTCGAAACACTAATAGACGACTTACGTCTTACATTCGACAACCTCCGAGCGTATGACATTAAGCTCAACCCAGAAATGTGTGTCTTCGGCGTCCCCGCTGGAAAACTGCTGGGCTTCATCGTTTCCAATAGATGAATCAAAGCAAACCCAGCAAAAATCCGAGCTTTGTCACAATTGGCTAAGCCAACAGACCTTAAACAAGTTCAAAAGCTTGCGGGTTGCGTAGCAGCTCTAAGCCGCTTTATCTCCAGATTGGGAGAAAAGGCACTACCACTGTACCGCCTTATACGGCGAGCCGACCACTTCGAGTGGACGGACGCGGCAACAGCCGGACTGGAGGAAATAAAAACCCTTCTTGCGAGCAATCCAATCCTGGCCGCACCAAACGCCGGCGAACCGATGTTATTATACATATCGGCAACACATCAGGTGGTGAGCGCCGTACTCGTCGTTGAACAAGAATAGGACGGACGTAAATTCCTGCTCCAGAAGCCAGTATACTACGTATCTACTGTCCTTACACCATGCAAATCCCGGTACCCTCATTATCAAAAAATAGCATACGCGGTCTTCATGGCATCCCGAAAGCTCCGTCACTACTTCCAGGAGTGTTCAATCATGGAGGCCTCCGAAGTACCACTCAATGACATTATAAACAACTGCGATGCTACGGGCCGGATTGCCAAATGGGCCATCGAGCTCCTCCCATTTGACATTACATATAAACCACGTCGAGCTATCAAATCCCAAGTGCTGGCCGACTTCGTCGCCGAATGGACAGAGGCCGAACTCCCTAAAGAGTACGACACATACTTCAATTGGGTAATGTACTTCGACGGCTCCAAAATGCTGGCAGGGTTAGGAGTGGGTGTCGTTTTAACATCCCCTACTGGAGACGTCATCCAGTACGTTCTCCAAATACTATACACAGACTCCAATAACGCAACCGAATACGAGGCCTTATTGCATGGTCTCCGGATGGCTGTCTCCATGGGCATACAACGCCTAGAAGTCCGCGGGGACTCAAACCTTGTAATATCTCAAATAAATGGAGATTTCGACGCTAAAGATCCGAAGATGGCAGCGTATCATAACACAGTCATAAAAATGTTGGCCCGGTTTGAGGGGCTCGAGTTCCATCATGTGGCTCGAGAAAGTAATCAAGCGGCGGATGTTCTTGCTCGTATCGGCGCTAAGCGCGACCCCGTCCCACCTAATATCTTCCTGGAAAGGCTCTTTAAGCCATCCGCGGTGTGGCAGGGGGAAAACGGCAATACTAGTCCGGAACCAAACATAATCCCAGATCCCGGAAACACCAACGTCGTCGGGGGCTCAGCCACCGAAATAACACCGTCGGCGCATCTCATCATGGCAGTCATTGCCCCATGGACCGAACCCTTCCTGGCCTACCTCAACAGGAAAGAGCTTCCCGAGGACCAGAATGAGGCCCACTGCATTGTCCAGCATTCAAAGGCCTACAAGGTTCATGATGGAGAGCTCTACAAGAAAAGCGCCACCGGAGTCCTTCAACGATGTACATCCGAGGAAGAGAGGCGGCAACTCTTGGCTGAAATTCATGCCGGACTCGGTGGTCACCACGCCGCAGCTCGGGCCCTTGTTAGCAAGGCCTTTCATACAGGGTTTTATTGGCCGACGGTCGAGCAGATGCACAGGACCTTGTCCAACGTTGCGTCGGATGCCAACTCTTCGCCAATCAAAACCATATGCCCCCACCGCCTTACAAACAATCCCCATCACTTGGCCTTTTGCGGTCTGGGGACTCGATATGGTTGGACCCCTTAAAGGGGGAAGCCATAAGAAAAAATATCTGCTGGTTATGGTGGACAAATTCACTAAGTGGATAGAGGCTAAGCCGGTCAAAATGGCTGAGTCTGGCCCAGTGATAGACTTCATATCCGGTGTCGTGCACCGTTATGGTGCCCCACACAACATCATCACTAACAACGGCTCCAATTTCACATCTGACAAGGTAAAAACCTGGTGTACTAATCTGGGTATTAAACTCGATTACGCCTCTGTCTACCACCCACAAACCAACGGTCAAGTCGAACGAGCCAATGGTCTTATTATGAGCGGCATCAAGCCCATACTAGTGCGGTCTTTGAAAGAATCAGACAAGCACTAGGTTGAGGAGCTCGACTCCGTACTCTGGGGGCTGCGGACCACGCCCAACCATACTACCAGATACACACCTTTCTTCATGGTGTATGGCGCAGAGGCCGTATTGCCCTGCGATATTATTCACGACTCACCTCAAGTGCGTATGTACGAAGAGAGAGAAGCCGAGCTTGATCGGCAGGACAACCTAGATACCCTGGAGGAGGAACGCGATGTCGCAAAAGCCCGTTCAGCATTTTACCAACAGCAGTCGAAGATATCAGAGCAGAGAAGTACGGGCCAAGACTTATAATGTTGGCGAACTCGTCCTACGCCTACCGGAGAAGAAAAAGGACAAACTCAAGCCCAAATGGGAGGTTCCCTTCATAATCGATGAAGTTCTCACCGGAGGAGCGTTCCGTCTTCACAATGCATCAGACAATGGCCTCGAGTCGAACCCCTGGAACGCGGCCAGACTCCGAAGATTCTATGCCTAGCGCCAAACCCCTTGTTCGTTTCCTCCTCCCCTGTAGTTTCCATTATTTTTTCTCTCTTTTCTGATTACTTTCTAATTTCTTGCTTTAAAGCTTTGGTACGGCTAGACCGCACACCATTGACACATACATTTTTAAATATGTACGCCACTTGTACCTGGGGGCTTCTTAGACGGAGGTTCTTGTCATTCCTTGAGCATCAAGCTCCTCACATATGAGTTTTTTCATATGTACCTTTTCTTTGCCACTATATGCATCGATATGACTTAAGTTTTGGCCAAGCTGGGTTGCCTGGCTCCTGTGCTTATGCCCTACGTTCCCGTTAGTTCAGCTAGGGCATAAAGGGAGCACCTCTACGATTGTTACTGCCGGGTCATTCGGATGTGTACCTCAAACAGGGTGAAGCCAAAAGCTAGCGTTCTTAAGGGAATATTCGGTCAGTGAATTAAAGATGTTTTTTAAACTCACTCCATCGTGCACCCCCAGAAGTTATACAAACTGTGGTGCTCACATCACAATTCGTACATGTGCATTAAATGCATGCACACCCAGGGAAAGGAACCCTTAACGGAACTATTCTCTCTGGAAGATGTTTCTTACGATATCAATGTAATATAATATAGCTACCTGGATACAACTTGTATGTTCAAGCAACTATGACCCCTATGCCTAGTTTTCCAGGCATACCCCGGCCTATTCGGCCGCGACGGTATTCGGAAACACTCCGCACCTTCGGGTCCGGAGGTTGTAGCGAAAAAGTCTGCCATGACAAATGATATACAATTCACCTAGATGAGGAAAGTACACAGTCACTTGGACTCGAACACATCTTCCTCTACACCTTCCAACAGGCAGTCTAACTTCCAATCCTGTTGGGAATATTTTGCGGCCACCTCTACTAGGTCATATACTAAACTAACAGGAATTTCTTCCCCATTTGACCCTAACGGTCCAACCCGGGCCATGTGATTTGGATCCAGCTTTGTATATCGTGTTTTCACCATGGCCCAGGCCTCTGCGCGCCCTCTCGGTAGGCCGATATCTTCCGTAGTCGGATACGCCGCCGGGCTCCCTTGAATAGCTCTACAAGCTCCTCCATACTTCCTGGAGGGGAGGCGGATGGCCATAATGCCTTGGCAACGCTCCGCATGGCCAGCCGGGCATGCTCGTGCACTTGCGACAGTCTTTGCAGCAGATCACTCGATGATTCGGACACCTCCTCTTCAGGACGGCCTGTCAATATACCTGCAAACATGACTATATCAGTTCCATTTATCTCTGAACTACTTTAACAATAGTTCGGACACATACTGAATATGCCGCCCCACAGCTTCTTGTTCTCCTTCACGGAATCGTCTAGCTAGGCTCGAACATCTTTCAATTCTTCACCCAATGTAGTGTTGGAATCCTGTAGATTGTTTTTCTCGTCCCTGACGCGGGTCAGCACACGCTCGCCTGCGGCGTGTTGCCTTTTCGCCTCTTTTTCTCCCTCTTGGGCAATCTTCAACTTCTCTTCAAGTTGATCAGACGACCCTATTATGCGATCACCAGCAGAATTAGCACAGCTGGTATACAATTATTGTTCCTCGGTGGAGGGGAACATTACCAAAAGACGACTTCTTGACGTTTTCCAGTTCAGCAGTAGCAGCATTTAGCTGTGCCTGGCACTGCTCCAGCTCTTGGGCTAGCAAGCAATTCTTCTCTGTAAGGTCCTGGTCGTACAACGATCCTTAAATCAGTTGTGCCAACTGCTTTCAGTCTCGGGGGCTATGGGCATATGGTTATCCTTTTTTGAGAAAGAAAATTTACCTACATATCTGTCAGATATTGCTTCGTGGCTCTTCTAAGCTCGTCTCGAGCAGCTCGGATGTATGCGTCGCCCGAGCTAAAGGCATTAAAAGCCTCCTCCGAGAACTTGGGGTCTCGCAAGACAGCCCTGCAGCACCGATGGTTCATGGCGCTCTCTACCTCTGAGTTGGTGACGAACATATTTTCTGAACCCTCGGCCGAAGGGCAGTCCAACGCTATTCCTACACCAGCCCCAGTCTTCCCGATTGGATGTAAATCCCGGTTGTTGGGAACACCACCGACCGGATCCCCGGACACAGTTCGACAAACCTTCTTCCTGTAACCAGACAAACACATGAGTCATAGTCGAATGCGACTGCTGAAAAGCATGTTTACCCGTACCTCCTCGATGAAGGCCCGGTTGTGCCTTCACCCGCCTTCCTCTTCGAAGGCTTGCCCGGCATGGGAGCCGATCTCTTCGAAATCACTGAACGTCTTCCCTGTGAAGCACGATACAGTGTGGTGGGTGAGGCAGAATAAGAGCACTCTTTTAGAGAAGGTGTTTCTTAATTATTTACATGTGAAGCAGGAAGAAGGCCAGGGTAGTCGATAGTGATGGCCACTTCTGTGCCATCATAGCTTGTCTGGTAAAACACTCCCCCCGCAAGCACTACGAATATATCCGGATCCTCTTCAAACCCAGGATCTAGCTCCCAGTTGTGGATCTCCGGCTGTGGGGCAGGACTATGAAGTCCTTCGGTGACCTTCCGCCAGTGCTGTCATAACAAACAGACTTGAAATTTATCAAAAGTAATCCGGAGGGGGAATGAGTGGAATAGAGGGGTCGAAGCTTACCCAACTGGGAGGATCATACATAGAATACCCATCTCTACGCTTAATGCGAAGAAACTCCTCTTCCTCCCCTTTAAACAGCTCGACCAATATTTTGGCCAGAGTGGCGGGGGTATCTGGACCCTTCTGGCCATAGCGGGAGGTGTCATCCTCCCCATTGTAGTGCCACATGGGCAACCCTCTGTATTGTAGCAGCTGAACCCCTTGCACTATGGAGGTCGCCATTACCCCGATTATTGTGAGTCTGGACTGAGCGAGCGTCTTTATCTTGCTCATAACCTAGCAAACTTCTGCGCTGTCATCCTCTTCAAGACTCCGGGGACGCCAACTGTGGCGTTTCTTCAGCGGAACGCTCGCAAATTCAGGAAGGCCCTTTCAAACTGGGTCAGGGAGCGCGACGTCCTCAATATAGAACCATTCAGAAGGCCATTCTTCGGATGCCTTCCTTGGTGTGTCGGGCAGATATCCAGTATTGCGATATGCCATACTTCAGCTCCGCCCACTTCAAATATTGACCCCTCGTGATTACGCGGGACAAGACAGAACAACTTCCTCCACAGCTCGAAATGAGCCTCGATACCCAGGAATAGTTCACATAAAGCGACGTAACCTGCAATGCGCAGAATGGAGGTAGGGGTGAAGTTGTGCAGCTGGAGGCCATAGTATTCCAAGAGCCCTCGGAGGAACGGATGAATGGGAAACCCAACGCCCCTTAGCAGGTAGGGGACGAAACATACTCGCTCTCCCCCAGATGGATTGGGTAAGTCCTCTGCTTGAGTCTCACCATTGAAGGAATCTAGCCCCGCTCGAACAGAAACTAGATCTGCGGGGGTAAGAAATCCCTGCGTCTGCAGCTTCGTCAATTGACTGTGGGACACTGAACACCTCTCCCGCTGGCCTTTCTCTAGGCCGTAATGGGTGGAGGAGCTGCGGGCACTAGCCATGCTGGAATGGTTTCTCCTAAGCAGTTTCCGGGGATTTCCTCTGCGTGGTGCCGAATGGATCTAGGATCCAATCTCTTTAATAGGTGCTCTTCCTTGCATGGACGGGGTGTTATCTGTAAAAATACCCTGACCTTCCACCTTCACTTGACACGTGGGAGGCGAAGTTATTTAATGTGCAGAAGCCAAGGGGAGCGACATTGAACTGATGGCCGAATACATCACTTGGAGATCATTAAAGGAGGAACCCGCCTTGCAATGCCGAAGACAATTTGTGTTTCGAACACCTCGCTATAGAAGACTGGTTCGGGGGCTACTGAGGGAGTCCTCGACTAAGGGGTCCTCGGGCGTCCGGCCTGTTATCCATGGGCCGGACTGATGGGCTGTGAAGACATGAAGGCCGAAGACTGTATTCGTGTCCGGATTGGACTCTCCTTGGCGTGGAAGGCAAGCTTGGCGACCGACTATGACGGTTCCTTCTTATGTAACCGACTCTATGTAAACCCTAGATCCTCCCGGTGTCTATATAAACCGGAGGGGTTAGTTCGGAAAGGATATACTCATTACCATAGTCATACAGGTTAGACTTCTAGGGTTTAGCCATTACGATCTCGTGGTAGATCAACTCTTGTAACACTTATATTCATCAAGATCAATCAAGCATGACGTAGGGTATTACCTCCATAGAGAGGGCCCGAACCTGGGCAAACATCATGTCCCCCGTCTCCTGTTACCATCGATCCTAGACGCACAGTTCGGGACCCCCTACCCGAGATCCGCCAGTTTTGACACCGACACCCGTTCCCGTGCAGCTACCTTCAACCCCAAAACCCCAATCCTCTTCGTCCATCTATATAAAGACCCCCAATATCTCGATGACTCACAGTGGTCACATACCCAAGGTCGCCACCGCTCCACATAGGTCTCTCCCCTTAGCTCGTCTTCTCCCTCGACTACGTATGGCACAAATGCACCTTCGCCCAATGGCCCCTTCGACAGAGGCCATGTCCTGCTTCAAAGAGGCACCACGGGGCGACACCATCCATGACAACGTCGATCACGTGGTCCAAAGGCAGGAGGAGCATTCAGTGGCTGGAGCCCAGTAGGCCGGCATTGGAGGCCTGTCGGCTGCTACGACAAGTCTTTGAAATTTAGCAACCCCCCGACGGTAGTTGATCCCGCGTCGTACAATACTTCATAGCCTGACATGAAGCGAACCACCATGCCCCCGCGCATACCCGGTCAAGCGAACGAAGTATGTGTGTCTTCGCCGCGAGCGAAACAACCATGCACATGGCAAACGATAAGACAGTCGGGGTCCGCGTGTGTAACATGCGAGAGTACTACTACTACTACTACTACTATTCGAATCTAAACCATTTTTCTAAAATATGGAATAAAATAAAATACACAAGATTTTATTTTTAAAAAACAATTATTAAAAATGTGTCTAAATTTTCTGGAGAGTGGAATAATTTTTTTAATTCCTTTTTGAAATAGTGAATAATTTAAAAAATTCTGGACATTTGTAAAACTATATGAACAAAATAGTAACAAAAAGAAGAAGAGACCAAAATAAACCACTGAAAATGGACAAAACAGCAAAAAAAAAATCGAAAGCTAGTAGAGAAAAAAACAAAACAAAAACTAATACTAACAATAGAAAGCAACAACGAAGAAAATATCACATGAAACCCATAAGTCAGCGGGTTAACTAGCTCCGTTGCTGGCGTAGCCTCGAAGATTTATCAGCCGTGGGCAATAAATAAAATCTACCTATTTAAGCAGCATCCCCTTTCAATAAAAAAATAACTGCTGCTGGCGTAGCCGCGAAGATTTATCAGCCGTGAGCAATAATAAAATCTACCTATTTAAGCAGCATCCCCTTTCAATCAAAAATAACTGCTGTTGGCGTAGCCTCAAAGATTTATCAGCCATGGGCGATAAATAAAATCTACCTAATTAAACGACATCCTGTTTCAATCGAAAATAAAAACGTAGTCGTCAAATCCTTCGCCTACCTATTTAAGCAGCCACCCCTTCGTGCTTAATTTTCACACCAACCCAACCAGCCTTCTCCATCTCTCACCTCCACACAACCCCCATGCGATTTGAGCCGCAGGATCCGAGATGTGGTTCCCGAGCGTCCCCTCCTCCAACCACCACCAGCAGCCCGTGCGAGCCCAAGGCAGGCTCTCCCCACGGCCTGTTTCGCCTCTAGGATCCGCTTCCCGAGCTCCCTTGGCTCCCCATCGGCAGCGCCTGCCCCACCGGCCACAGTGAAGACCTCCTCCACAGCCCTGCCACTTCTTCCTCCTTCTCGTCTCTCTCTCTCACCGTGTCTGAAGGAAATATGCCCTAGAAGCAATAATAAAGTTATTATTTATTTCCTCATATCATGATAAATGTTTATTATTCATGCTAGAATTGTATTAACCGGAACTTAGTACATGTGTGAATACATAGACAAACAGAGTATCACTAGTATGCCTCTACTTGACTAGCTCATTAATCAAAGATGGTTAAATTTCCTAACCATAGACATGAGTTGTCATTTGATTAACGGGATCACATCATTAGGAGAATGATGTGATTGACTTGACCCATTTCGTTAGCTTAGCACCTGATCGTTTAGTTTACTGCTATTGCTTTCTTCATGACTTATACATGTTCCTATGACTATGAGGTTATGCAACTCCCGATTACCGGAGTAACACTTTGTGTGCTACCAAACGTCACAACGTAACTGGGTGCGGTTTGCGGTCACGCGATCGTGATCGAACGCTCTAGATGATGGAGGAGGTTTAGGTGGGTTTTGGGCCAGTTTGGAAGGGTGTTGGGCTGCAACACACACGAGGCCTTTTCGGTCCCTCGGTTAACCGTTGGAGTATCAAACGAAGTCCAAATGGCACGAAACTTGACAGGCGGTCTACCGGTAGTAAACCAAGGCCGCATGACAAGTCTCGGTCCAATCCGAAAACGTTTAACACCCGCACACGAAAAGAGGTAGAAAGGGACACCGGAGGACGTAGGAGCGCCGGAATGCAAAACGGACAACGGGGAAAATGCTCGGATGCATGAGATGAACATGTATGAAAATGCAATGCACATGATGACATGATATGATATGCATGACAAAGACAAAACACACGGAGACAAAAACCCAACAACGAGGAAATAAAATAACTTAGTGCCGAAAACGACAAGAGTTGGAGTACAAATAAGGTAAATTACATCCGGGGTGTTACAACACTCCACCACTACGAAAGGATCTCGTCCCGAGATCTAGGACTGGAAAAACTCCGGGTACTCAGAACGGAGGTGATCCTCGCGTTCCCAGGTGGCTTCACGGTCTGAATGATATGACCACTTGACTTTGAGGAATTTGATAGACTTGTTGCGAGTCTTGCGCTCAGTTTCTTCAAGAATAGCAACGGGGTGCTCATGATAAGACAAGTCTTCTTGGAGATCAATGTCTTCAAAGTTGACGGTGCGGTCAGGAGTCTTGAAGCACTTGCGGAGCTGAGAGACATGAAACACGTCGTGCACGTTTGCAAAGTTGGAGGGAAGCTCAAGTTGATAGGAGAGATCGCCTCTCTTGTTGATGATCTTGAAAGGACCCACGTATCTAGGGGTAACCTTTCCTTTGATACCGAAGCGACGAGTACTTTTCATTGGAGAGACGCGGAGGTAGACATGGTCTCCGATCTCGAAAGCCAAGTCACGATGCTTGCTATCATAGTAACTCTTCTGGCGCGATTGCGCGGCTTTGAGATTATCATGAATGACTTTGCACATCTTTTCTGCCTCTGTGATCAAGTCATTGCCAAGAAGTTGACATTCACAATCTCTGACCAGTTAAGAGGAGTATGGCACTTCCTGCCATAGAGAATTTCGAATGGGGCCTTGCCCGAACTCGCTTGGAAGCTGTTGTTGTAGGAGAACTCGGCATATGGAAGACAATCTTCCCACTTCATACCGAAAGAGATGACGCAAGCCCTGAGCATATCTTCAAGAATCTGATTTACTCGCTTGACTTGGCCACTAGTTTGAGGATGAAAAGCTGTGCTGAAACGGATGTTGGTGCCCATGGTCTTCTGAAAAGAATTCCAGAACTTAGAGGTGAAGATGTTGCCACGATCTGAAGATATCAACTGCGGAATGCCGTGCAGAGAGACAATCCGGGAGGTATATAGCTCTGCTAATTGAGCTGCTGTGATAGATTCTTTGATAGGAAGGAAATGAGCCACTTTAGTGAGTTTGTCGATGACAACGAAGATAGCATCATTGCCACACTTGGACTTCAGAAATCCAGTCACGAAGTCCATCTCAATATGGTCAAACTTCCATTCTGGAATGGCAAGAGGTTGGAGGAGACCAGCTGGTCGTTGGTGTTCTGCCTCCACTCTTCTGCAGACATCACATTCATTCACGAACTGAGCAATCTCACGCTTCATTCGAGTCCACCAATATGATGCTTGAGGTCTTGGTACATCTTTGTACTTCCAGGGTGGATAGAGAGGAGTGAATTGTGAGCCTCGTTCATAATGACTTTACGAAGGTCACCTTTAGGCACAACAATGCGATTCTTGAAGAATAGAGTATCCTTGTCATCAAGGCGATAGCACTTGTACTTGGGTTGACTCTTGGCAATCCCAATCTTCACCTTCTTCACCATAGCATCAAGAAGTTGAGCCTCGCGAATCTGATCTTCCAAAGTAGGAGAGACTTGGAGGTTGGCCAGAAATCCTTGAGGAATACCTTGAAGAGAAGCATCACAAAAGACCTCAAACGGTTTGGATTCATCAGGAGGAGTCAGAACTGGAGCAGTGACTAACTTCTCTTTCAGGGTGTTGAAAGCGATGCACATTCAGGAGACCAAACGTACTTGACGTGCTTCTGGAGAAGGTTGGAAAGAGTCTTCGCGATCTTAGAGAAGTTCTCAACGAACCTTCGACAATAGCTTGCGAGACCCAGGAAGCTGCGGAGTTGCTTCACATTCTGAGGTGGCTCCCAATTCACAATTGCAGACACCTTCTCAGGATTCACCGCTACGCCCTTGGCAGAGATGATATGCCCAAGGTAGAGAACCTCATCGAGCCAAAACTCGCACTTTGAAAACTTGGCATAGAACTGATGTTCTCTGAGCTTATCCAGCACCAAACGCAAGTGCTTGGCATGATCTTCCTTGTTCTTGGAAAAGACCAAAATGTCATCGAGGTAGACCAAGACGAAGTCATTTGTGTAGGGGATGAAGATGAAATTCATCATGCGAGAGAATGTTGGCGGAGCATTGACGAGGCCGAAAGACATGACAGTGTATTCATATGAACCATAGCTTGTTCTGAACGCTGTCTTAGGGATATCTTGCTCACAAATGCGAATCTGATGATAGCCCATACGGAGATCAAGCTTGGAGAATACTTGAGCACCTTTGAGTTGTTCAAACAGCTCATTGATGTTGGGAAGTGGGTACTTGTTCTTTATGGTCTTCTTGTTCAATGGACGGTAGTCGACACAGAGTCGGTCCGTTCCATCCTTATTCTTCACAAAAAGAACTCCACAACCCCATGGAGAAGAACTTGGTCGGATGAGACCCATACGCTCTTGAATATCGAGTTGCTTCTTCAGCTCCTTCAACTCTTCAGGTCCAAGCTTGTAAGGACGCTTGCAAACAGGTTCCGTGCCAGGCTCAAGATCGATGACGAATTCAACTGGCCAGTGCAGAGGCATTCCTGGAAGCTCTTCTGGAAAGACGTCTTGATATTCGCAAATGACTGTAATTTGAGAGATGGCATTCAGCTCGCCTTTCTCATTGAGAGAAAACAGTCAAATGTTATCGTCATTAGCGGCAAAGACAATTACATCCTCAAACGAATGAGTCAATTGAATCTGCCTGGCAGTACAATCAAGCTGAGCCTTGTGCTTAGAAAGCCAATCCATTCTGAGAATAATTAAGGTCAATATTCGAGTTACCAAGGACCATTGGGGAAGCCAGAAACTTGAAGTCACCCATCATGATAGAAACATCCGGGACTATTGTGGTAGCCCTCATAGACTTGGCCGGAGAAACCACTCCCATAGGTTTACCCAACATTTCCGAAACGAAGTCATGCTTTGAAACAAATGATCTTGACATGAAACAATGCGATGCACCAGTATCAAAAAGGACTTTTGCAGGAGTAGAGTTAACTGAAAAGTTACCCATAATCACATCTGACGAGTCATCTGCCTGAGCTGCGTTCAACAAGTTGACCTTGGCGTGCTTGGGATTATGCTTAACCACTGCGGTGCTAGCAGACCTCACAGGAGGAGGAAGACGCCTCTGATTGAAGCATTTATTGGCATAGTGACCCTTCTGCTGACACTTGTTGCACGTGACCTCCGAGAGCGGACGGTGATACGGAGCACTTGATCTTGGAGCTTGAGACGAAGTCTTGTTCTGAAAGCCTGGGTTGGGTGGGTGGGAAGATCCATTGCCACCTTTGCTCTTTTGCTGATAAGGCTAACGGAACGAAGGAGGCAGCCAATACTTTTGCTGCTTAGCCACTTGAGTTGAGGAAGAAGGAGTTGCATCTCTGACTCGCTTCTTGGAAGCATCGCACTTGAGTTGAGCAGTCTCTTGCTTCATTGCCATGTTGTAAAACTCATCATACTTCTGAGGCTCGAAAAGCACGAGAGCAAGTTGAAGATCTTCTCTGAGGCCATCCATGAACCGATAAATCATGCTCTTCTCGTCAGGGACGTCTTGCTTGGCGAAACGAGCGAGCCTTTGGAACAGAATGTTATACTGGTAAACAGACAAGCTGCCTTGCTTCAGGTTGCGGAATTCCTCACGCTTGCTTTCAACAACACTTTGAGGAATGTGATGAGCTTTGAAGTCTTGACGGAACTCATCCCAGGTAATCACACAGCCTCCTTTGAAATCTTTGTATTGCTGAAACCATTCTGCAGCTTGGTCTTTGAGTTGGAAGGAGGCAAACTTGACAAAGTCCTCAGGCCTGACGTTACTGCACTCGAAATGCTTGCATATATCCACGAGCCAATCATCAGCGTCTGATGCCTCGACACAGTTGCTGAAGGTCTTTGGCTGGTTAGCAAGGAACTAGTTGAGTGTAGCAAACTGATTCTGATTGTTGCCCTGGCCATGATTCCCTTGGTTGCGCTCTTGCAGAATTTGCATGATCAGCTGCGTGTTTGATTGGTAGCGGCCATCACAGCTTGCCATGCCTCCGGAGATGACTCCTTATGAACTGTGGTTTGGCAAGAAGCCAAAGTTGTCGTTTCTTCAAGTTTGGGGCTGCGATGCTTATGTGAAAAAGTTTCAACCCGATAAGCTCGAACCCAAATCGGAGAAATGTGTCTTCATAGGATACCCGAAAGAAACAGTTGGGTACACCTTCTATCACAGATCCGAAGGCAAGACTTTTGTTGTTAAGAATGGATCCTTTCTAGAGAAGGAGTTTCTCTCGAAAGAAGTGAGTGGGAGGAAAGTAGAACTTGATGAGGTAACTGTACCTACTCCCTTATTGGAAAATAGTTCATCACAGAAACCGGTTCCTGTGACACCTACACCAATTAGTGAGGAAGCTAATGATGATGATCATAAAACTTCATATCAAATTACTACCGAACCTCATAGGTCCACCAAAGTAAGATCCGCACCAGAGTGGTACGATAATCCTGTTCTAGAGGTCATGTTACTAGACCATGACGAACCTACGAACTATGAGGAAGCGATGATGAGCCCAGATTCCGCAAAATGGCTAGAGGCCATGAAATCTGAGATGGGATCCATGTATGAGAACAAAGTGAGGACTTTGGTTGACTTGCCCGATGATCGGCAAGCCATCGAGAATAAATGGATCTTCAAGAAGAAGACATACGCTGATGGTAATGTTATTGTCTACAAAGCTCGACTTGTTGTGAAAGGTTTTTGACAAGTTCAAGGAGTTAACTATGATGAGACCTTCTCACCCATAGCGATGCTTAATTCCGTCCGAATCATGTTAGCTATTGCCGCATTTTATGATTATGAAATTTGGCAAATGGATGTAAAGACTGCATTTCTGAATGAATTTCTGGAAGAAGAGTTGTATATGATGCAACCTGAAGGTTTTATTGATCCAAAGGGTGCTAAGAAAGTGTGCAAGCTCCAGTGATCCATTTATGGACTGGTGCAAGCCTCTCAGAGTTGGAATAAACGTTTTGATAGTGTGATCAAAGCATATGGTTTTATACAGACTTTTGGAGAAGCATGTATTTACAAGAAAGTGAGTGGGAGCTCTGTAGCATGTCTAATATTATATATGGATGACATATTGTTGATTGGAAATGATATAGAATTTTTGGATAGCATAAAAGGTTATTTGAATAAGAGTTTTCCAATGAAAGACCTCGGTGAAGCTGCTTACATATTGGGTATCAAGATCTATAGAGATAGATCAAGACGCTTAATTGGACTTTCACAAAGCACATACCTTGACAAACTTTTGAAGAAGTTCAAAATGGATCAGGCAAAGAAAGGGTTCTTGATGTGTTACAAGGTGTGAAGTTGAGTAAGAATCAATGCCCGACCACTGCAGAAGATAGAGAGAAAATGAAAGATGTTCCCTATGCTTCGGCCATAGGTTCTATCATGTATGCAATGTTGTGTACCAGACCTGATGTGTGCTTTGCTATTAGTTTAGCAGGGAGGTATCAAAGTAATCCAGGAGTGGACCACTGGACAACGGTCAAGAACATCCTGATATACCTAAAAAGGACTAAGGATATGTTTCTCGTTCATGGAGGTGACAAATAGCTCATCGTAAATGGTTACGTTGATGCAAACTTTGACACTGATTCGGACGATTCTAAATCGCAAACCGGATACGTGTTTATATTGAACGGTGGAGCTGTGAGTTGGAGTAGTTCTAAACAAAGTGTCGTGGCGGGATCTACGTGTGAAGCAGAGTACATTGCTGCTTAGGAAGCAACGAATGAAGGAGTCTGGATGAAGGAGTTCATATCCGATCTAGGTGTCATACCTAGTGCATCGGGTCAAATGAAAATCTTTTGTGACAATACTGGTGCAATTGCCTTGGCAAAGGAATCCAGATTTCACAAGAGAACCAAGCACATCAAGAGACGCTTCAATTCCATCCGTGATCAAGTCCAGGTGGGAGACATAGAGATTTGCAAGATACATACGGATCTGAATGTTGCAGACCTGTTGACTAAGCCTCTCTCACGAGAAAAACATGATCAGCACCAAGGCTCCATGGGTGTTAGAATCATTACTGTGTAATCTAGATTATTGACTCTAGTGCAAGTGGGAGACTGAAGGAAATATGCCCTAGAGGAAATAATAAAGTTATTATTTATTTCTTCATATCATGATAAATGTTTATTATTCATGCTAGAATTGTATTAACCGGAAACTTAGTACATGTGTGAATACATAGACAAACAAAGTGTCACTAGTATGCCTCTACTTGACTAGCTCATTAATCAAAGATGGTTACGTTTCCTAAGCATAGACATGAGTTGTCATTTGATTAACGGGATCACATCATTAGGAGAATGATGTGATTGACTTGACCCATTCCGTTAGCTTAGCACTTGATCGTTTAGTTTACTGCTATTGCTTTCTTCATAACTTATACATGTTCCTATGACTCCGAGGTTATGCAACTCCCGATTACTGGAGGAACACTTCGTGTGCTACCAAACGTCACAATGTAACTAGGTGATTATAAAGGTGCTCTACATGTGTCTCCGATGGTACTTGTTGAGTTGGCATAGATCAAGATTAGGATTTGTCACTCCGATTGTCGGAGAGGTATCTCTGGGCCCACTCGGTAATGCACATCACTATAAGTCTTGCAAGCATTGTAACTAATGAGTTAGCTGTGGGATGATGTATTACAGAACGAGTAAAGAGACTTGTCAGTAACGAGATTGAACTAGGTATTGAGATACCGACGATCGAATCTCGGACAAGTAACATACCAATGACAAAGGAAACAACGTATGTTGTTATGCGGTTTGACCGATAAAGATCTTCATAGAGTATGTGGGAGCCAATATGAGCATCCAGGTTCCACTATTGGTTATTGACCGGAGACGTGTCTCGGTCATGTCTACATAGTTCTCGAACCTGTAGGGTCCGCACGCTTAAAGTTCAGCGATGCTCGGTATTATGAGTTTTTGTGTTTTGATGTACCGAAGGTACTTCGGAGTCTCGGATATGATCATGGACATGACAAGGAGTCTCAAAATGGTCGAGACGTAAAGATCGATATATTGGACGACTATATTCGGACACAGGAAGTGTTCCGGATAGTTTCGGAGAATACCAGAGTGCTGGAGGGTTACCGAAACCCCCCGGAAGAAATAGTGGGCCTTATGGGCCTTAGTGGAGAGAGAGAGAGGCCTGGCCTAGGGCAGGCCCCCCCCTCTGTTCCGAATTGGACTGGGAGAGGGGGGTGGCGCCCCCCTTTCCTTCTCCCTCCCCCTTCCTTTCCCCCTCCTAGTAGGAGTAAAAAAGAGGGGAGTCCTAGGACTCCTCCTCCTGGCGCGCCTACAGGGGCCGGTCGGCCTCCCCCCTTGCTCCTTTATATACGGGGGCAGGGGCACCTCTAGACACACAAGTTGATCTGTTGATCTCTCCCAGCCGTGTGCGGTGCCCCCCTCCACCATAATCCACCTTGATCATATCGTAGCAGTGCTTAGGCGAAGCCCTGCATCGGTAGCATCATCATCACCATCATCACGCCGTCGTGCTGACGAACCTCTCCCGTAAAGCTCTGCTGGATCGGAGTTCATGGGACGTCATCAAGCTGAACGTGTGCTGAACTCGGAGGTGCCGTGCGTTCGGTATTTGGATCGGTCGGATCGTGAAGACGTACGACTACATCAACCGCGTTGTGCTAACGCTTCCGTTTTCGGTCTGCGAGGATACGTGGACACACTCTCCCCTCTCGTTGCTATGCATCATCCTGATCCTGTGTGTGCGTAAGAATTTTTATGAAATGATTACGTTCCCCAACAGTGACCTCCTCTGTCCCTTTCTGCAGGAGATCAACCACAACCATCCCCTAGGAGAGGACATGGCGTCGTGCCGTCAACACCCGGCTTTGTCGCCGTCGGCCAGATCTGGGCGAGATTTAGTGTCGCACGGTCCCGCCTAGATGCCTCGCCAACGGCTGCTTCCTGCCTTCGATTCGAAGCTCGCCGACAAGGTCCCGTGCAGAGGCCGACACGATGAACACCGGCGGCAGCCTGGAGCGCACGCGCAGCCCCGTGTTGACCAAATCATGGGCCGCACCACTGATAGCCGGCATGCCCTCTGAAGCCAGCCTAACATTGAGCCGCCACCAAGCTTGGCTAAAGCCCACTAGGTGAGCCTCAGCCCCTTGCCCTGCCTCATGGTCTTGGCCCAGGAGCACTCGGTAGATAGGCCCCAACCTATGTGTTGTTTGGTTGTTCTACACCCATCCGTTTAGGCCCAGTTTGTTGCAGTTTTGGCTCCTTTATAATCTGAACTATTAATAATTATAGGGAAGTATTGCTCATTTCTTTACAGGAAAATAACAAAATTTGCATCGCAAAGATATAACAAATAACCATAATTTGGATCACAAAACTTTATATTCGGTTTTAGACCAGAAAAATGTGATGAATCTAATTATGCTATTAGTTGTTCATGTTAATTTTTTTGAAATATTGTTTAGGGTAGAATATAAAATAATTAATTAATTTCCATGGAGTACTTTCACGAGATCCTATATAGATGCTTCCCGCCTCATTTAAAATGACTAGATAGGGTAGTTTATATCTTCTCACCCCTTGCAATGTTAATAATATTTAATATTGATGTCTACATAAACACGATTGAACCATATCATAAACGTGGAGTCCCATCGAGATGCGAAATAATTTCGTATCGAACTTCACTTAATGTGTAACTATTGCTTCCCTTGCCATGCCATGCCATTGTATATCATGAACATGATGGATCTTCTGTCGTAGTATTAAGTGTGTATCTGTTGTTCTTTTCAGCGTTCTTTGCTTCTTCGTTTCTTCATGGATAGGACTCAAAGATGATGTGATCTTCGAGCAAAGGGTTGATCTTCTACTAACCGTGAGTACCAGGCAAGGATGATCATTATCCTTGATACTATTACTAGCTTTTCTTTCTAGATTCTCGATGCTATCATATGTCCCGTCACGTTCCAGATATTTAAGTCTATCATGTTGCCCACATACAAACATGACTTCCACCTCCTAGCAAACATTGTTATGGCTATGTTACCGCTTGATTCGACATTTGCTTAGTATCTTTAATCGGGTTAGAGTCCGTCTTATGCCATGTTGTTAGCTTGGTTACTCTTATCTGGGACATCATGCTATTATGTTACTTATATGATATGATGGCATGGTAGTGCACAAGATGAAGGGTAGAAGGCTAGGCCATATGTCTTGGCGTTTTTTTCCATTCAAGTCGCCCTAAGTACCAGGTATGACCATTGAGTCGGGCATGTGATTCACATGACCCTTTGTAGTTGCTGAGACCATGCGTGTAGAGCTGGGATGGTCTCGATACGATGCCAGACAAGATGGTGAAACATGTATGTTGAGGCTAGTGATTGGAGGACAATTGTGTCCATTGTTTTTTTTTTGTGACGGCACTATGCCGGACAAGATAGTCAATCTTGCGTGTGAGACTTTGGCATGCATGTGTAGCAGAAGATGTGACAAGAAGGGAATGTAGTTAAACCTTGCACGGGTCCCCAATGTAAAAAAATCATGATAGCCTTTGGCATGCGAATGCCTTAAGTTGTTCCCACATGTTTTTTTTTTCGAAACGGAGGTAAAAAATTTGCCTCATCATTTAATTAAGAGGAGAGTTGTTCCCACATGTTTTTTTTTCAAAACGGAGGCAAAAGATTTGCCTCATCGTTTAATTAAGAGGAGAGTTGTTCCCACATGTCGGGTATGGCTAGGTACGCGATTCTCATGGCCCTGTGCTGTGTGTATAAATGGGTGGCTTCACATTGGAAAAAACCGCATGAAGAAACTCGAACTTAGGAGTTGATTATGACCAAGTCTCAACGTGGCACACAGTCTACCTAGCCCCATCGTTGTGTGCCCGACCAAAGCCCTCTATCCTTTTTTTGCACTCCCTTCTCCACACTCGGACGCCCAAAATCACCTACTTGGCCCTAGACTATGTATTTAGTAACGACCGTGGCTGGAGTCAACCGAACAGCACAACCCGCCAGTCAAAACTGTACGCTATGGGTGGACGTGACACCTGCAAAATCATATGATGGATAATGATACATGGATCTTTGCTCCGACCAGCCCTGGCAGCGTGCGTTTCTCCTTGCCCGCACCAACAAAAAACCAACCTATGGGATCTGGTCAGTTTCGATTTCCTTTGTCCCATCGCCCTGGGTGGGTTTTGGGTGTTTGTCGTTTTCTACCAATCACTGGATGGTGCGTGATTGAATGGTATGCCGCCGGTCATACCTTGTGTTGTAGGTCACGGCCGACAGCAAACAAAGTACCAACACCGCTGCTGAGAAAACTCCAAAAATTCCTAGCATCGATGAAACAAAATGGTGTGTGGGGTGAGCAGATGAGAGGAAGAAGACCACCCCCAATATATATCACAACACCCACGCACCATAATGAACTGACATACTACACCCAGAGGACCCACCCAACAGCGCCTACCAACCCAGGACATCTGGACTATGTCATCTTCTTAATGGCACGGAACGGCCTGTCTTTTAGACAATGTGAAGCAACTTATGAAAAACATGCTTTATGAATGATCCACAAAGAGTTTCTGGTTCCCTTCACGACTATGAACAAATAGGAACAACCACTCTTTGTACATGGCAAGCGCTTGTTCGAGTTGGTCGCACTCAGCCACCATCTTTTGGGCGGACATGCAAAAACACGACGACCCTGAAACCATACTCAGCAGGACCATGAAGGCGAGGAAGCACCCGATCTTGGAATGGTGTATAAAGCAAATGTTAAGGCGCAAGGAATTGAAAGCGCTCGGGAGAATTAGATCTCAAAACACAAATAAAGAAATACCCAGGAAACAATAGCACACCAAAACCATGACAAACAAAGAACAAACAACCACTCAGAGGACCTGCAACCAAGAGAAGGAAAGGAAAGGACAGAGAGCAAGGAGAAGAGGCACAAAAGAACATGTGCATTGCAGCGAAGAGACAACCTACCTCGACCAACTCTGAAGCGCACAAAAAACTAGTGGTCCACTACTGCCGCCGGCAGACAAAACACCAACGTCGAGAAAGCTCGAAGATAACCTTGGCACGAACGAAAAGAGAACTGTGTGTGAGGCAAGCAGGGAAGATGAATACCACTCCCATTATATACTCGAGCACCCCACACATAGTGCCCACAAGTAACCGATGTAGTACACCCTAGCACCCACCCGGCAGCGCCATCTAGTCGGACGGACCCAACTCGCAAACCATTCAATGCTCCATAGTTCAAATAGCGAAGATAGCTTCCGCTATTGCGTCCGCAATAGCATACGCTATTTCTCAAATTAAATGTCATTACTTTTTGTTAATGATCTAAAAATATACACAATGATCTAGTGTTTTTACAAATCCGCTACATGGACATAGCACCCGCAATATCGTCAGCTAGATGGAACCCAACCTGCTACCAGCCTGCTATCCTCTATTTAAAACCATGCAATGCTCAAACCTTGAGCTGGGTGCATGCGCGTGCTCGGTTCACATAGAGCGACACATGGCCATATGGGCGCACCTAGCTCGCGAGTCCATGCATGCAATAATCAGACCCCGAGTCGGGCCCAAGCGAGCGCCCGACTCATGCTACCAACGACATTGATTGGCTGGCCCAACTCACAAGGCACGCACATAATGACACCTGGACAGATTAGCACACCCAGCTCGCAAGACCGGGCATGCAATGCTCAGAACTCGTGTCAGGCGCACACGCGGACCGTACTTGTGCAAGCGAAGCACTCCGGCAGGGGCCGAAGGATGCTAACAAGATGACCTGGCTCACGTGTCGCACTCGGGGCATTGTGTGAGAGGGCGCGCACATGCACGATAAGAACCACCATGAAGAGGTGGCCCCAGCCGCTCACAAGGCCCACCCGTCCTAGACCCCCAAGGCAATCCGTCTAGTGTGCAGAGGCCTCATAGATTGGATGACATGGAGAGCCCAGGGAGCTAGCAGCATGAGGCCTAGGCACAACGAACGATGGGTAGGGCACTTGCGTGCGGCGAGGCCCCAGGGGTGGGCACTCCAACATCCTTTAAAGGACTAATGTTCATGTGTGGTTTTTTCTCTGGGTAGCAGGGTTAGATGGATGGGTTGTGGAGTGCACTCGCCGGTTGGTCTCATTCGGATGTGGAGGGTTTTTTATACCCGGCCTCTTGCGCCGCTGGCCTTGGTTGGTTTGCTTTCTTCCTGTGTCTGGTTTTCTTGAGGGCTTGTACCAGCTTGGGGGAGGGGGTGTGGTCTGGGTTCATCCTCCATGTTAGTGCGGGGAATTCGATGCTAGGGGTTATCGATATCGCATTGCTTCGAGAAAGGTAGAAGATAACTCTAGCCACCTCTTCAAGTGCACATAGGTAAGTTATCCCGCCACAATGCATCTGCAAATCCAGCCATAGTAAAATCAGGAAATTGCCTACAATTAGGTTTTTAGATTGTTGGAATATTAGGAAATTTCATGATTGATTGCAGTAAATAATTCATGACTAAAAAACTGATTAGCATGTATAGATCTTGCAAAAGAGAAGATCAGAACAACAACATCACACATGCAACATCAACCATACTTAGAGACACGATCAGATGACGTCGTACGTACTGTTCATTTGTAGATGAAGTAGTCGTGGATGCTGCCTAAGCAAAGTTGTTGACATTGACATTGGTGAAGACCGGTCGAAGCATACAACGTTGGAGACGATGGTACGCAATGCCGTCCTACTTGGAAGGAAGATGACATGTGGTGAAGAACTTGAGCGTCACGCGTATCGCTTTCCAAAAACTTAATTCTCCCTCTCACAGTGCGGGATAAGAAGGCAAGGCATACTCTCCTGCTCGCCTGTGCACGCCGACATTCGGGATGAAGTAGAGTACAATGGCAGTGCAAGTAGTGAGAGGAGACAAACCCTAACTCGTTTCGGTGTTTCTTTGGCAGTGGATAGTAAGTCATATCTAAACCGACTAGGTTTCGAAAACTTAACTCTCAAGATAACATCAAAAACTTACTGGCCAAGCAATTTTAAAAATATAACGACAAAACAAAGTTCTCCTGCAAGGCCTCAGACCATATTTCGGCTCACCATTCATGCACATGTCATATGCTAGTGCGCGAGCACGGTGAGGCGAGCGTGGTGCTCACTTTCTTTCCTCATACCAATCACTAAGTGTAGTGGGGAGAACTCACTACATAAAGTGGTCTCACACCACGTCCGCTAACAGTATGGGGCTAAAACTTGCACCTCCACTTACCATTTATTCATTGCCCTTTATGACACACGCACACACACACACACACACACAAAGTTATGGTGTCAAATTATCTATGTGTAAGCATTAATTGCATTTGTATCCTTTTGTAGTACCAATTAATTTCACCATCTAATTTCATTGTGTTTGTTACTATAACTAGTAAATGCGTACTTGCAATACACATTGAAATTATGGAGAAAATTAACTGCACATTGATATTAGATAGGCTACCAATTACATGTTACTTACATAGTGTGGACATTGATATTTGGTATGACATTAATTGCACACTAAACATGTTGAGGGCTCGCCACTGAAGCAATATAGGTCATTGGATTGATAAGGTTTGATCGCCAAGATTTGTTGGATCTGCCCTTTTCGATCTTTTTATATTGATATTGATACTACCATCATGCTTGCATGCCACCTGTCTCCTAGTTGAGACCACAAACATGATAGTTTTCTTTTGTATAAATTGTTGCATCGAGCGTTGTACAACCACCATAAGTTAGGCCTAGTGATAGGAGGCGAGGTGGAAGGAATCCAAGCCAATAACTGTGTCAACAAGGCAGGAAAAGGTAAAGCTAGCTAGATAAAATTAGTTGATTCTTCATATCATCTATATGAAGTTTTTGGTTTTTGCAATTGTATTGTTCAAATATATTACTAATCCATGAATATCCATGAACAAGTTATTTCAAATATCGACTCATCCTTTGTTGGTTCCTCCACAATTTAAGATCCTCTTTGTTTCAAATAATTCTTTTTTACAATTCTAATCTACAATAATTCATTATACTTATACAAATAGAAGTTTTAGAAAGAAGTTGCACAACGATTCTGGAGAAAAATTCCCATTTACGATTTAATCTACAATATTTTTCATTATATGGCTCGTGGATTCTTATATTCTCTAGTGTAATCAAATACATCTCATCACTTTTTATGGTCTTCAATCATTGCCATCATGCCTTGATTCTACTCTCACATTTTTTTTCTGAGATCTTGTGAATCATGGTGGCCATGAATATAGTCGTTCGTGGCCGCTTTGAGTTGGTATGAGACTTCTTAGATTGCAGGTATGATATATTATAGAGTTAAATTTTGCCAGATTTTCTTAGATCACATATCTGTTATAAAATGTTGTTGGATATTTTATTCTTAGATTTCTCAGCCTGGTTAGATAGTGTATCTAAACAATCAGGATAGCAAATTAAAACATGAGTTAATTGCAAAATCAATTGCCAGTGACGTATGCAAATATTTTTTCCCACCATATATACATGACCATGTCATATCTACATACTCCAATCATACCATAGTCACTGGCAATTAAAACGATATTTTTCCCACCATATGCAAATATCAGAGTACTTACCTAAAGAAAATTTTGTATTGATATGCATATACATATGGTTTCAGGTCATACCAAGTCTACAGTAGCATAGAACAATACATACATACGTGTAACATAGTATACCGCACATGCATGACATGTAAGCAAGTCGAGGAAGGTGTCAGCATTTCGGTCAGCAAGTTGGAGGATGCACCACATCATGCTAGGTGGTCTGCCGCGTACCCTCGCACTATGATCCACCAAGACACCATGGACCTCGTGGACTAGTGTGTCAAGTATTTCATGGTGATTACCTCCATAGTGGCCCACGAGGAGCGTAAGGAGAACAAGACGAAAATGAGCGGCATGCGAGTGTTCAAAGCTATGGACAAGCTCGACTTCAACAACTATGTAAGGCCCCTCACTGAGTACCTCTACATGTGGGACGTGGAAACAAGCGAGCCATGGCGTAGCATCTAGCTGCAACGGTGCAGACGTCATCACAGCCGTCCGACTCCGCATTGGGTCCACCATCATACAACATCATGGTGCAAGGTCAGTTGCTAGTGGCCAATGTGACGACGACAACGGAGGAGATGCCACCACCACAATCACCCATCTTTGTGTTGGGTGTATCACCGCCATACGACGTCGTGGTGCATGCTCAGGACCCGTAGGCCACTGTGACGACGACATGGGAGATGTAACTAGCACCACTAGTTGTTTGGCTTTGCATGAGCTCAACCACCTCCACACAATCGTGTCCGCGGTGCGTGTGCTCAGATAGTAGAGGTGGCTAACCGAACGCAAAGCCAAACAACCATAGTGGCATTGGTTCCACTCCCCCTCTCACCGTCATTGTCTTCTCAACGGCCATCGACGCCCGAGCTTACACCATACACCGCACGACGACCTTACAACCAACACAAAAATGGGTGGCTATGGTACCTTGCCCTTTGTTGTCATTGTCACATCAACCACCGGTAGCTTTTGTTGCACCATGTTGTTGTATGGCGGTGGACCCCATGTGGAGTCAGATGGCTGTGGCGCCATATGTCCCATCGAAGACGGCTGGCGTGCCATGGCTCGCTTGCTTCCGCGTCTCACGTAGCACGTAGCTTCGCGATAATGGGGGTGTACCCAATGAGGGGCCTGTGTAGTTGTTGAAGCTGAGCTTGTCCATGGCTTTGGTCACTTGGAGGCCGCTCATCTTTGTCCGGTTCTCTTTCCTATGCTCCTTGTGGGTCTCCATGGCGATAATCCCCATTAAATCTTTGACACACTGATCCACGAGATCCGTGGCATCTCGGTGGATCATGGTACGCGGGTACATCGGCAGGGCGCCTCTTGCATGATGTGGTCCAACCTCTAGATTGTTGCTTGGAACGTCGACACCTTCCTCGACTTGCATGCGTGCCATGCATGTGCATTATACTATGTTACATGTATATATGTATCATCCTCTGCTACTGACTATGGTATGACTCGAAACTATATGTATATGCGGATAGATATGACTTTCTTTAGATAAGTATTTAGATATGACATGGTTATTTGAAATATCGACTCATCCTTTGTTGGTTGCTACGTAATTTAAGATACTCTTTGTTTCAAATAAATCTTTATTTACGATTCTAACCTACAATAATTTTCATTATACTTACTAGCAAAAGAGCCCGTGCGTTACAACGGGAGAGAAAACATAACACATGCTCTTAACTCAACAACCATCACTCAAGACCACAATAGGTCCATCTTCTTTATTTTTGCGAGGCATCATATTTGTGTTGCCGCTTATCCTCCTTCGCACCCACGCTGGTGATGGCCTCGGTATTCACACAAAACAACAAAAAACGTTTGTTGAATATGGTTAATCCTAAGTCATCTCTCTCCCTCTCTACCCCCTCTCCCTCTCTCTCTCGCTCGCTTTCTCTCACTCTCGTGATGAAAAATCTGTTGTTTTTCCCTGCGACATTTTTCATAGGTATGCATGTGTAGTTATCGATGTTTTCTTTTCCGTATATCGTTATAGTGGGGTGTTTATTTGCAATCCGAATCGTCGCTAGTACGAAAAAAACGAATTTTGCGCTATAAATTATAAGTTTGCTTCCATAACAATATTTTTAAAATATTTAACAAGTAAAATTAACATCATATTTAGATTCCACACATTTTTCTAATAAAATTTCATATATAATATGTTAAAATTGAAGTTACGGTTTAAAAGATACAGATAATTTAGAAAATCATTAGCAAATCATTTGGTTTGACTCAAATATATTCCAAAATAATATTTAAAAATACTTAACAGGTAAAAATAATCTCATATTCATATTCTACATATTTTTCTAATCAAATTTCATATATAACATGTTCAAATAGGAGTTACGGTTTAAAAGATATGGATGATTTTAAAAAGCATTTGTTTGACTTACATATGATCCGCGGATGAATTGTCTAAAACATCAGGGGGGTTTTCGAAAAATTTAAAATAACGGTTCGGGTGTGACTTAAATCCGGACGGCGGGTTAATCTCAAGAAAAGACAGGGATTTTTATGTAAAATACGAAAATAACGATTCGTTTTAACTTAAAACAGGACTGCGGGTTGAATTCTCTGAAATAAAGGGACTTTTCTGAAAAATGCCATGACGGACGAAAGAAACCCAATTTGCTTTATTATTATTAGGTAAAGATAAAGATTTGAATGGAAGTCGTAAAA